>NC_088934.1:1630000-1820000 GCF_038396675.1 Hydra vulgaris
CTCTAACGCCAGCAGCTTGAGTACCGGCTGGTCTGGGTTCTAACTAATTAGTCTCTACGTGTCCGTAAATAATAACTTATTTTTGAATGTGATAAGCGGTGGGAATAATGTAAGTAAGTAACTTCAATTTAAATGTACAGCAGCTTTTAAAAGATGTAAAAAATATAATTTTCTCTGAATTAAGAGTTTGATTTATAATTTGAATAAGACAACTTATTATTACTGTAATTTAAAATGAAATGCATTAATCATTAACTTTTCCTAGATCTAAGAATATTTGTAGTTATTTGCATGTATAAATTTAATGCATGTAACTAATTACAAATATTCTTAGATCTGGGAAAAGTCATATATAATAGTTTACCAACATTTATTCTTAAGCTTATCCCAAGATATACTATTATTAACAAAATATACTATTATAAAATTAATTTATACTATAATAACAAAAAAAGTACTTTCCTGAATTATTATTTTTTTTTTTAAATAAGTTTAAATAAAAAGGTATTTTTACTCTTCAAAATAAACATTAAATATATTGAAAGTCATATAATGAAAGTCGCTTTTTTAATTTGCTTTTAAAATACAAACAAAGTTTAGTATTAATCACTCCATCACCTCTACTTGAAATTGCTCTAGTTAAAATTGCCAAATCAATTACAAAGTTAATCAGATCAAAAGTATTTTGAATGTGTTTTGGTTACCTTATGAGGTTATCTCATTTCTAAAACAAGGCTTTTAATGTAATCTATGATGATAATGTCAGTTTTCCGGACAAATAACTAGTAAGGTTGTCTTATTCAAAGTTTGATTTATATTTTATTTCATGTATTTTGTTTAAATATTAGTTTGATGCATGTTTTTTTTTGTTAGAAGCTTTTGATTGAAATCTATAACTTCTTTCAAAAAAATCTATAATTTTGAGATGGTTAATTACAGACCTATTTCATTATTATTAAATGTATTGAAATTATTTGTGTGTTATTTATTATTGAAAGTGATGGATATGAAAACATACATTTTTTGATACTTTTAATTATTTATAAATTGCAATATCGGTTTAAATGATAAACATTTAACTACCTATGTTGGTAGCTGGCTTAAAATCTTAAATCTCATTTGAACCATAAACTCCAATTCAAGTATATTAAAAATATCTACTTAACCCAACCTTTTAATAAAGTAATCCATCAGGGATTTATTCTTGAGTCTTTGCTTTTTGTGGCATACAATGATAAATTAAACACATTCATTTATAATGTGTCTACTTATTTTTTGAGAGAATTAAGTTTTAGGTAAACCTGCAATAGTTATATATTTTTTGCTTATTGCACTCTTATTAATGGAAACTTTTTAAACATTATAGAATATATATTGGTTTCAGTACATGCATCCACAATCCAACAAGCTGATGAATAGTACTTTATATTTAAAAAATCTTTATGGGTGAGATAATACAAATAATATAATTATTAATAGTACAAAAAAGTATAATTATTTTAGGCTTAACTGCAGATTTAGCAAATTTTATTTTAATAATGAAATTCTAACTCTTCTAAAATCAGTAAGGTTTAGTGAATTATGTTGGATAAAAAATTTTCCTAAAAAAAAATAATATCAATTATATTTATAAAAGAATTAGACTCATCAATTTTTATGTTAGCAAAAGTAAGGGATTGTGTCAATTAGAACTTGTTTCTAGCATTTGTCATACTTGGTTGTTATTTGAAATATGCGTGCCAGACAAACTAAAAAATAATCGTTATCTATATTTACTTTTTTCAGATTAAAGCCATTAACATTATCCATTCAAAAATTTCATTTGTCAAAGGTCTTGAAATAATTAACAAACAATATGATGTTGTTTTTCATATATCTATGATATTTAATTGTAACATAACCATGGCTGTGTCATTAAAACTGGAAAACAAAAAGTAATTTTCATTTTTAATTTTTCACCGAAGATGAAAAAGTGTCATTAGTCTGTTATATAAAATAACAAGAATAGGTAATATTCATATATACATAGGGTGTTTAAGAAAGTTAGTGCAACTTATTAAAAACAAGGAAAGACCTACCTCAGGTACAAAAAATAAGAAATTTCTTTGTGACAATGCTAGATCTAAAGTCACAAAAGCAGTGAAAACTTTCCTACATCAAGCCAGATTTAATATAGTTCGTCACTCACCTTACTCACCAGACTTAGCTCCATCAGATTTTTGGCTATTTGGCCGCATTAAAACTCATCTTTCAATAATACAGACGTTGAAAGTCAAAAAAGACAAATTAAGATACTTTTAGGCATACTTATTGAAGACTATTGGAAAATATTTGACAAGTGGTTGGAATGGATGCAACTATGCATAAATAATAATGGCGAATATTTGAACATTTAATAAAATTAAATTAAAAAATATATTTATTTTTTATTATTTTTTTGAGGGTTGCACAAACTTTCCTGATAATAAAATATGTATATATATATTTCCTGAATTGTTGGTATATAAAAGAAGTTCTATCAGTTAGTATAAAAATGACATAGCATCAGCCGAGAACCAAGAGGTAATATGTCCATTTTTTGTGTTTCCGAGGGAATCAAGTTTTAAAGTAATTTGTAAAGGCTTTCTGTCAGAATGTCTGACTAACTTTTAAATATTTTTAAAAGTTGTACCATTCTTAAGAGTAGATTTATTGGACGCATACTCCATTGATTGTTGAATTTTTATTGATAATAGTCAGAAAAAATACAAAATGTGGACATACAGCCTCGTGGTCCTTGGCTGACAATAGATTAAAAAACTTCTTGAGTCATTAAATTCATGATTTGGTAGAAAAATAAGTATTCCTTTCATATATTTGGTGCAAAAACGAGGTTTTCTCTCTGCAATTACCTCCTTTTTGCACTGGATATATTTTGTGTTTATGTCCATTCAGTAGTGTCTGGTTGCATGTGTTTATATTAACTATATATTAACTATTATATTATAAATATAACTATTATATTAATATTATATTAATATAATGTAAATATAATATAATTTATATATATATAATATAAATGTAACTATTATATTATAAAAAATTATATTAACAGTATTGTATATAAAAGAACTTATTTAAGTAAAAATATGGTTTCTCGTCATGAATGTGACAGTATATTAAAGAATTCAGATAATATTATTGATTTTATCCTTGAAATCAGTGGGGCTAATGTAAATAACGTTTCTGTCTTTAATGATAGTGCAAAGATTAGTAACCTAATAGAAATTACTTCTGAAAGTGAATTTAAAAACAATTAAAAAAATGCATCAAAAATCCTGGTCTGGAAAAGAAACATTGCAAAAAAAAAGAAAAGAAAAGCTGAGGCAAAACTTACATTGGTTTTGAGAAAAAAAACAAAAACTGTCATAGGAGAGAAAAGTTGGAGACCCCTGCAAAATATTTTGAAAAAATTTTGCAGAATATGAAGCTGCTGCTTTTAGAGACTTTTAGCAATATTGGTGATAAAGATAAACAGGGTATTTTTATTGGAGGACAAGTTCAAATGAAAGCAGTTAAAAATGTAGGCCAATGCCTTGTGAGGGCCCAAAACGTTTATGTTCTTATTTGTATATAAATAGTGGTAAAATAAAATAAAGGTATTAAAAATAGCTTTTTGTTCATTGTATGGTGTGAGCGGAAAGAGAGTTGAACATATTGTTAAACAGTTGCAAAAACATGTTCCTGCTCCAAGAATCATTCGAGGCATGTTTAACGGTAAAGGTAAATAAAGTAGAGGCTGTAATCTCTCTGGATCCGGCTTCATACTATTATGAGATAGAACATAACGAGTAGATTTAAAGAATTGACTGAAATTATGTAAACTGTTAAATGAAAGCTTGTTTTCCTCAGCTGTATTGTATAAATTCTTTAAATTAAAGTTGTGTTCACTTTGAGTCATGCCAGCTACAGTAATATTATCTAAATATGCATAAGTCTTTTAAAAAATTTTCAATTATAAATTTGTAGATTTTCCTTTGAATAACAGCAACAGCATTTGTTGGCTCAAATGGCAAACAAGTAAATTGGTACAACTTGCCATCAGTTTTAATTGCTGTATAAGGCTAATCTTGAGATTACCTTCCCCTTCCTCCTCCCTAGTTAAAATGGGTGCTGTGAGAATGATTTTGAAATATCACTTTGTTTGTGTTCACCTTGCTTAGTTTTATCCAAAGATAAGTAGTTGATTTTAAATAGCTTCTTATTGTAAAAGGCATTTCTTGGAAAAGTTTTAAAATTAATTACTTACCCTTGTTATATTGTTTATTAAATTGGTACATCAAAACGTTAGGTAAAGCACCTCAAAATGATGACACAGAACTATAAAAACTGTATAAGATTTACTATTACTTTCTTCCTATACATTTATTAATATTCTATTTTCTTTAATAAATATCTCAATAATATCTATTTTTATCTTTTAGTATTGGTACTGTTGAGAAATGGTTTTAATTTAGTAAATTTCAAGAATTGAAATTTACTTTATTGATCATCAGCCAGCAGTTTATGAAAGAAAAAGTAATTTTAACATCTACATGGTAAGAATAGTTTTGTTTAATTGTAACATTAAAAAATGGTCTTTATGGTTACTCTTTGGTTCCATTATATTTGCTTAATTTTGAATATTAGGGGTGCATACTTAAGTATGCCTACTTTTGGCCAATGCTGATGCCAATTTGACTGATACTAATGCATTGGACCTAAATTCAAATTTGCACTCTTTACTTTTTTAATAATAGATAAATTAGGATTTTTTTTCAAATAAAATGTTAATGTTCAATTTTAATGCTTGCTTAGTTGCTCTGCTCATACTCTTGAGTCCTTAATAGAGGGGGGGGGGGCGTGTATTAATTTTTTGAAAGTTTTCCCACCCACCTTATTAAGATACTCCCCCTCCTCCCTTCCCCATTGAATAATTATTACTTGTTATAGAAAAGAAAATAATTATTTCACTCACCAACGAAAACAAAAATTAGCTTTTGATTCATTTCTCATTAAAGTATAAAATTTATAAATCCTATTGAAACTATGATAAAGCAGTTGTAAGAAAATATCCATTTGACTGCAAGCCACGCTACAATTTAATAATTTTATGCATGTAAAAAATATTAATTGTGATATATTTTTTTTTTTGTAATTTACCTCCCCAAGGCCGAGAAGGCCACTACAGATGAGGAAGCTTCCTGTGGTTATAACTCTCTCAACTCTATAACTTCGAAACACGAACCTTGACAAGCAAGGTCGCTGTGCAGAGAAACAATATGAGCGCGGTACTACCATGGACGTGGTGGAAATCAAACTCGGAACCTCTCGCTTATGAAGTGAGCACATTTATTCAGGAGTAGTTGATTTCTTTGTTTATTTATTTTGTTTCTAAGTTTAATTCCTAGAATAGTTATAAATTTAAATTATATATACATTTATACATAAATTTTTAACTATATTCTATCAATTAAACTTAAAAATCAAATTAAATAAGAAACAAATTAACAATGAGCTAAGCAACTAAAAGACTAATAGACTATTTTGATGTAGATGAAAATAAACCATCAAAGCATATATAGATAAAATTAAACGTCATATAGATAAATATAAACGATATAGATGAAAATGAACGTCCTTGTTTATGTAGTTATGTGTGTTACCACACACATAAGTCAAAAGTCTAGTACAGAAACAAGGATGTTAAAACAATGATGATGAAGATTTCCTAACTCAGGCAACATAAAAGTTTTCAGATGAAATTTTCAACATGAAAACTGAATAAGTACCTCTTTTTTTTTAATTTTGACTTTTTTTTTTCAAAATTTCGTAGAAACAAAAAATTAAAATTATTTTATTTATATATCTTCAATAATTCTATAATAGCATTAACCTTTTGACTATGCAAGAAAAATAAAAAATCTGACTATGCAAGAAACAAAAAATTAAAATTATTTTATTTATATATCTTCAATAATTCTATAATAGCATTAACCTTTTGACTATGCAAGAAAAATAAAAAATCAAGATTATTTATATATTTTTTTAGAGAATAATATTTATATATATATATATATATATATATATATATATATATATATATATATATATATGCATATATATATATATAATATATAACATATCAAAAGAAATAAAAAATTATGCACTATTCAGTGGCACCATTTATAAATTACCTAAACCGGTATTTTGGCTCTAAAGGTCACAGTTTCGAAGATTGCTTTAAATGCCACAATTGCGGTTCTCCACATTTTAATGGAAAAGCCACAATCATGGATCACCACACTCAAAGAAGAAATATATTTATATATTCTATTTAAGATTTATATATTCTTTAGTATAAATATTTCACTGGAATGTTAAAAAGGTTTGGTATTTGATATATTCACTGAAATTACCAGTGTGGCTTAAAAGCAGATAGACTTTGATACAATCAAAAAAAAAACTTTGACTATTTTCTATAAAGTGATTGGAGGAAGAAAATTTTTTTTTTAATAACGATAGTTTATTACTTGCATGAAAGCATTAAAATGCCTTCCTTTTAAAAAACAACAAACATATACCTGTTTAGCTGTTTTCTTGAATATTCCAAGAAACAATCATAGCAATCAGTTCTAATTAGCATAAAGTTGTTAATGTCTCATGAATTAAAGAAAATTTATCTATCATGACATATCATAAAGACATGCCATAAAAAACAAAAATTTTCAAAGTATCATGATATATCCACATAATAATAAATGTAGCTAGTCAACCAGCTTCAAATGAAAACAACTTGTTGTTAGTAAAACCTAAATTAAGACATACAATAGATCAGTTAACAAACTTTTATATAAAGAGATAGTTACAGGTTTTATATAAAGAGATGGTTGATATTTAAATAGGGCCCAATTTAAAAACCCAAATAAAAAATAACCCAATTTAAAAACTCAAATAAAAAATAGCTGGGACTATGTTTGTAAACAAAAAATAAGTTGATTCATCCCACAGATATACTGTTTTCAATTGAAAATTATTTATATAAAAGTGTATATAAATCTCATAGCTTTAACCTCCTTTCTGCGCTTGCATGGGTTTGACATCTTCATGTAACACATTCTGTCCAAGTTATCTGTATTCTGTCCATGCAATCTGTCCAAGTTTTCCTACTTCTATCTCTCTACATGTTGATATTCAATCATCTGCATCATCAGTTAACATGCCTTAACTAAGTTAGTCCTCTAGATGCTGGACTGCATCAACCTATATTCTCTACCTTTGACTGCTATACAGCATAACATTATGTTATGCTGTATAGCATAACATAATGTTATGCTGTCACTATTATGCACTATTACTTTGTCACTATTATGCACTAAGTGCATGTAGCGCATGTTTCACAGGTTTTGATTCGAACTAGAACCAAGATTTTGATTTTAAAGTCTACAGAAAAAAGCATAGTAATTCTATGAATTAAAAATAGTTAACTTTTTCTTTGCCTTAATTTTAAAAGGAAATTTCAACATGGAACAACAAACACACTTTTTTAAAGTGGTTTGTTAAATACTTTACAACCATATAAAACCACTTTTTAAAGTGGTTTTTTATGGTTGGAAAGTATTTAAAATAATTTACACAAAGAACTTCATAAACTTGTTAAAAGAGCTACAAATGGATATTAATTCCATCCAAGAATTTTAATAAATTTTTTTAGAGATTATTTAGAGATATAAATAATGCATCATGTTATGTAAAATAGGTTAATGCTTGGAAGGGCATCCAACTGTATGTGTGAGTTTGTGAACACTGTATGTGTGAGTTTGTGAACACTAAAACTTTTAAATTGTTTAAACATATCAAATATTGGTTTTAAACTTCGGTCAATAAATTATGCAATGGTGATCAATTGTGTATGTATTTACATTCAAGCTTTATTCTATTTCTACACTTTTTATTTATGTTTCACATTATACACCATTTTCTGTTTATCTGCAAATAATATACTTTTTAAAATAGTCTTTTAATAAAATATATATAAAAATTCAAAATATCAATATCAACAACATGCTCAACAGCAACTACAGTAATTACATTGGAAAACATCATCAAAGCTAGAGAAATTATTAAAAGTGTGCACTCAACTTTAATGTACTAATATTGATTGACAGAAATAAAAGTACTACATTTTTTATTGTGAATACACAATAACTGAATTTTCAGAATGCAAAAAAAAATTGATAAAATTTTTTTTTAAGTTTATAATATAAACAACACTGAGTGTTGAAATTAATGAAAAAAATAAATACTTAATTAAAATGTTTTTTTAAAAATTAAACTCCTTAACTGAATTTGTTTTATTTTTTTTATCATTTTTTGATTTTTTTTCTTGTTTTTAAAAGTTTTCATTTTTTCAAGTTATACAGATTTTTTTTTTCTTTTCTATTATATACAGATTTCTTTTTTATTATATACAGATTTTTTTTTTTTTTTTTTTTTTTTAAGTTTATTAAATTAAGTATTTTATTGTATATATATATTTTTGTTACTTTCATTTATCATATTGTGACATTTGTCACAAAACCATTCTTTCTTTGTCTTCTTCGAAATGCTAACACACTTGAAATGAAACCGCTCTAAACAGCTTTTGCATTCAATATTTTCTCTTGATGCTGTAGTTAAATTACAGATAGGACAACACCATAAGGACAATTTCTTTCGTTGGGAAACTGTTTCGTTTAGCTTATTCCAAGCAACATCTGTTAAATATGGTTTTAAAACATCTATTGCTACAGCATCATTGATAAATGAAGAAGGAAGATTGTCAGGGTTTAATTGTAAATCATCCACATCTGCTTGCATTTCATGTGTAACATCTTGAACTTTTCCTTTTATGAGAATACTACTGAGAAGAACTAAATGATAGAATCAGGTATGGAATATATACAAAATGATTTATTGATTGAACGTTGATAATCTTTTCGAATTGAAAAGACAATTCATATATAAATACTAACCCCTTATTTTCTCAGTCACACTTTTATCAGTATAAGATAAACACTTTCTTTTCCGTTTACATAAACCAATTGCTGTTTTTCTTTGAGTAGCCTTAGGCCTTCCTCGTGAATGAATCTTTGAAGGAAACTTAAGGTCTTTTATATTGATGGAGTGAACATTAAAATAATTATGTAAACTTCCACATGCCTAAAAGATTTATTTATGCTTTCAACATCATGCTTTAAATTTTTTAAAGTTTTATTAAATTTATCTACCCTTATTAAACTTTTATTTGATAATATAAAATTTACTGTTTCAAAAATTTAGCACAAGTTTTGGAATTTTTTGAAAGTTTCAAAAAAATAACTTTTCTTTTAAAAACAATAAACATGGTAAAAGAGTGCAAGCATCAATCAATAATAAAATAAATAGTAATACCAAATCTGTTGAAAGAGAAACAAACAATCAAAGTAAAACAAAACAAAAATTTCCTACCCTTTCTTCACTATCTTCTATAGGATTTTCAATAACTATTGGGATCGAAGTTTGATTAGAAACATGAATAATTTTATTACAAGGCTGACTGGACATTTCTGCACTTTTATTAAAATTATCTTGTTCTATATCTATTTGTGATTGCTCTAAATGTAATGATTTTTCAAAATCTGATAACTTTTCTAAATTATCAGATTTTGAAACCTCTAATGCGTGCATATTTGTCTGATAAAATGTCTCATTACATGTTAAAACAATGTTACTTGTTGGTGGAATAAATGCTTTTTTTGTTATATCACATAATACATCATTGTTAAGATTGATTTTAGAACTCATGGCACATTCTGATGTAGTATTAGTTATTAAATCAATTGATGACTCCAAAACAGTAACCTTTGCATGTTTATAATCTTCCCAAATTTTAACTAAATTTTGAAGAATGTTTATGCGGCTTTCAAACTCACTATGTCCACCTTCCGAAACAAGCTGTGCTAATCGCTGAGATAGGCGACATGCTTTTTTAAACTTTTCGGCTTGTGTTAAAGTTCTTTCTTTATTTACACCTATTTCTAAATAATTGTGGTTCTCAATGTGGTGCTGGAAAAGGCGATGGTTTTCAGTAGCATGAGACTTGAGCCACCTTATAGAAATACCATCAAAAGAAAATATTGGCAATTGCTTTATTCGCCTTGCAACAAACATGTGTTTGCAGGGTAAGCCCATGGATTTAAAAAAAATACAATGGCAGTTAAGCTCATTTACTAACACTTCACTTCCCAAAATTTCACAGGTTGGATGATCATTATCACCTCCAGGGTATACCTCCAGTGCTTCATGTAACTGACTTCTGACAAAATTTAATGCATAAGGTGTTAAAACTTTAGAAAACTCCTCTAGAACATCATTATCGAGAACAGCATGAACAGAGATACGCTCTGCAGCAGTAACAAAGCTATGATTTTGCTCCTTTCGCATGACATCAATAACAGAAAAAAGATCTTTAAAAAACAATGGAAGGGGGTTTAATAAGTTTAATACAGATTTTATTCTTCGGTTTACAGACTCTAATCTGTTTGTTGTTCTCTGTCCAAAAGTCAAGTTCTGCTGTTGCCAACAATACACCCACTCATTTTTGCAATTATTCCAGTTTGTTTCAAAGTAACGAACTACACTACTTGGCATTTTTTCATTAAAGTCTTGTCTTAGCTCCTCAAATGCTATTTCAGAAGATGGATATGCCATTTTTTGAAGTGCTCTCAATGCATATAACCTCTGACTCTCTGAAATGCCCATTTTTAACACAGTCACTTCTCTACTCATAGCACGCAAAACATGAAATAAGCATAAAAGCAATACTGCATTTGGAAAAGTTGTTCGCAGAGAGTCACGCTCAGTCATGTCCTTATCAGTGAAAATGGTGACAGTTTCAGTCCATTTTACATTTTTTGATTTAAAAGTCTCTAGAGCATTAGTGAGGGTCAACGCATCCTCAGATGCTGTTACAAAAATAGCAACAATTTCACTTTCTCCATTTGGACCAATTGCCAGGACAATGTATAATGGCATTCGTAAATTAGTTAACTTATATGTTGCATCTATCAAAATTAATTCAGGATACAATGAAAAAAATCTCTTCGTTTCTGCATCCTGGAAAAATATTGTCTGGATAGTACCACTATTGTCACATTTTATATCTACATCTGCACCTGTTACAAAATAAACACACACTTGCAAAAAGCAATATAAATTAAAATACAAATAAAATATTAAATTTAAACTAAGAATAATAATGAATAATAATAAGGTTTTGTTAGTTCTGCTAAGGAATATGTAATATAGTTAAATATGGGTAATATAGAATATAATTTATATGAACAATTCAAATTAGTGTTTGTATGAGTAAGTCTTGTTTTCTACAATATAAAAAGAGGTTAATACTCTTTAATGGACAAGTCAAGTCAAACTCAGTTAAAAAAGTAAATTAAAATTAAAAAAAACAAAAAAAAAAACAAGTACAAAAACAAACCATCACAGTTTTGAAAGACTGCCAGTAAAGACTCTACATCTGTTGAACCCTTCTCCTTAGACGCTAAATTATGGATATCTTTTAATGTAATCTTCTTCCCTAAATGTTTAATGATGAATAGGTAATATTAGAAATTATAACAATATAACAAAATGAAATAAGAAAAATTATAAAGTTAATAAAAATTAAAAAAATTCATGAAATATATTGTTATTACATTATATAGTATTAAAAATTGTCTTATGACTAAAACATTAAGAAATACTGATTCAATTGAGAACTACTTAAGTAAGCAGTGATAGGAAAACTTATTAGTCATGTTCAAGTGTTATAAATTGCAAACGCCTTTGGTTTTACAATGAATTAAAGTTTTTTCAGAATTGATAATTGTATCAATGAAAGTTCTTAGTTCTGTTCAGTAATAAATTCGTGTTTCATAAATATCAGCTAGCATACAGCTACTTAATAATCATCACCTGTTTCATTTTGAATATGCTCATGAATAAGCCATTTATTACCATGTAATTTCAACATTTGCCTCACATTATTTTCTTGCTCATTATCTAATTTCCTATTTTTTGGAAGCCTTTCTATAATTTCCTAAATAATCGAAAACAATGAAAATTAAATAAATAATTTAAAAATTATTATTTGAACATAAACTAATAAAATAAAAACTATACTAAAATATAAACTTGTCTTAAGAAAAAATTAAATGTCATTTAAAAATTTCTTCCAAGAAACTTATTATATTATTAAAATCTAAATTATTTAAGTTTAAATAATGAGCTACTTTATTAATACTAAAAAGGATATCAATATAAATTTGGTAATAATAAACCAAATGAATAGTTTTGAAAAACTTTTATTGGTTCTATATTAAGTATATGAATTAAATATTCTCTATAATCATCAAATGTTAACACTTTAAAAATGTTTTACTTTATTGTCTTTATGTTATGTTGTAATTTTTTTACATTCATCATTTTTAATTATAATGATTTTTGTTTCATAAAAAAAATTTTTTGCCATAAAAAAAATAGCATACAAAAAAAGATTTCAAATAATATAATTTCTATAAAATAAAATTTTTATTTATACATTTAAAAAATTTGTCTAAAGCTGAGAAGGATGTAATCAATTAGTTTCTTGGGACATATTCTGAAATAATTACAATATCAAATAATTATTTGATTTTTGAACTCACATTTATATATTAAAATACCAGTATATATTAAAAAAGTACTTACTCGATGATCAAATACTAAATAAAAATTTTTTTACCTTATCAATTGCATGATTGTGCTCATTAATAACTTTGGTAACACAGAGCTGTTCTCCATCTTCACTAACACCAATGCAAATAGTAAACGGACATTTAATGTTATATGTGCTAACAATCAATGATAAAAATAAAGTTAACATCCTTTGTTAAACTAAATCAGATTTTATGAAGTAAAACAGCTAAATTATCGTTAGCAAAAAAGACTGAAGAAAAAATAAATTAAAATATCGTTAGCAAAAAAGACTGAAGAAAAAATAAATTAAAAAATTTTCGAGACTTTAACTACAATCTTTTTTTATTTTTTATTTTCTTATACAAATTTAAATAAAATACTCATTTTCAGACGTACCTTTGATTTGGACGAATACCTTTTGATCTTGACTTAAACTGGCGCCCACCATGATAACAACAATACGTTAGATAATAATATTTTAATTCTTTATTGATATAGCGCTTTAATCCTTTTTTGATTGCTAAATCAATGGTTCGACTGTCTCGAACATATAATGATAAAAAATACGATCGTTCATACTCTAGTATTGCCTGCTTAAGCTCGCTGAAACTATTAAATACACTACCAACATCCATTCTTGATACAAATATGGTATGTTATAAAAAATATTTATAGCACTAACAATTTTCAAATGCGGACGTCTTGAAAAATAACAAATAGTTACGTATTAGCTAGAACCCAGACTAGCCGGTACTATAGCAGCTGGCGCTAGAAATCCAGCAGCCGGTACCGCAGCCACTGCCTTTAACAAACAGTTCGCTAAATACTAAATTTGAATCAGGCCTTTTTATTGCAGACTTTTCTGATCATTTTCCGGTTTTCCATATAGCACGCGAAGTACAATCTAATATTGACAATAAAAAAAATCTTTGTGACTTACAGAAATCTTTCTATAAAAAACCTAAATAATTTAAAAAAAAAACTCCAAATAGAGCGATGGGACAACGTTTATTCATCAACAGATTCTAATATTGCTTTTGATAATTTCTCAAGTACATTTCAAAATATCTTTGATAATATATGCCCAAAAATAACTACCGAAATAAAAAACAAAGGATATAAGAATCCATGGATGACAATAACTTTAATTAAAGCATCAAAAAGAATACAAAAAATCTTTGTGACTTACAGAAATCTTTCTGTAAAAAACCTAACTTGAATTTAATAAAGCAATTATTGAACTTAAACGCAACAAGTCATGTGGATATGATGCTATTTCCAGTAATGTAGCTATTTATGTTATGGACAGCATTTGTAAACCATTATTTTATTTAATATCATCTTCATTTGAAAATAGTATATTCCCTGATAAACTTTACGTAAAATTTTTAAAATCAAAAAATAAAGATGATGAAAAAATCTACAAAAATTATAAAAAGTTTTTTCAACATAATATAAAAGAAGCAAAAATAAGATATTTTTCTAATCAGCTTGATAAGCATAAATTCAATATAAAAAGCACTTGGGCTGTTATAAACCAACTAACAGTAAGAGAAAAAAAGAAGCATACTTGCTTACCACAAAAATTAATTTCCGATAAAAAAAATTATAACAAGTGAAACAAATATATGTCAAGAATTTAACAAATATTTTGTTAATGTAGGCCCCTCTCTTGCTTCTAACATTGCGCAACCAAATAAAACATTTTATAATTTTATGGGAGAAAAACCCAACACTAGTATAAATAATGAAAAGATAACTAAACTTGAATTTAATAAAGCAATTATTGAACTTAAACGCAACAAGTCATGTGGATATGATGGTATTTCCAGTAATGTAGCTATATATGTTATGGACAGCATTTGTAAACCATTATTTTATTTAATATCATCTTCATTTGAAAATAGTATATTCCCTGACAAACTTAAATTAGTCAAAATTAATCCCATTCTCAAAAAAAGGTGATTGCAATAATATTTCTAACTACCGACCTATTTCTCTACTCCCAGTTTTTTCAAAAGTATATGAGAGAGTAATTTATAATAGAGTTAATAAGTACTTTACATTAAACAATTTATTATACAAAAATCAGTTTGGATTTCAAAGCAATTGCTCTACTGATCATACTATTATTAAACTTGCTAACAAAATATATAAGTCGTTTGATAGTGATGAACTGGTATTAGGAGTTTTTGTTGATCTTTCCAAGGCCTTTGATACAGTTGATCACAGTATTTTACTTTCCAAGCTAAAATCTTACGGCATAATAGGCACAACATTTAAGTGGATTCAAAACTACTACTTTCTAACAGAAAGCAATTTGTACTACTAGAAAAGTCAGGAGCCCTGGATATTACGTGTGGAGTTCCTCAGGGTTCAATCCTAGGTCCATTATTATTTTTAATATATTTTAACGATATGCATAAAGCTTCCCAAAAATATCTACAATTATGTATGCTGACGATACAAATTTATTTTTTAATCATCCTAATGCAAAGACTTTGTTTGAAACTATGAACATTGAACTCGAAAATTTCAACCTCTGGTTCATAGCAAATAAATTATCCCTAAATTGTAAAAAAACTAGCTTTACTCTATTTCATAAAAAAAAACAATCAATTAATCTTCCGTTAAAGCTGCCTAAACTGTTTATTAATAAAAATCAAATTAAACGTGAAAAATACACAAAATTTTTGGGAGTACTTTTTGATGAAAATTTGTCATGGAGAAACCATATTGGTCTTCTTGAAATAAAGGTGTCCTCTGTAATAGGTGTTTTGTACAAGTCAAGACCTTTTCTCGATAGTAAATCACGTAATATGCTTTACTTTAGTCTTGTACATAGTCAGCTTTTGTACGCAAATATTGTATGGGCCAACACCCATAAAACCAAATTGCTAAAATTGCAAAGTCTGCAAAACCATGCATGCAAAGCAATTAATTATTTAAATAGGTTAGTAAACCCGGCCCCAGTGATGAAAAGCATGATGGTTCTAGATATTGAGAAACTTAACACATTACAGATATTAATTTTTATGTATAAATATAAAAACAATCTTCTACCAAGCGTTTTTTCAGATAACTTTCTTATATCATTTTCTGAAAAATATAATCTGCGTTCAAATACCAGGAACGACTATCAACTAGGAAAAATTAAATCACAGCAGTCAAGTTTTCTAATTACAAACCGAGGTCCATCAATATGGAATTGTTTCCAAAATAAAAATATTAAAGACCTAAAAAGCATTTCATCGTTTAAACAACAAACTAATATGCATCTCCTTAATTCCTGACATATATATTATAGTTTACAGTATTTGTTTCAGATTTTTTTGTACTTTTCTTTTTATTTATTTTTTATTTTTTTCTTCTTCTTATGTGTTTTAATTTTATTAAATTTTTTATTTTTCTTTAAAAATTAAAGTGTTTTTTTTATTTTTATTTCAATGAGTGACTAAAGGGGCTCTATGAAAAGGTTGTGATGATAAACGCATCACCCTTACCTTCTTTGAGTCCCTGACTGATTTTAACAGTATATACAGGGGCGGATCCAGCATTTTTTGATCTTTGAGATAGCTAACTTCCAGACATGGAGCAAACTGCCCCAAATTTTGTGCCCCCCTGCCCCAAACGTGAGAGCAACAAGTTAATGAAATATTTTTTGTACTGTTCTCAACTAGACTTATATTCATCCATAAATTTTAAGTTTCATAGTATTATCTTTCAGCGTTTAAAAATAATGACCATATAAAATTTATAACCCCCTCAAATTGAGGGGGGTTTAAACTTTATATGGTCATAATTTTTGAAAGCTAAAATATTTTACTATGAAATTTAAAATTTATGGATGAATATTAGTCTAGTTAAAAACAGTACAAAAAATATTTCATTAACTTGTTGCTCTCACGTTTGGGGCAGGGGGGGAACAAAATTAGGGGCTTTTTTGTTCCCAGCCTCCAATCATCGCAAGATTTTGCAAAGCATCCTTATTTGACATATGTATAAACATATAAATGTTTGGAGTTTGCTCCATGTCTGGAAGTTAGCTATCTCAAAGATCAAAAAATGCTGGATCCGCCCCTGATATATATATATATATATATATATATATATATATATATATATATATATATATATATATATATATATATATATATATATATTATAAATTAAAAAGATTAAAAACGTTTTTTATGTTTACGATGTTGTTTATTTTATATGAAAAATTGTAATATTGTTTAATCAGCGAAATAAAAGTTAAATAAATAAAAAAAAATAATAAAAAATCTGATAATGAATGATGAAAGTTAACGTTGTCCATCACCAAGGTAAAATCTTCTTCCTCCCCTAAAATACTTTTAAGTGTATTTAAGAATCCTTTAAAGATATCTGCTGTCACTCCTACGCCACTTGATGACAATACATGTTAATTTAGAGTCGTTCCTCGGAGACTGTATCCATGGTTTCTTATCATATGAAGATTGAACGGACTTTCATCAGTATAAATGATACTTTTGTAACGTTGTTTCAATTACAAGTTTAAATACCATGAATCATATGTTTTTAAAATTCTGTGACAAAATTTTAAAACATGTTCTTAAAATTTTGTATGTATAATTCAATTTCTTTAACCATTGCCATAATGTAGAGACATTGACATCAATTCTTAATTCTACCTTTATCTCCTTTAAATTATAGTTTCTGTTATCTCCAATTAACTCGTGTAGTTTATTTCTTATTTCCTCAACACAACCTGACTGTCGAAAACCACCTCTAATACCAGGATTGATATTACCTGTTGATATATATCTATGGACCAGGCGTCGTAGTGAAGTCTCACTTCTATGCACAAGTTCCGATACTTCTTCTACACTTTTCCCCATTGTTAATTACAAGATCAAATTTTTTACTTCAACATTAATTTCTGAGCGTTGGCGTCGTGCGTTATTTATTTCAGAGTTTTAAAAAGTTAAAGAGAAAACAGGCTTAAATTGTATATAAGGAAGTTAAATTAAATGAAGCAATAAAAGCAAAACTATTTATCATGATAAATAAAAACCGTCAGATTAAATGCAAAAAACCGCCAGATTAAATGAAAAAATCCACCAGATTCGTGCAAAAAACCACCAGATAAAATGCAAAAACCGGTAATTCTTAAAAAAAAACGGGTTTCTGCCAAAAAATCGGGTCTCAGAAACCATAGTGCATTATGATATATTACTTAAACTTGTACAAAGGGGTTCTATGAAAAGATTGTGATAACGTAATCTTATCCTTATCTTTTTTTAGCCCCTATCTACTTTAATTTTATTTTGTTGAATTTTCAGTATATACTTTTATATTTTATTTATGTTATCTAAATGCATACGAGCATTGAAAAAAAAAATATTAATACGATGTTAAACAAAAGAAGAAGAAGAAGAAAAAAGAAAGAATGGCAAAACGTGAAATGCGTTCACAACGAAGATTTCTCCAAAGAATAGAAGTTTATACGGTGGGGTAAATCTCAATATTATTTTTTTGTGATCAAAATGGTCTAAATTTTTTATTTAGATTGTTGTGTATCCTGGTTTTTTCATAAGTGTTGCTTAAAATAAAGATTTCTCATAATTTATGCGAAAAAAAAATTATTTTTTTTGTGTATTAGTGCAAAATCTTTTTTTTATTTTGTTATTTAGGTGCCCCAAGAAGACCTAACGGACTTGTCACAGAGCACCGCGGAAGTGCATTTAACTAGGAAGTATACGCCTCCTTCCTTATTGTGACGCGAATATATGTCCAGAGTTCGTTTAGAACCTGGATCTTCTACTTCTAAAGCAAGCGCTCTAACCTCTGCGCCACAGCTGCTATTTCAAAAAAAATTTCAGCACAAATGCGCAAAAAAAATAATCTTCTTTTACGCATTTGCGCTTAAATATTTTTTTGTGAAATTATTTTTAATATAAACAGTAATTATGAAAAGACTAGGAACACAACAATCTAAAAAAAACTTAAAACCATTATAATCATATTAGAAAATTTTTTTTAACAAAATATTGAGATTTATCTTTCGGTCAAAGCCAAATAATTTAGGAACAATTTGAGGTATTTTGCCGCTTGAGCACGAAGTAAACGTCAATATTTTTGGATTTTTTTTTTGTAATAGCATTTTATTATATTTACCCCAAATTTTGCTTCGTGCGTATTCGCGTTTTGAAAATTTTATTTTTTTGAACACCCTTAATATAAATATTCAAACATTTCAAAATTTTTGTTTTTCAACGCAAAGGCGCTATTTTGACTAGCCGCTGGAATAATTATATATATAAATATATTATATAATATAAATATATTATATGTTTGATACCGTGCTTTTGCATTTGATGGCCTCTGAATTTTTTGCTCAGTGCAGTCTATTATACCTTCTACATTGTGTAACTTTCTAGAAAAATGTCTTGCTTTATACAATAAATTTGTTTCTCGTGTGGGCCATAAAAGAAGAGGCTTTAACTCATTTCCAAAATAAGTAATCCAGGTTGTTAAGATACTTAAACAATAGGACTGGGAAATCGAAAATCTAAATGCTAGATCTTGAATAGCCAAATCTAATCGCAGTTTTATGCACATTAGCAGAATTTCATCCTGGATTGTTATAGTGCTTTTTCTTCCAGGCTTTTCTAGTTTTTTTGTTTTAATTTGAAAGTTTGTGAAAGTTTCCCCTTGTAGTAGCACCTTGTAGTAGTTTGTCATACTTTTTTTCCCCTTTACTAATTAAAAACATGAATACTTTTTTTGTGCACCCAGTATAAAACTTTATTAACCTATCAGAATGGCATACTCTGTCCCAACTAAACTCTGCTTGTGACTTCAATAAAAACTTACTCAACAAACGTTTTCGATGTTTTAATAACAAAGGTCTTTTAAGTAATCTTTTAGGAGTGTTAATAAATATTTGTAAGTCTTCCACGTCATTTGTTTTAGATACAAGAAAATATTTTCCAACAGGTAAAGCATAATCATGATCATAATGAATATTAATAGGCTCAGTAAATTCTATTTGATCATGATTATCTTCGTTTTGATCATGACTACTCTGGTAACCAGCAACATACTTTTTTTTCTTAATTATGGATATCCGTTTTAATGGAGATTTTCTTTTTTTTAACTTAATATCGTAACCATTTAAATACTCAGTAGGGTAAGGATAAACATCAGTAGGTCGTCCCATTTTAAAATGATTTGAGCAGACTGGAGAACGAAGAGAAATTCTAAAGTTACTCCTGAAAAGTCCAATTTTCGAGTTCCATTTAGGTAACATTTTAACGTCTTTGCATCTCCAAAACTTGCAAACTACCATTAAAAAGTTTAATATGGTCTTTAATAATGTACTTTTCCGGATACCTTCTATCATTGCTACAGTTTTGAACAACGCAGTGATCACCCCCACCCATGTATAGATAATTGTTTAATTCCTTTAAAATATTGTTTTGATTTGTTTGCGCCTCGGTTTCGCGCAAAATTAATAGCGAAATGGTCTATTAAGACTGTATTACGTTTTGACACGAGTTTCGGTTTCATTCTCCTTCCAGCTAATCCTAGCTATTATACCTCCTTGGTTTTCTCCATCGTTCGATTCATTTTTAATAGCTTCTTTTTTTGTTCTTGTGAAAATAGTATTTTTTTAATGAAGGAGCTCAGCGGTTTTAGGTTTATTCATGAGTTTAATAATACAGTTTTGTACATTTTTTACAAAATCGTAACACTGTTTGCTGTATGCAAATCTAAATTGTGCGTGGATTTTGAATATTTAAAACTAGGGTAACCAAAGCATATGAAGTTGTTAAAACCATATGAATTTTTTTGAATTTTATAATTTAATTAATACGCCTTAAAGTGTTCCAGCTACCCACTGTAAAGCGGTTTTCAATCTGGTATTAGGTACATATATTTCTGCTAAAATTGACTTCAAAAGTTCCGTTTTTATTCTTCACTTTATTAAAACTTAAATGTAAAAAAAAAATAGAAGTGGGGATAGTTTTAACCTGGAGATAACCTATAGAGAGCAGCAAAATATTCTGAACAATTTCCATCAAATTTTTTTTAGATTTTTGAAAGAACTCATGTAAATCGAATTATTTGTATTTAGCTTATTTTATTATTATTGTTTTTAATCGTGAAAATGTACATTTTTTTGATTGCAAGAAGCGATTGTTGTTATTAATTACTGCCAATTATAATTCGTCTACTGAAGTTTTAAAGATGCAAACGATTTTGCAACTTCTACAGCTTTATCTATTTCCTGCATTTTATCTCCGGATCCTTGAGCAGAGATTGGTTTACCACCACCTTTCCCACCAATAACGGTAGAAACTTCTTTTACCCATTCGTTAGCCTTTAAACTAGTGTTATCAACTACATTCTAAAATAATAAAGTTAATACAAAAAAAAAAAATCACATCAGCAAGTCGGTTGACAATGGTAACAAGAAAGTAATACATAAAAATCATACTTGAGGAACTTGGCATAAACAAATTACTGTGTTTGTTTCAGTATCAACAGAAAAAAGCATCGCAGATAAGTTAGGAGCGACAGCCTTCACACTTTTTAAAGCAGCATCCAACGCCTTGTACAAATCAAAAATTTTAAAATTTCTTTATACTTTATGTGGTTTAGTTAAACTTTATTTACAATATTTACAAATTTTTGTAATTAAAAATAGAAAAAAAAAATTTACTTTAGCATTACAGCCATCTTCCATTCTTTGGACAATAAAAGGTTCATTTAGATGAAGTGTAGCGATCTCACCAGCTTTTTCAATAACCTAATAATTATAAAAATATTTAACCACAAGTCCAAGGGGGTATATTCGTAGTCCAAGGGGGTATATTCGTAGTCCAAGTATATTAGGGTATAGTAGTTTAGTAGCGTTGAAACTAAAGTAAGTTTGAAAAACACAACAAACTTAACTAAAAATGGTTTAAAAACACAATAAACTGACCTAAAAGTAAACCTGAAACCGGAACTGATTGGTACATAACCAAAAAAATTGTGGAGATTTTTAATTTATATATAGTAATTTTCCGAGCTACAATATCCATTTTTTTGAAATTAAAAAAACCTAAAAATTTCTATAACTTACTCTATTTTGTCGAGAAGCCTTTTCCATTCGCTCAGTATCATCAAGATGTTTTTTAATACTTTTCAACTTTTCTCTAAGTTCATGTTTGCACCATGCCGGTATAAGCGATTCAGATATTTCCTAAATTCGAAACAATTTTAGAACTCTAAAACTGTTTAGAGGTGACTATTTTCACTAAAAAAAAAAGAATTCTACGTAATTTACCTCTGTAATCTTCGCAACTTGCTGAGACAACTGTCTCATGTTCAATGTATTATTATTTTTCTGAACCTCAACGTACTCTGAAAATTCATTTAATGTTGAGGCTAATTGATTTGCTTTTTTATGAGCCTAAAAATATAAATCGTCAAATGAATAATTCTAGTTATTCAAAATATTACTATATTATCAATTGATATAAAATCAAAACTAAAATAATAGCGTTTTTAATTGGTTTTACAACTCAATCTCAATTTAATGACTGGCTGTAAGTAAGGTTGACCTAACACTGGAGTAGAACTCTCTGAGTCATTCCATCATTAGCTGTAAAATATTGAAGAACTATGCATGTATGGTATACCTTTTAGTACTTTTGTTTTGTCAAGATTACACAAAAAGCTCTTTATTGCAACTTACGGTTTATTTAAAGGAGAAAGACAACTGCATACTGCTTAGAGTACCGAGTACTATCTGCACGAGTTAAGTACTACCTGTGCAAGTAGGGTGTGTAGATTTTTTTTTTCGGTTTCGAAAACGGCAAGGTTACTTTTGGTGAAGGATTTTATAGAGATTCCGAATCTGAAAAAAAAAAAAAAAAAAAAAAAAAAAAAAATTAAAAAAAATAATGTCTTGCTGAGTGGGTCAGCGTTGTTTTGAACGGAAAAATTCATTTTCTAACAGAAAAAAGCCTTAGAAATCTATGTTTAATTATTGAATTTATAGTTGGTGTGTATTTTCCTGGTTTCAAATAAAGGTAAAGCATTCCTGGTTAGATGGACCTCGGTATATTTTATTCCAATTGAAACAGCTAAAATATCAACAACAACAAAAAAAAAAAAAATAGGTTGTTGCGATAGAATGAAAACTGTAAAGAGATCTGCATTGTTTGCATTTAGTGAATGCATTATTCAGACTCTTGTGTTCCAAAGATGAAGAGGAACGAAAGTTAGAAGTGCAAAAGGTGCTAGAGATTAGAAAGGAAGGAGATGATAATACTCAGTTCGGAGAGTTTCAGTAAGAATTCTTAAAACCCCATGCATAAATACTGATGCTGATAAATTGACCAATCTAATTGAATGGAAAGATTCAATATACGAAACACTTGTTTTTAATGTTTTAATGGAAAGATTCAATATACGAAACACTTGTTTAACATAGTTACAGAGGCTCGTGCAAAAACATATTGCCATGAGAAGCGAGTAGGATATATAAGAGCACAAGGAATTAGTAGAGGTTTTATGAGCACAAACAATGCTAAATATAACTTAGTTGGACTCCCAAATTATAAATAAAATTTACAAACTATTAATTGTTAATTATATGTAAATTTTAATAAACATATCAGTATTATATAATATATATTTTAAATGTATTAGTATATATAATATACTGTTTGTTGTAACAAAAGTGTTTGACTTATTATTAGTTTTAGAAAAGACAGCGCACCCTACAGGTAGACGGGCCCCAAAAACCACATGATTTTTTCTTTTGCTGTATCTTTTGTAAAAAACAAATAATTTAACTTTATTTTGCTTTTTTATATGTTTTTATATGGTAAAAGTTCTTCGGGGTTTAGAAGTATTTTGGTATTTTTTGTTTGCTTTTTTTTTTCCAGTAAAGTTTCGCTATATTTTAGTAGGGGACCTCAAAAACCGCATGGCTTAAATTGTTTATAACTTTTATGAAATTAGTTGCAACTTTCCAATTTTTTGGAATAGCTTGTTATATTAAAATCCCCTTCATATGGTAGTTTGATTGCAAACTTATATTTTAGGGAAGTACCTAAAGCGCTACAAAAACCACATGCTTGGGACCCCAAAAACCACATTAATTATATTATTTTTAACAAAAATATAAGTGATATTACAAAAATTCATGATTTAAAGTAGATTTGTAGTAGTTGGAGCTATCTTTTTGATGATAATGAATTTATATAGAGATTTTATTTTACGCTCCTGCTTAGAGGATAGTTTTAGTTCAGTTTGCAGTATGTGAATTTGCGATATTAGTTTATTTGTAAGCAAATAAATGAACATGAGTAACAGCAACAAAAAATTCAAAACTCGCTTGCAAATGAAGTCACTAAATCCAAGTTCTAATGCTGAAGCACTAATTAAAAGAAAAGCTATATTAGAAAAAAACAAACAACTTGAAGCTGCTGTTCAATGGTGTAAAGAAAACAATGTAAGAGGACATGCTGCAATTAAAACAAGACAATATCCACTTATTAAAGATCGTGAAACAATAAACCGTAGACTTGATGGGAAAATAGTCAATGGTCTTGAAAGACAGTACTGTGCAATTCTCTTGGAGGAAGAAGAGATGTCAATTGTTTCATACATTAAGAATAAAAATCGAGCAATGCAAGGCATAAACAAAGCAGAACTAACAAAACTTGCCCTTGACGTTCTGAAAGTTAGACAATACACAAATAAAAGATTGAAAGGTGGCAGAAAATTCATAGCATTATCTGCAAATGCAAAAAATGCTTTGACACAAAACAAGTATTTATGTTTCTTATATATATTTTTAAAAGGTAGTAATAGTCAACATGTTAAGATATAAAGAGATTGCTTGTAGTCCAGGATTTGAAGCTTTGTAAGAGAAGCTTTTTTAGTTAATTTTTTATTTTTGTTTTAAACACAGGTTAGGTAAATCGTTTTGGATGCGCTTTAAAGCTAAGAATCCAAGCTTAACACTCAAGCGACAAGGAAATGTGTCAATAAATAGAGCTCTCAATTGCACGAGGGAAATGGCATGTCTCCACCTTGGTATGAGTAAACATTGACTTTTTTATTTTATTTTATAGTATACTATAGCTTCATTTAAAATTTAACTCATAGCTACACCTTTTTATTAGTTTATGTATTGCTACTGTACATTCATGAAAAATAGTTCTACCAAAACTGAGTTACTAATTAATTTTCATGGTTGCCTTTAGACGCTCTTGCAGAAGAATTGATTGAGACTGGCATTATGACTGAAGCAGTACAAAAGGGGACAGGAGTTTGGTCTGGAAATATTGATACATGCAGAATATTTAATCACGACGAAACACCACAGTTCATCAATTTTGGTGTTGATGGTACTCCTGCTGGTCTTGTTTTTGCTGCAAAAGGGGAAACATGTTGTAAAATGATCAGAGAGAACCGTGAATGCGTCACCATACATCCTCTAGTATCATTTTCAGGTAGTTATTGCCTTATCACTTTTTTGATAAATATTTATAATATGGATTGAATAGATGATATGTAATTTTTTTGTAATTGTAGGAGACCTTTGTGTCTGTCAAGTACTTTTTGGTACCCTTGGAATAACTAATCAAATGGCTCCAAAGGAAGCTGTGGTAAGTATTCCGCATCTTCTGATAACAACTTGCAACCATGGTGTATCTGATCACAACTCGTTATTAGATATGTACAAAGAGTTTGATGAATATCTTACTGAAAAAAAAGTGGCACGACCAGTAGTTTTGCTTTCTGATGGGCATTGTTCACGCTTTAATTTTGATGTCTTAAAGTTTTTACAATCGAAAAACATACGTATGTTCTTAACTCCACCAGATACCACTGGTGTGACACAGCTTTTAGACCAACTCAACAAAAACCTTCATCATGAGTATCGTGGTATGAAAGAAAATATTTTTACTGATTTCAATTCACTAAATAAAGAAGCTTTTATGATGATTTTAGGACGTATTTGGAACAACTGGGCCCCAAGACAATCTATAATCAAAGCTGCAAGACGTGTAGGAGTAACTTCCACATCATTAAGCGTCAATGACATGCAACAGGACAAGTTTGCACGAGCTGCTTTGTGTATTGATTTTTCAAAAAGTGTTACATCCAGTACAACAACTCCTGGAAGTTATACTATTAAATCTCCTGATAAAAGAAAAAATTCAGCTCAGTATTGGAAAGAAAAGTTTGAGCGTTCTCAAGAGCTTATTCAAGAGCTGAGCGAAAAAAGCATTCAACTTGAAGAAATTCCTGGCTTACTGACAGTACAGAAAGTTAAGCCGAAAGTTTCCAAACTTACTACAAGGGTTACGCAGGTTCACGGATCAATGAAAGGAAAAAATGTGTTGGACTTAGTGAAGGTAATTCAAGATAATAAAAATCAAGAAATAAAAGATAAGGAAGAAAAAAGATGGAACAAAGAAAAACAAAAAGAAGCATTTTTACGGTGTAAAAATGAATGCAGCTGTGGAGAAGGTGTGTGCCATGCCATAAAGCTACAGCAATGCTCTTCTTGCCACAATGTACAAAAATCTGTCTGTGGAAAGTTATCTTGTAAAGTGGATGGAAAAAAACCAATAATGTTTTTAGCTGCTGCAGTAACCAACAACTCACTCAAACGTAAGGTTATTGAGCATGAAAGTGATGAAGATACTAGAAGTTAGAAGGATACACCAAGAAAGTGACCTTACAGTGATAAGGAGATAATTCCATTATTCTTAGTCAATTAGTTGATCAACTTATTAAAGAGTAAATAGTTTCAAAGATGTATAAAAACACTTTTAAATTGTCTTAAAGACTAAAGAGCAACATTTCAATTTTTTTTATACAAATAACTAGTAAAAAAGTAATTTTACTTGATTGTTAATAGAAAAATAAATGTTAATAGAAAAAAGCAAAACTCCATTTTAATATTGAGTTTTTGATCCATGTATATATATTTTTTAGTAAGGGACCCCAAAGACCACACAGAAACTCTACTTTGGTTAAGATAAAATATTTTAGCAACTGTCTTTTTCATTTATTTTCTTGTGTTTTTTTTGTAGAAGTATGACATAAATCTTTACAAAAAACACTACTTTGCAAACTTAAATGAAAATTTCAAGTATTTATGGACTATAATGTCAAAATGTTATGAAATTGAAAAAATTTTTTTTTTATTGTTTTTAGTATAATTTTCAAAAATTTATGCTAATTTGGTTATTTTTAACAGTTTCTTTTAAAAAAACTATCTTGTCAAAAAAAAAAATCTATTTTGCTGCTTAATAAGGCTTTATCTATGAGTTACAGGTACTAATGTGAGCGTGTGGCTTTTGGGGTCCATGAGTTTTTGGGGCCCGTCTACCTGTACGATAACATTCACTGTCTAAAATATAAAAAAAATCGACTAATTTTTCTAAAAACAACCTTCACAAAAGCCCCAATTATGTGTTAATTTTGTTGACTTTTTAACAAAATATGGCATTTTTATAAAGTTCATAGTATATATTGAGTTAATCAAATAATTAAAAAATTTTTTTTTTTATAATTTATAATTTTTTCTCTTTAATTATTCATATTTTTATAGTCATTTTCTTGTTGAAAACTAAGCGTTCCCCCAACAAGACATTTTTTTTATTTTTTTCAGATTCGCCATAAAATTCACTTCAAAAATGAACTCCCCTTACTTTTAAAGTTTGATAAAAACAGGAAAAAAAAACACACTTTACCGTAACATTTTTTGTATAAAATATGAAAAGGTGCCTTATTTTTGTGAAAATACCCTTCACAAAAACTCCAAATAATCAATTTTATTAAAATTCAACATAACAATTATTGAGTTAATCAAAAATTTTTGAAAAAAGAATTTTTTTTTTTAAATTATAGTTTTGCCCTGTTAATTAGTCATATTTTAGTCACTTTTCCGTTCAAAACAAGGCTTACCCACCCAGCAAGACATTATTTAAAACTTTTTTTTTCCAGATTCGGAGTCTCCATAAAAGTCTTCACCAAAAGTAACCTTGCTGTTTTTGAAATTAAAAAAAAAAAATCGACACACCCTACTGTACAAGTCAAGTACTATCTATACCAAGAGTACCAAGTACTACGTAAGAGTTTTCTATTAAAATTTATATCATAACTAAAGCATTAAAAGTATTTACGAAGAAAAAAAAACATTACAAAAAAACTGTTTTCAATTTATTTTTTACATATTATCTAAGTAACTTTCCACCTGTAGAAACTTTTCCTCTGTAGAACCATATTTCTTGTTTTCAATTTCTTGTAAAATTCACCATACTTTATTGCTCTCTGAGACAAATTCAAATTTGGGTGATTTATTTTCGGATCTTAGTGTGATGGCAATTAAAATTTGATTCACAAAGGATCAATAATCGCATGATTGCTATAAACTTATTTGTTGTAAAATCAAGTTTGAATCTTACTCCTCTCCTCTGAATCTTCGGACTTTAATGTGTTTTAAATTTAACACCACTTTACTCAATCAATTCTATTTGCAATTTTTAATTTACTTTAATCATTCTATCTGCATATTAATGTTCTCCATCGTCCCGAGATTTCGCAGTCTCTTTGGTCAATATCTTCCCTCATCCCAAGACTGCATTCTTTTTAAGCTTTCTCTTTATCCAACTACTTATATTGATGTTTTAAGTGGTTTTAATGTTCATGACACTGATTGGCTGCTAAATAACTTTGCTAGCACAAAAACTCAAAAGTTTTGCTTTCCCTTAACTTCTTAACCAGATAGTAAACTTTTGACTCCATTCCTAGATTCAATATTCCTAGATAACTCAGATTAAATTAAAAATAACCTCGGCTCCTTAATTCTTCAGAAAGCATCACATTGTCTGAACTTATTCTTTCTACCAAGGAATATTAGCAAAAAACATTTTTCTTAATTAATCTCTTAAATCAAAAGATTTCTGACATTCTTGACAAATAGATTTCAATCAAGCATTTTAATCACTTTGGTGTCTGTAACATAAGTTATTTCTCATTTCAGTATGAGGCTAAAATAAAGTGATAAATAGTTTTGCAAAATTCTTCAGAATTCTTTTCAATATTCTCTAAACTATTTAATAAGTCTTAACTGAATTTCCTCCTTACTGATGAAAAATGGCATCTGCGTTTACAATAGCTATAGATTTCAATACTCTCGTTCTACTGCTGATTTTTTAACAATAATAATACGAGGGTTCTATCACATGTTTTATGAATGCAGTTAGATAATGCCCATTGCTCCTGATCCTTTTAATCTTGTAAGGTGGTGGTAAACCAATCTCTTCTGTGACAGTTCACAGCGGCTGCTAAATTTTTCACTTAAATCACAATAGTGTTAACATTTGTTAACATGTTGATGATAGCAGCACGAGAACTAATCAATTGTAAATAATTAATAGCATGCATAAATTAAAAGTAATAGCATGCATAAATTAAAAGTAATAGCATGCATAAATTAAAAGTAATAGCATGCATAAATTAAAAGTAATAGCATGCATAAATTAAAAGTAATAGCATGCATAAATTAAAAGTAATAGCATGCATAAATTAAAAGTAATAGCATGCATAAATTAAAAGTAATAGCATGCATAAATTAAAAGTAATAGCATGCATAAATTAAAAGTAATAGCATGCATAAATTAAAAGTAATAGCATGCATAAATTAAAAATAATAGCATGCATAAATTAAAAGTAATAGCATGCATAAATTAAAAGTAATAGCATGCATAAATTAAAAGTAATAGCATGCATAAATTAAAAGTAATAGCATGCATAAATTAAAAGTAATAGCATGCATAAATTAAAAGTAATAGCATGCACTATATTTCCTCTTTTTAATGTGCTTACCATTTTCTTACTCCTGCCCTTTTTTTCGAATTTTTTTTTTGATTTTTAGACATGGTTTAAAAATACATTTTATAATTTAGTTAGACCTGCTCAATATACCAAACTTAAGCCTCTGTCACATTGTTGTAAGGTGGTATCTCTTTATCTTTTCTATATATACTACAACTGCTTCAAGTGAATTATCTTGTCTAAACCCATCACACACATATTTGATCCCACTAAAACTCAACCTTCTGACTAAAAAAAAAACCTTCATGTATAAAAATGGTTTAACAATACTCGATGTGATTGAAGTTACAAATTTATTTATGTTAATTCTTATATTTCTTTATATAGATTCAGTATTGCTTTGTTTCTAATTGTGTTAATTTTAAATGATTAAAATTTATAAACTTTGTTTAAATGAGAAATTCAAAATATTATTTTACAAAGAAGACAATTGACTAAACAAAAGATCATCTCTTAGTGTAGATACAAAAATAAATTTTTTATCTCATCATTTGATACAGCTGATTCGTTTTCTGTTGCATCTTAATTGCATCTTCTTTTATTAAATACATCAGAATTTATTCTACTGTATTTTGTAATCTACATTTTTATATATTCTGATGATGATTTAATCAGATGTGATGATGATGTAATGATTGCTAATATGCATAATAAGTTCCATAAAAAGTTGTTTTTTCTATAAAAGTTTTAAGTATAAAACAATTTGTTTTTGAACTTTTAAACATCGAGCACTCCTACAACCAAGAGTTAAGGATTTTTAATACTAAATAAAATTTAAATAAGAAAATAAAAAAAATAATCAAACAAGAACAACAAAAACAATACAAATTAAACAACAACAATTCATAAATTTACATTACATACATTATAAACAAATGCATGGTTAGGCAAAAAAGAAGAAAAAAAAGAAATTAAAATTAAAATCAGTGGCTACAAGTTGACTACTAGCTTTTGTTACATTGCGGCAAATGGTTGTAGCTTACTTAGACTAGGTAATGCTAGTCTGAATTATGCAGGTAGACGTACCCACATGGAGGCCACATCTCTATAAATTACCTTGAGAGCATCAGAGCCAGTAAGCGATACAATTCTGCGTATGCCTTTAGAAATCGCTTCTTCAGAAACAATAGCAAATTCTACTACATCACCTGTGCTTTTTAAATGTCTAATCAAAAATAATATTAAAAATTTTAAACTTGAAAACCTGAATGAAGACAAACAAATCAAGTAATAAAAAAAAAACACATTAAAAATATTACTTGATATATATTTAAAAACATATAAATAAAATTAACATACGTTCCACCACAAAACTCAACAGAAGTTTTATAACCAGCCTGGGGATCATTAATTAGTTCTTTGATATCATAACCAATTGAGATGACCCTTACAGGATCTGGATACACCTGAAATAAAAAAACTGCATCAAAACTAATTCTAAATATGGAAATAGTTATTATATATATAAAGGTTTATTAAGAAGATGGGGAGTGAAGTTTAAACTAGCTAGATTAAATTGGGAAAAAATAAAGAAAAATGCCTTATTTCTCAAAAATGAATGTTATAAGATAAAAAATAAACTATATTTATATATTATAAATATTTTATTAATAAAAATCTATGGTTGTTATAAGTAAATCCTTTGGCTAGATTATCAATTGCAAAGGGATACGATTGGCTAAATTATAATTACATACAAAAAAGATTGTTCTTGTTATTATTTACCTCATCAAATATGGCTCGCAAACCTTGAATATTTTTAGCAACAGCCAAAGAGCTTGCACTAGCAAAAACTTTTTGATCTTGTTTGATTATTTCTCTAGTAATATCCTCTGTCATTTTGACTTGTTCAGATGATAAGGCACCCTGAAAATAAAAGTGCATAACAGAAAAGATTCTGTGTGAAAAACGTTTTGGAGAAAGAAAAAAAAAACTTACTTTGGCTGTAAAATCAAATCGAAGCTTATCTGGTGCAACCAATGACCCTCTTTGATCGGCATCATCAACAAGAACTTTCCGCAATGCAAAGTTAAGCAAATGTGTGGCAGTGTGGTTATTCATCAATGATCGACGTCGGGACTTTTAAAAAACATTGAATGGATTAATCACTGAGACAGAGAATTTTAAAAAACATTGAATGGATTAATCATTGAGGCAGAGACTTTGAAAAAACATCGAATGGTTTAGTAGTTGAAACTTTTCAAAACAAGTTAACTCATAAAATTTAAGTTAATATTTCAGTTTAATTTTTTTAAATCAAGAAAACATAACAAGAAGACATAACGTAGTTGAAACTACCTCATCAATGCTACATGTTACTTTATCACCAACTTTGAGAGTTCCCACCAAATTTCCCACATGCAAAACATAACCACCGTGTATCTGCACATCATTTACGGCAAATTCCACCTCCTAAAACATGTCAAAAAACGAAAAACAATAGGGTTATAAAGTACAACTCACAATAGGGTTAAAAAGATTTTTGAAAAGTTCTTCTGGTACCCTCTTAATGTGTACTTTATGATAAAATAACACTAAGTTTTTAAACTTTTTGAATAAAAAATACTTTTAGGGGTTTAGACCTGTTAAATGTTTATGACCCTTGAGCATTTTAACAGGTCATTAATATTATTAAAATCATGTTGGGTCACAAATAAAGCAAAACTATATAAAAACTTCCAAAACATAATTATGAATTTTTTTTTGAAAAATGATTTTATTTTTAAAGTTTTTATATAATTTTGCTTTATTGGAGACCCAATAGTAAACTTTTGAAAAATTTTTTTAAATATTAGTAATCTGTTCTTGAGCAACTCCTAAAAATATTTTTTATTCAAAAAATTATTAAATCCAGTGTTATTTTATTTTACAGTACACATTAAAAAGGTATGAGCAGATTTTTTCAAAAATGTTGTTTTTTGAACGACTGAAACACATGTTAGCTATACTTTTTCTCATATTTTTTATGTTTATTTTATTATTTAATAAAGTTTTTTTATTTAATAAAGTTCTTTTTAACATGTGATAACTAAAAATCTGGACAAAATTAGAAATGGTATAACTTTTTAACGGACTTTTTTAACAATTTAAAAAGTATAATAACGAAAGACATCTAAATAATAAAAATAAATAGATTTATAAGTTTTTCATGCCATGACGACAAACAGTGTCTACGCTTGTAAATGTGACGGCAGCAACACTTTCTATGTCAATTCTTTTAATTGAAAACTCTATTTGCTTTTTAAGTTTGCCTAGGTTTTCAGCTTGCCAGTTTTTGTTGTACACTTATCTCTTAAGTTCAGACAAAAAATCTTTAATTGGATGTAATTCTGGCACATTAGCAGGATTATGCTCTTTCGGTACAAATTCAATATTTTTTGCTTTAAGATAACTTCGTACTTTACGTGAATAATGCGACAAAGCTAGATCAGGCCAAAAAACAATATTGTCATTTTTATAATGTTTTTCAATGAATTTCTCCAATCTAACAAGACATTTTGAAATATACACATCTTCATTGACTGCTTGGCCTGACGGAGCAATGTACTGCTGAAAGATTCCCTTTGCAGAGAATGCAATCCAAACAAGTAATTTTGGCTCAAATTTGTCTTTTTTCTTTAATCTTACATCATTTGATGCTGCATTTATGTCAGAAGAGTAAAATCCAGCATTTCCAGAAATATTAGTGTTGGTCAAATAGAAATACGATTCATCGTCAACAAAAACAATTTTTTTCCGAAAAATCAAAACCAACCTGCAACTCTTTGAAAGAACAGCTGCTTTTTGAGGTGTTTTAGTTTTTTTACGATAACGAATGCTAGTTTTTTGGTGAATAATTTTGCCTATGTACGGTTGTGATACATGAAATCGTTTTGCAAGATTACGCTGTGAAATACCATCTTTTGGATCAATCGATTTCTTAAAGTGTTTTATCTCTTTTGCAGGCATCTTTATGCTTTGCCACCACTTCCGACTTTTCTTTCTGGTCCTATATTGTTACCCTTTCTTTTAATTATATTATAAATAGTAGATATTGGTATGTTCTCCATTCGAAAATGATTTACAATAAAGTTTTTGTTGTCATCCGAATGCAAACCCAAAAATGTGTACACTTGTTTTCTAAGGGAGTCTTCATTATAAGCTTTTTCTTTCATTTTTAATTAATCCTAAATAAATTATTTTTTAATAATACATTTAAAGAATTAAATTTGCAACAAAATAGAAGTGATTGCAATTATATAAAATTTTTCCTTTGTATTTTTATATTTACACAAACTTTGTTCAGATTTTTAGTTATCACATAGATAATGAACATCTTTTAACAGATGGCATCACCTCCTGTGTAATGCATCATTTCTATTTAAATAAAAAACAATTGACTAAAAGTTAGGCAACATGTCCACACAAAAACAAAACAAAACCTCTCCAAGATTAATGTAGCCAGTGTCAAACAGTTGTCCACCTTGCTCAGCGTAAAAAGATGTCCTATCAAGAAGAACACCACATTTTCCATTTGTAACTTCATCAACAAACTGCTTGTTAACTCTCAGAGCAGTAACTATGGCTTCTGTTGGTTGAAAAACTAAAAAAAAAAAATCTGATTATATTTATTTCAATTAAGTTATTATTAATTCAACAAATAACAAAAGCATATTTACTACGCAAAAAATAACAACAACAACACAATTTTATCACTGTTTCAATGCAATAGTTAAACACAAAATGCCAATTATGATGCCCAGGTTATCATAAATACAATAAAATGAAACTTTCTATTTAAAAACTCATTTTTTTAACTTTTGGTGAGCAATCTTTTATTTTTTTTTTAGACATTACACATTTAACAAATTAAATTTTTTACATACATTTTTTCTTAGTGATTTATTAGCTCATTAAATAAAAAATTTTATTAAAAAATTATTTAACATTTTTTTGCTGTATATGAAAATTTGTTGTATTACAAGTATTTATAAAATTTGTTGTGTTACAAGTATATTTATGTAACTTCAGGAATTCCTCAAGGTTCTATCGTTGGGCCTATACTTTTTTTAATTTATATAAATGATCTTCCAGATCTCCCAGATTCTCTCATCTAAGGTGGCATATAATATCTTGTGGCATAATAAGGTGGCATATAATATCTTGTGGCATAATAAGGTGGCATATAATATCTTGTCATAAATGATCTTCCAGATCTTCCAGATTCTCTCATCTAAGGTGGCATTGTTTGCTGATGATTTATTCTTGTCATAATAAGAAGCCAACACTCTCCGATTCCTTGGAAGGGGAATTTGAGCTGGTGAACTTTAATTCAGATAAAATTCTATTTTTTTCAGCCAATCGTTATCGCAATAATTTAGATCTTCTTATATTTATGAATGGTAATGAACTCGATGAGTCATCTACCCTTAGTCTTCTAGGATTAACTCTTACTTCCTATTTTTCTTGGAAACCATATATCAAATCCATTGCAAAATTAGCATTTGTTAAGGTTGCATCTCTTTATCATGCTCAATACTTTCTTATTCCAGATTCTAATCTCTATCTCTATAAATCTCAAATCCGTCCTTGTATGGAATACTGTTGCCATATCTGAAGCGGATCTTCCAATGATGCCATTTTTCTTTTAGACAAGGTGCAAAAACGCATTGTAATCATAGTTGGACCTGCTCTTGCAGCCAACCTCCAACCATTACCACATCGTTGTGATGTTGTATTTCTTTCTCTTTTCTACAAATACTATAATGGGCACTGCTCTAAAGAGCTAGCGCCTCTTGTGCCATCTACTAAAATTCATTCTCGTGTTCATTCAATTCTTGTCATTCAATTAAGTCTCATCCTTTTTCTGTGACTGTTCCTATATGCTCCAAAAACTCTTATTCCTCTAGTTTTTTTCCTCACACATCAGTTCTTTGGAATTCACTTCCTTCATTTTGCTTTCCTGATTCATATAATTTGCAATCTTTTAAGTCGTCTGTCAATTGTTATCTTGCTCTACAATCCTCGTCTTTTCTCTTCCAGTAACTTCCAACTCTAATAGTGGTTGCTTACAGCCTTGTTGGAAGTGAAGATGTTAAAAAAAATAAAAAATTATGTAATTTGAATAGAGAAAAACTGATTTTATGTATGAATTAAATAACACTATATGATTATATATGACTTATGTGATTATATATGATTTATGTGATTATTCAATGTGAATATAATTATGTAAAAACTTGATAAAAAGCCAGAGACCCATCAAAAGACATAATGCTGATTAATTAGATATTTGATTGATTGTCAACAAGTCTATATTAACATTCTTTTTGTTTTCTTGATCACAATATTGTTTTTTAGTGGCATTTGTTTAAATTTCAAAAAGCAAGAACAATCTAAAACCACTAATGCAAAATAATTTACAAAATATCTTAAATATCACCAAATATTTATAAAATATCTTTAAATTAAGCAATATTGTTATAAAAATCAATAAAATTTAAATATGTTGCTTGTAAAAAAAATTACCTTATTCTAAAAACCTTTTATTTACTTAAAATTTACAATATATTGTTAAAAAATTGTTTAAAACATTTGTTTAGGTTGTTTCAGATCATTGAAATAAGTTATTTTTAAAAAAGACTGCAGTGCATGTTGAATGGATTAACAGGTACGCTTAACAGTAAACAGGTTAACACAAGAGGTGCGCTTTATGATATCCACTTTTTCCTTGCATTGAAGTCACGGTGTTTGAAAAGAATATGGGGGATGACAATTACCATGATTGTGTATGAAAATGTTACAAAACAAAAAGATAAAGAGATTTATAGTTTTAAAGTGAAGGTTATTGTGTGTCAATGCTCAGTTTTTGCTTTTTATTATTGTTTTATTATTGTTGGTTTACCATGACAGTTATTCTATTTTAAATGATTTATGCAGAGACAAAATTAGTACTAAATTTTCAGTTGGACAGATGGAACAGAAGTAAGAGTTCAGGATAAAGATGAATAAGACAAAAGTTATACATTGTAAAGCAAAGAATCAGCAAGTACTTCTTTTACTTTTACAAAATAACTTTTATCTTATTCATCTTTATCCTGAACTCTTACTTCCATTCCATACTAGAAAAAAAGTAGTGTGGAGCAGGGCGAGACAAATTGACGAACGTGAGAACCTTTGTTTAAAAAAAAAAGAAAAACGGACGTCACGTTTCGTTACTTTTACTTAAACAAACATTGGCATTCGCACAAAATTTTTAAAAACGAATGCATAACTTCAGCAATTTTTTTCCAAATAATTATGCGATTGATAGTTTTTCATTCATTATTAAAAAAACAAACATATTTATTATAAAAAAACAATAAGTTACTAAAACTTAAAACGCATTTTCAATGACTTTAAAAGAAATATCAATAGCTTTATTTTAAGTAGGGGTGTACCGGATTGGAAATGTTGAATTCCAGCTGGAACCGGATTTGCAAGATTTGTTAAAAAAATTTCGTCCAGAACAAGAACTATATTTATGCAATTTTTTACCTTCAAGATCGAAAGCCTGCACCTCAGCATAATATATATTTATATCCTATAATGCATATATATATAACCTATTTCATTAATTTGATTCTTGTTTCATTTAAATCTAATATGTTGTTTTTATTTGTTTCTAATAATTTTAGTTTCTCAGAGGCAGGTAACATTTTTGATAAAAAAAGAACTAGTTTGTTGCTCAAAACTGGACAACTCTTTTTGCACCACAATATTCCTAAACTTTTAGAAATCTCTAAACAATTGATTACACAGATAAATTACATTATGTTTGTTAAGAATTTTGTAATTTTTACCTAGGTTTACTTATAGTTTTGCATTGCTCTGTAGGATAATGATTTTTTGATTTAATTTACATTCTGTGGCACATGTCTTTAAAAAAAAGTAAAAAATAAATTTCGGCATTCCAGTCTGAAACATTGTATTTGCGGCTGGAACTGGAATTATGTAAAAGCCAAAAATTCTGCCCAGAATTCTGGTCGGAACGTATTTACGGTACATACTTTTAAGTTTAATAATTAAGCACTGAAAAAAGTTATCACACAACTAAATTAAGCACACAACTGAAAAAAGTAATTATGCTTTAGCATAATTTTTACACGCCTTTACAAAAGCATGGGAAATTTTAGTTAAAATAAACACATTTGCAATTACGCTAAAAGAAACCATGCTAAAACATTTTCTTATTATCGTTAAATTAAAGTAATGTTTTCTAAAGTTTTGAATTTTTTAAGATTTGCAGAAATATATATAGTTTAATAGAATATATAGAACTATTATGTTTATTATAGTTTTCATTTTTTTACTGTGTGAATAACAACACTAATAACATGATATTTTATTATCAAATATTTAATATTATTATAAATAAATATAATAATACCATATTAAGTATTTAATAACTTATTATAATAACTTATGAAATACTTAATATTAAATACTTATTATTTTAAATGTTTTAAAAAAGAAATGTCAAAACAACTTTTATTTAATTTTAAGTTCCCTTCTATTTAAATTTCTTTAAGTTTATACATTTTTTTATAAGTAAATAAATTTAACAAACTAAATTGAGAAAAATTCACTATTTTGTATTAATGGATAACAGTTTACAGTCATAAGGTTATTGCATATTAGTTATCATTAATTTGCATGCACTTTGCAAATGCGTGAAAAATTGTTTTAAATTAATAAAATTCAATAACATTTTTGATTAATTATTAAATTATATATCTTATTAACTAGAATAAAAGCTATTTGAAAATAAACTCCCTTATTTTAATAAAAAAAACTCCCTTATATTTTAATAAAAGTTTATTTGAATTAAAAAAATAAAACTGGCTTATTCATGGCCGACGACACGGGTTTTGAAGTGGAAGCGCAAAACTATTTCTAAAAAAAAAGTCCTCTAGTAAGCTGTTCCATCCTGGAACTAAACAGTCAGTTTTAGCGAGATTGATGAAACGAAATGCAGCAATTTATCGTTTCGGAAGACATTCACTTACTTTTTAATTTACCGTTGCCATCTCGTTATAACCATAATTAAAAAGATATAATCTCGCTTCATTTCGAGACAAAACAAGATTTTATCAAAAAACCTCAAAAAATCCTTTTGCTGTAACAAATTTAATGAAAATTAACATCTTTTTTTTTAAAGTTACAACTTTTTTCTTTTGCAAAATATTAGGTAATGCTATAGCCAATCAGAAACCAGAAATTTATTTGTTTTTATAATATGTAATTATATGTTTATATGATTATGAATAGCTTAGCTCTAGTATTACTGATTCAGCTGTTATATGACTTAGTTATATGATTCAGCTTGCACCTAAAGCTCAAAATCTTTGTCATCATGCTCTCTTACCCAAATAATCAACTTTGTGATATAATTTCCAGACCACTTCAATTTCCCAAATTACTTTCTATTGCTCAAATCAATTGCCCAAATCAATTACTTGTGCTCCTTAACTTGTGCTTTGTTTCTTATCCTAGCTTGTGGTTGGTTTCTCTTTGAGTAATTCAAACCATTCTTTGAGTAATTCAAACCATTCTTTGAGTAATTCAAACCATTCTTTGAGTAATTCAAACCATTCTATGATCTCACTAAAACTTTAAATTCTTTCTACTATTTCACTTCTTACTAATGTAACACTGTATATAATAAAAAAGTAAAAAATAAAAAAAATAAACAAAGAGGTAAAGATAATAAAAATAATTAAAACCATTTTTTCATGTTTTAACAAAACTTAAAAAAATTTTGGAAAAAAAAAAGCTATTTTTTCTTACATCACAATGAAACAAAATAATTTTCTAATTGGTTTAAGATATAGTTAATTTGTAATATAATAGAACACTTTGTAAACTATATATTTCAACCATCAACTTAAAACCCATCAAAAATGACTTAGGCGATTGTGAAATTATTGTGACAATATGAAATATATGATACAAAAACAAAATTACCATAGTGTCCATGTTCATCCTTTTCATAATTATATTTTGGAGATTCATCTGTCTGTACAAAACCTTTTGTTTTCAGTTCATCTATAGCATGGACATCTAAACTATATGTATCTTCCACTTCAGAACCTCTGGCACGAGCCATTTCCTAAATAGATAACAATAGACATTTTTTTATTTGTCTTTTGCATAATCATTAGGAAAAGCAAATTTTTTTAGCATGAAATTTTTACTTGAGCTTTAGTCTTTAAAACCTCATAACCAACCATATCAACTTTTAAGTTGCGTTCTTCTGCCATAAGAATTGTTAGATCACTTGGGAAACCATAGGTGTCATATAATCTCCAAGCAAGATCTCCTAGAAAAAAAAATTATTTTCTTAAAAAATATAACAACTGAATGTTACTAAACATATTTATCTTGAAAATCAATCAATGCAAAATTTGAAAATCCTATAAAAAGACAGGTTCAAACTTATATCCCCTAAAATAACTCCTAAGAGTATGTTTTATTTACTAATCTTTAAATGTAAACTTTAAAATCTGAATTGTAATTTAGGAGTATCTTAATTCAAGCAACTTTTTTAAAAGTTTATTCAACCAACTCAGCAAATACTAACCTGCAATTATACCATCAGTAGTTTTATCTGCAGTTCTATTAAATAACCTTCTTCCTCTGGCTAATGTTTTTAAAAATTGACTTTCTTCTTCATTAATAATGTCTTTAATCTAAATAAAAGTAATTTTGAGTCTTTCATAAAAATAATATATAATTTTTAATAAATTTAATATTAAAAAAAAAAAATTAAATTTACTATTTTGATAAAGCATAAAAATAATGAAAATGAAAAAAAAATAAAACAACTACAATAAAAAATTAACACACAAAAATAAAAAGCATGTATCAACATCATTTTGTATTGTATTGGCTCTTAGATTTTTGTATCAACACGATTTTCAAAAAATTTAATAACATTCAGCAATTTTGAATAGATTATAACCATTTTAGCATTTACAAAATTCAAAAAAAAAAAAAAAAAAGTTTGGCTGCTTTCTTTTATACTTTCAAAATACTTTTAAATTTTTTAAAAGATAAAACTTTCACTAAAAACCAAATTAGATCATACTAACCTTAAGTTTTAAACAGATGATAAAATAAAGATTTAAATTTTATATTTTAATTTTAACTTAATTTAAATTTTATTATTTATATTATTTATACATTAAACATGCAGTAGTGGTGTAGTGGTAGAGTGCTCGCTTCATAAGCAAGAAGTTTGGAGTTTGATCCCTGCCACATCTCTGGTAGTACCACGCTCAATTTGTTTCTCTGCACAGCGGTTTTGTTTGTCAAGGTTTGTATTTTGGAGTTACAGTTGAAAGAGGATTGTAACCACAATAAAGTATTCTCTTGGACTATAGTGACTATTTCTTGGCTTTATGGAGGTAACAAAAAAAAAATTACATAGACATACTTTTTAAATGAAGTCACGGATGTCAATATTCACTTCTAATTTTTAGATGTCTTGAACAATTTTGTACAATCAGGCAGGTACTATGTGCTTTATGAATTATAATTGTAATTAAAATGATGATCTTGAATTTATATCCCTTATCTTCGTCTTAATATATCTTTAAGCTGATGATGATGATTAAACTTTCTCAAATTTTTATTTAAACTTTTCTTATTTTATGTATACGTATTGACTCAAAAAGTAAAAAAACAAACAAATATATAGCAAAAATACATTTAAACTTGTATTAAGTGAAAATTTTTGTTGAAATCTGGAAAAACTAAAATTTGAAAGAAATATCATGAATTCCGGATATATTCAGAAAAAAATAATCCCTGGTAGCGGATCCAAATCTTAAAAATAGAACACTTGCAAGTTTCATTCCCTCTTCCAACAAGGCAATATTTTCTAAGCAAAGCCAACTTTAACATTTGCTATAAATTCTCATCTACCTCTGGCTCAAAAATTACCAAAATCAGCAGTCTCTACAGACCTCATTCATTTAAGGCTTAATAGCAAGCACCTTTTAAATATAAAAACTTATGTTTCTTCTGGCTACTCAATATAGTCATCAGACCTTTAGAAAACCTCCATTACTGTCTACTTTAACGTATACTTATCTGGCAGAAGGTTACATTGATGAACAATTTTCAAGCACAAAATGTTTTAAAAGTTTGTGAAAATCATAGTAAAACCAAATAAAAAAAACTTTTTGAGAACTTTTTTTACCTTCGGTAATTCCTCATATATATGTGGTATAATGTAAATTACTATACAAACATAAATTATGATAATATAAAAAATACAAACAATATATTACAATAATAATATAAAAAATTATAACAATAACTACTATACAAAACATATAAAATATAACAATAATAAATAATATAAAAAAATATTAATAATAATATTTATAATAATTAATAATAATAATTTGTGATAACTGAAACTTTTTGGATAAAGATAAAATTCATTACTTGAGAAAAAAATTACTAACAATCTAGAATTGGTATATAACAATCAAAAGATTGTTTTAAAAAAAAAAAAAACATATAAGATGTAAATAAATATAAAAGAATACTGTTTGTGGATCTTTCAAGATATTTGGATAAACAGATCCTAAAGAAGTACAAACAACATCAACAAGAGATGCAAATACACCAGGTTTGCAGTTGAGTTTTTCTGTTGCAAATCGAACAGCCCTGCGCAGAATTCTACGAAGCACATATCTAAAAATTAAATCATAATTTTTCATATTGAAAATTTAATCATAATTTTTCATAATCTTTCATTTAAATCTTATAATATTTAATTTATATCACTAATTAAATTAAATTAACATGAATATTTCTGATATTAGATTAAAGATAAATTTGAATATTTCAAAAGTATTTAATAAAAAAAGTTAAACAAAAAATATAAAATTTATATCATTTGCATGAACTGTGATTAATATCTGCAATAAAAAAATAAAAATTTAAAGGGGTAAAAAGCTAACCCTCTTCCTACATTGTCTGGTCTACCACCATCTGACAATGCTACTGTTAATGTACGAATATGGTCAGCTATTACTCTATAAGCCATATCAACACCATCTTTATCATCAGCACCAACTAAACCAAGGTAAGGTTTGGTACCAGTAGCCTGTTTGATCAGAAAAAACAATATCAAATATCTAAAGAAACATAGCATAAGAAAATATATCCCAAAATTAAAAAAATAATAACTTCACAGAAAACTTACAAACAATAAATACCTGATGAATTGCATCAAAGTAGGGTGTGAACACATCTGTATCATAATTTGACATTTTATTTTGAAGCACTGATATTATTCTTTCCAATCCTAGTCCGGTATCAACATGTTGATTTGGTAAAGGTACTAATCGACCATCAACCTCCCTGATGTTTAAACATATAATTATATAAAAAAAGATTTGATTTTTTCAAAATTAAAATTTTTTTATCGTTTTTGATTTTTGTATCAATATATAAATTTTTATTTTGTTTTAAAATTGTGATTTCAGTTTGAAAAACTAAAAAGTTAAAAATAGAGTTTGTGCAAAACAAATAAGTTATTTCTGTGAAATTAGACTTGAATTCAAAGAAGTTAGAAACCAATTTTGGAATCTTCACTTCTATATATGCATATTGTAAATACTACATGCCTACCTGCACACACATTAACCACTTACACCAGGGCTTGCGATGAAGCGATCGCGATCGCGCTCCGCTCGTAAAACGCGCCCTTAAACAGTATTTTCAAACGCTCTAGGTGCGATAAACAACGCTCATTCAGCTTATAACGAGTGTATAAAATAACGCTCGTCCAATAGTTTGTGATTATTTTTTTATTTTCAGAAAATTTTTAAAAAAGATTTTTTATTAAAGATATTCTTATTATCAAAGCACTGATATAAAATATAAAAAGCACTAAGTCGTTCTCTTTTGCACTAACGTAATGAACAAGCAGTTTGAAGTCGTTAATAGTCACTAATTTCAATAATGGAATTTGCACATAGAAACACAATGTGAATACAAAAATGCGCAAATAAAATAAGAATAGAAAATTGGAAAACCATTATAAGAAAATTGAAACTGCAGAGTATTTTTAATCTTGTCAAAATATCAAGTAAGATTTATTTGATTTATTTTTGTAATATTCCACACATCGTTATTATAATAAAAATAAATATTAATATTAGAGTAATTTTTAAAATTAGTTTTTGTTCATAAAATAGGTTTTTTATTAACTATTATTTATTTTAACTCAAATTTAAAACGATTCTATTGTTTAGAATGTTCGCAATCAAGGACATTCGAAAAAGAAACAAAGTAACGATGTCAACATTTATTAAATAGTTTGGCTTGGAAGAAATAAAGTTTTTATCCACGCATTTTAAAACACCATTGGAACATTCCAATTTTAATGAAAAGTTAGTTTTCTAAGATAGGAAACTTTTTTTGATTCATTCAAGAACCAATTTTGAAGCAATGGTACGCAATCGCCAGACAGGAGAAATTTGGAGGTCGACGTACAAAAAGTCAAAGTTTCCTAATTTATTAAAAGTTATATCGATTATTTTCGCAATTTCCGGATCAAACTCAAGCGTGGAGCGAATGTTTAACACAGTAACTAGCATATTATCAGATCAACATTTATCTATGAATCACGACACTCTAAATGATAGCATTATGATATTAGGAAAGCATGGAAGCTGGTCAAAAAAAAGAAATAATCCTGATTAAAAAGCGAGCAAAAGAAATTTATTTGAATAAGAGACGAGTGGTTCAAGTTGATGATGATCCAGTTGACTATATGACAACAGCAACAACATTGATTACAAATAAAATTTTTGATGATGATGATGATGAAATAGACAGTGCTGATAAAGACATAACTGATGAATTAGCTGCATTCAGTTTTGACAATGTAGAAGAGGAAACACCGTTGACAAAAGTTGAGGGGAAAATCTGTTATTTAACTTATAATGAATAGTTTAAAAAAAAAAAGATTTTCAAATTATTCTTGTGTTATTTTTTTAAGATAAAAAAAACGTAATTTGAAAAAGAAATTTTAGAAAAAAATCAAATAATTAATTCGAATAAAAAATATCAAGAAATATAAAAACCATTAACCGTTAATTAAGTTTACAGCATAACATTTTAAAATACATATATCAAAACAACGAAGCAAAACTAAGTCACTAAATTATACTTCAACACTAAATCAATAAGAAGTTGCGTTTTTGTTTGATATTATGTTTTTATAACATAAATAGTTAAAAATAAAATTGCCATCTGACAATATACAAGAAGTTTGGAAGTATAAAAATCTACTTCGTTGTAGTAGTTTCATGAGTGTGATACTAATTCAAACATTTTTTGATGAAATAATTATGTAACAAATAAAAAAAGATATAAAAAATAAAAAGCTTTTTATGAGCATCACCTTCAGCAATTTTCATGATCGCGCTCGTCGACTTTATCTTGAGCGCACATAATCACGCTCGATGAAAACATATTCTAATTTTACGAGCGCGATATAACACACTTGACGATTTTCTTCATCACAAGCCCTGTTACACCTTAAAAAAATACCTTATTTCATAAAATATTACTTTAAATACAAACGATGTCAAGTACTAATGACTATATGTAATGTAATATATGTAATTACTATATGTAATTTCTTAACAAAGAAAAATACATTTTACAGTACCATAATAATTAGTTATACTTACGTTACATATGCATATATACATACATACATACATATATACATACATATACATATATATACATATATATACATACATACATATATAAACATACATATACATACATGCATATATATATATATATATATATATATATATATATATATATATATATATATATATATATATATTATATATATATATATATATATATATATATATATATATATATATAGCAGGCTATTTTATTATGATATCAGACTGCTCACCTAACCCAGCAGTATAAGATATATATATATATATATATATATATATATATATATATATATATATATATATATATATATATATATATATATATATATATATATATATATATGTATATATATATATGTATATATATATATTTATTATAATGCAGTTAGCTTTTTAACATTTGTTAGTTACAACTGTTATAAATCATAAATCAAAAAACTATTTTTGAGAGAAAAATTAGTCATCTTACAAATACCTGTTAAATTGTATAAACACCAAGTTCCATACTTCCAAAACATCAGGGACATCCATGTTAACTAAATTTGAGGCATCTCTTCCACCAATACGATCATAATGAAGCTCTGAACAAGGACCACATGGACCTGTTTCTCCCATTTCCCAAAAATTTTCCTTCATCCCAAAGGGTAAAACATGATTGGGTGGTAAACTTAAAACAACATAAAATTAGCTTTAACACTGTTGAAAATTTATGCCATATTTTTTATTCACTATATATTCATTTTTTCTTAAATTTTATTATTGTAACATGGGTAAATATTTACCCCAGTTCGAGCCAGAACTGCTTGGCCTCTTCATCTGCAGGTACTCCATCAGCTCCACCAAAATATGTAACATAAAAACGTTCTTTCTCCAGACCCCAAACATCTGTTAAAAGCTCCCATGACCAAGCAATTATTTCCTTCTAAAATACAAAATTAAATAAACTTAATAAATATAAGCTGAAATATAATGTCAAAGTATTTATATGTACATCAAATATATGATAAACATAAAGATTATAAGAATTAAGTTAATTTATGTGTACCAATTTATGTATAATTTATGTTTCCCTACCAGAAAAAAAATAATAATTTTAATAAAAATATTTTATACTGTTTTGAAAATAAGAAAAGAAAAACTAGCGAAAAATCAACAATAATTTTATAATCAATATTCTTTTTAAACTTTTTTTTCTTCTTGATAATAACAATAGGTATGGTGGTCAAAAGCCTAAATGTATGTAAAAAGATACACATATATATATTTACATAGATATATGTATGTACGTATGTACGTATGTATGTATGTATGTATGTATGTATGTATGTATGTATGTATGTATGTATGTATGTACGTACGTACGTACATATGTATATATGTATGTATGTATGTATGTATGTATGCACGTATGTGCATACATACATACATGTGTTAGCTCTCGCTCACATTTCCTTTAAGTGGTTTACAGGAGCAATTTACGGCTTTCACAAAAGTATAAGTTTTTTTGTATATATAAAAAAAAATTCATTTAAAAAAAAGACAAAGTTTGAGTTTCAGATTGACTTTTTTTGCTTACAAAATGCGGTTATTTTTTTTGCATAACAGTCACTGATTTTTTTTTTTGTAAGGCTTGAGATTATATTTTAACTATACAAATGGCTAACAACTTATCGACTTAATAATATAAGTTATTTTGTACTGCAATAATTGTTTTTTTTTAGTAGAGCAGAGTTTTAGTATTATAAATGCAAATATAAATATTACATAATTCAAATACAAAGTTAATTTAAAATCATTTAAAAAAAAAAAAGGAAACTTGCTTTTCTTTTTAAACACAGATATGCAATGCAGAGAGATTTTTTAATCCTTGGTGTGAAATACTGTGGAATATAACTATACCATTAATGACAATATGGTCAAGTTAGCAAATTGTTTATAAAAGAAAAGCATTATTGATGTAACTAAAAAGAAAAACGCAAAGTGATTTTTACAAATAAATAAATAATTGCCTAATAAATTGCAATTCTTTTTTAAAAGCACAGTTGTAGCATAAAAACAAAAAGATTAAAAAACAATTAAAATCTTTTTTTTTTTTAATTTTTAAAAAACCTTTTCTTTAATTGGACTTAAAAAGAAGAAAATTAAAATAAAAAAATATAATAATATTATATAGAATAATTAGGCAGGGCAATTGCATAGAAAATAGTTTATTGTTTGTTCTTTATCTATTACATGTTACATGGTTAAATAACAATGCCACAAACTTTACAGCCATATAAACTTTACAGGATGATGAAAAAGGGTATTTGATTGTGACTAAATGAATATATATTTTTTTTATTGTTTTAATTTTAGAGTTTTATATTCTTATTTTTATTTTATGAGTTTTATATTTTTATTTCTATTTTATGAGTTTCATATTTTTATTTATGAGTTTTATACTTTTATTTTATCAAAAAATTTTGTAATAGAGAATAACTAAAAGGGGTGTAAATAGTTCATTGATTATTTTTATTGAGGATAAACTTTTTTACATTGGATATGAAGGCATTTCATAACCCATATAAAAAAAGTCATATCGGAGAACATTTTTTTTTTAGTTTCAACAGGAAGAAAGTTCCTACAGTGAATTGATTGATACTTTATTGACCTAATAACATACTTAAGTGTTTGTTTTAAAAGCCTAGAGAGACTACAATTATCTAAGATTTAAGTTACTATAAACAATAGATCTAAGTTTATAACTATGAATACCTTTTGTGAATTTAAAATAGCTTGTGAAGCAGCTGGGCATATTATTGTGGATAATGTCCCATGCAAGTACACAGTTTGATAAGTAGATAAGTTCATGAAGCTTTAAAATTTTAGAAAGATTATATAGTATGTCAGATTTTTATTTAATTTTATAGTATTTCAGAATTTTAGAAAGATTATATAGTATGTCAGAGTTTTATTTAATTTTATAGTATTTCAGAATTTTAGAAAGATTATATAGTATGAAACTAAAACTGTTAGGTTGAAAGTGAAATTCTTAATAATTTATTCTGGAGATTAATAAGGGTATTTTTTATAAATGGATGAACTTTGCCCCCATATCTGACAACCATAGCGTAGATGGGAATTAAAAATAGCATGCCAAATATTCACAAAAATTTGTAATTCACAAAATGCCAGGCTTGGCCAGGAAGGCGTGCGATTTCAAGTCTTTATATGATCACGCAAATAATATTTTGTTTTGACAATTTAACCATGGTTTTTAACAAACACACAGTGGGCCAGCTATGGACAAAAGTCAAAATTTTGATATGATCCAATCTGTCTAAAAATCATATACAATATTCTATATATATATATATATATATATATATATATATATATATATATATATATATATATATATATATATATATATATATATATATATATATATATATATATATATATTTATATATCTAATTAAAGTTTTGGAGTTATTTTATTAAATTTGTTGTTTAATAATTCTTAATCTTTCCAGAACGGGTTTATAATAATTTGGTGAAAAGTTGACAATTTTTTATAACTTTGTTTACATTGTTACACAGTTTTATTTAATTATTTTTGCATTAGAACAGTATTGATTGCTATTTATAATTTAACATTTAAAAAGTAATACTTAGCCAGAGTTATGGATGCTAATGCCATTAAATTTAATTTAGAACGTAATATTTAATTTTGTTTAGTAAATGAATAATAAATAGGTATAACAAAAAAATTAAATTTTATTACTTAAATATGCCAAATTAAATGCATTCTTTTTGGGGTGGGTTAGAGCAGCAAATTAATGGTCATAAACTGTTCTTTAACATGTAAGGTAGTCAAAACACTTGGTTTAATGGACGTAGACGTATCCAAGCTACACATAGAGTACAATTTGGTTGCTATGGTACCAAATTTACATACCCACAATTTATTTTTGCATTAACGGTGTTTTAAAAGTTTTTTATTCGTGCTACGTACACTATATTAAATATTTATATTAAAATGAGATTCACACTTTTTATGGAGTTATAATTTTAATTTGTTGCTATAGATATCTAATATTTTATTATTTTTTCAAAACAACTGTATTGATTGCTATTTCATTACATTTTAACATTTAAAAGTTAATACTTAGCTACATTTATGAATGCTAATATCATTTTAGGCTGTATTAAATGAATAATAGAATTGGCATAACTTAAGTTTTCATTATTCAAATGTGCCAAATATCATTGAAATAACCATGGTAGATGGTAAAGTGGAATTAGCTTTGTCAGTCGAGACCAATGCATCACAGCCCTGCTCAGTCTGTCAGGGTTAGGGTTTGGGGTTAGGGTTAGTCACAGCACACCAAAAGAGATAAACAATATTGAAAAAATGGTAGCAAAAATTGAAACTGCAAACTACTCTGGTCTACAGTATGGCTTGTCACTATTACATGCATGGATTAGAACAATAGAATGCTGTATTCACCTTGCTTACAAATTGGATAACCAAAAGTGGCAGGCGCGTAGCACAAAAGAAAAGTTATGTGTACCGACAAACAACAACAACAACAAAAAATCCAAGATGCATTTAAAAATTGTCTTGAATTAATTAATGATGTGCCCAGATCTGGTGGTTCTGAGACATCAAATAATGGAAATACAGCTCATCATTTTTTCCAATCTGAAAGTATTGTGGCTGAAATTTTAAAGCTGGATGTACTACTGCTGAAAAAGTTGCATGTCATCTTGGACACATTGTCATCAGCTTTGCTAATTAATGCAGATACATGTCAAAAGTACTGCCTTTAGTTAAGTTTTTTTGTTAAAATTATTTCTATACTTAGCCGTGGCTAACTTAGCTTTGTAATTACATGAATGATTACCTCTTTTAGGTGGCTCATTTGTTTGCACAGAGCTACCCATGGTATTACATGCCACTAAGTTTGCACAAGATATTGTGCAAAGACATGAGGTTGTGAGAAGAATGGTCTTGCCTATTGGAAAGCTCTCTGAAGAGGTACAGGAACCATGAAACAAGAATTTCAAACATTTCCATGAAAACTACACACGCAAATGCAGTCGCTCCAAAACCAACTATGATGTACTATGCCAACTTTCGTGCTCATCAGACCCAATAATAAAATAAAAAAATCCTAAATCAGGAAACAAAATTGTAACAAAATATCAAGTTTAATTAAATAAACTAGAAAATTTATTAATTAAAAAAATTATATTAAAAAAAAATTTTTTATAAAATTTTTATATTACTTTATTCTTTTTTTTAGAGTCGTTGTTGAAAAAAAATCTTTTATAACAATTTAACAACAATTAAAAGTTTTGATATGCAATTTATTCATGATTTTTTATCAGTCGCTAGAACTATAAGAAATTTTGTTAATTTTTTTACTTACAAGATAATGAACATAACGATTTCTCTGTTTAAAAAAATGTATTTAAAAACTTAAACAAAAGTTTTAAAATAGGCTCCTTAAAATTTCCTTAAGAAAGTTCAGTAAATTAACAATGCACTAGCCCACAAAATTTTGCAGTACCGTTTCATTTTTTGCATGAAAAACTTGTTTAAAAAACATACAATTTTTCACAAATAAATAGCAATTAGTTTTCTCATTTTCCTGTCCATTAATAAAAACAGTAGAGGTTAGCAAAGACATTTGAAAAACAAATTTAAAAACTGTCCGATTTTGCCGAAGCTTCAGCTTTGGAAAAATCTTAGCTTCGGTACATCTCTAGTTTAAATAATTTATGTAGATAGGGAAAAGAAAGGAAAGATAAAGAAAAGAAACTAACAGTTTTTGTTGCATAAAAATAGTATTTTAACCTTCACTACATGACATTTATATATGCTTCACACATTACATGACATCTGATTTTATATTAAAAATTTATCTTTTTAGTCAATTTATCAATGAAAAATAAAATTTAAAATAAAAAGATAAATTCTTTTAAGCTTATTCACATAAATATTGCTTCCCTCTCAAAGCACATTGATGACTTGGAACATTAAAATTGGAACATTAAAATCGACTCAACTAGAACTTGGTATTATTGGAATAACAGAAACTAGATTAATTAATAAAAAGTTCCAACTACGAATATCTTGCTCAATGGTTACTGTTATGAACATACACTCACAGAATCACAAGCTGGAGGTGCTCTCTTATAAATCAATAATAAGTATGCATATAAACCTAGAAAGGATCTTCATGTTTACAAACCAAAAGAATTAGAATATGTTTTTGTTGAATTAATAAATCCTAAAAAATCTAATACTATTATTGGTTGTATATATAAACATCCATTAATGACAATAGATAACTTCAATGCATTCTATATTTTTCCATTACTTGAAAAACTTTTAAAAGAAAATAAAACTGTATTTCTACTAGGTGATTTTAACATAGATTTAATTAAACTTTTATTTCATTCAACATCTCAGTTTATCGCTCAGCATTCGACTCAAGAGTTCTTAAATTTACTATCCTACTTGCCTCATAATCCATCCTACAACAAATAACTTTACTGCAGGTAATTTCACAACATCTATATCTGATCACCTCCCTCAATTTCTGATTGCTTATGACATCTTAAAAGTAATATCTAACAAAAAACCAGCTGATTATGAAAGAAACTGGAAAAGTATTAATGAGGCATTTTTATCTGATTTTTTAAATTTTAACGATAAGGTTGCCAATGAGTCTTGTGATAATGACTGTAATAGCTTGCTTCTTAAAACTATCAACACTATAAATAAATTGCTCGATATTAATGCTTCTTTTAGAAAATTAGCTAAAATGGATATAAAATCAGGGATGCGGAGTCCCAAAAAGGACTCCGGATTTTAAAGTCACAAAAAGATTACTTCATCCAAGTTTTTGGTATCCAAGAGTTCTAAAAATATAAATAAGTTTATGAATTACTATTAGGAAAATTAAGACTTTTAGGTTAGAGGAACAATCATTTTTGAACCTGGAGTCCTTAGGTATAATGGCGGCAAGGACTCCGGGACTCCGGGCTTAAAAACAATAAGTTTCAAGTCATTAAATCTCATGAATTTTTTTCTTATAGCAGATCATAAGTCAACAAACATGTTTAGAGCTTCTGGACACTACAGACTTGAAAAAAGTAGAGTTATAAAGCCGGAGTCCTTTAGATACTCTGCATCCCTGTATAAAATTCAAAACAAAACCATGGATCCCCAATGATCTAAAACTCACTATTAAATACAAAAATAAGCTTTTTAAAAAATATATACAATCAAAGGATTCTGATAATAAAACTGTATTTTATAATGATTACAAAAAATATTGTAAAACACTTCAATTAATAATTTAAAAAAGTAAAAATAATTACTATAACAACCATTTTTAAAAAAATATACTTAATATGAAAGCAACATGGAAAGGTATTGCTAATATTATCAACCTTAAGTCTACTTCACAAGTTTCACCAACCATAATTCTCCAAACAACAATACCCTAACTAATCCTTGTAATGCCGTTAATTTGTAATGCACTTAACAATTATTTTTCCAATGTTGCCTTAGACATCCAATCAAACATTCCTTAATCTAAGAATCATTTTACTGATTACCTATTTAAAAAAAAAGTTATTAGTATCTAACTATAGACCAATATCCCTGCTCTCAACTATTGATAAACTTTTAGGCTTATGTTTAACCGAGTTTACAATTTCCTTAACAACTCTAACATTCTGTGTGATTTACAATTTGGTTTCAGAACAAATTATAGAACTATATATATATATATATATATATATATATAACAAATATAGAACTACATTATTTGCCCTATTAAGTATGACTGAAAATAATAGAAGTACTCTAGATAAAGGATTGTTTGGTTGTGGTATCTTTATAGACCTTCAAAAAGCCTTTAATACTGTGGATATTAAAATTCTATTAAAAAAACTAGCTTACTATGGTATAAGAGGAGTTTGAAATTCCTGGATAAAATCTTTCTTTACAAATAGAAAACAATTTGTGTCTATTAACAGATCGAACTCTAATATTTGTGATGTCACTGTCGGTGTGCATTACCACAGACCTGTTGGTCTGTGCTGGGTCTATTATTGTTTTTAATTTATATAAATGATTTATCCAAAGCCATAAAATTTTTTAGAGTCCAATACTTCGCTGATGACACAATCTTAGTAAGTTAATCAATAAAATTATCTTAGTAAGTTAATTTTATTGATTAACTTACTAAGATTGGTTAAATCAATAAAATTAATAAGTATGTCAACTATGATCTAAAAAAGCTCTGCAACTGGTTAAATGCTAATAAAATTTCTTTAAATACAAATAAAACTGAGTTGATTATTTTCAAACCAAGGTTAAAAAATCCTCATCATCAATTTAAAGTAAAATTAAAATTTCCCCTAGCATATACTAACTATCATGGAATAAAGATTGATGAAGGTTTAACCTGGAATGATCATATTAATCATTTAACAATAAAATTAAATAGATCCAATGCAATTCTGCCTAAACTTAGACATAAAAAAAAACAACATTAAAATCTATATACATTGCCTTATTTAGTTGACACCTCACCTATGGTTGTTTATCTTGCGGACAAAGTACTTCTATTAAGAATCGTCTCTATTATTCAGAAAAAAGCTATACAAATAAATTTTTTTACCACATCCTACACAATAAATTCATTCAAGGAACTTAATAAATTTTTCTAACTAAATAAAATTTGAAAACCGTCTTTTTATTCACAGTTACATAAATGATAAGATTCCCTATATCTCTACAGAATGGTTTACTCCATTAATACATGCTCTTACCCAATCTACTACGATGTCTCAGAGTGGTGGATTGTGTGTTCAAGCTTTTGATACAAAATTTTATGGTAGACATTCCTTTAAAAACTCTGCAATTAGTGACTGGATTTTTCTTACATAGTAATCTAAATACTCTTCATTTCTGCGAACTAAATAAAAAAAGTCTAAAAAAAAAACTTAAATTCTTCTTCTTAAATTCACTTAATTAAAGACAATATTTTTCCAATGGTGTTATATATGTTAGTGTCCATATATGTATGTACATTCTATTCTATTTTTTGCTTTTCTTTAGGTTTTTCATTAAATCTTTTTTATTTTATTTGTATTTACTTTTAAAACTTGTTTATTTCCTTGTCCTTGTCCTTCATGAACTTATATTGTTTACAAGGTCGCTCTCCTTGTTTTAGGCAGGCTATGTGAAAGTGAGCCTTCCAGTCGGAAGTTGTTATTTAACACCTTAGTATAATAATTACTGGTATATTGTTTTTTTTATTTTTATTAAAATTTATTGTTATTGTATTCTCAAAAAATCTTAAATATGCCAAAGATATAACAAAAACAAAATTTATAATTTTTTTACTATGTATTAATGATTATTACAATAAATTAAAACCAATATTTTTTACCTTAAAGAAATCCCCGAAAGACCAGTTTCCCATCATTTCAAAAAAAGTATGGTGATACACATCTTTCCCAACATCATCAAGATCATTGTGTTTTCCACCAGCTCTAATACACTTTTGAGAGTTAACTACTCGTTTTAACTTTGCAAAATCACTATTTGGGTCAGCAGTACCAAGGAATAATGACTTAAACTAAAAAAAAATGTAACTAATGTATCAGAACACACAAAAAAATAGATCCAATTATAGGTTATATCAATTATTATAACAGATGACACTAATCATAACATTAAAAAAAATTTATAACAGAAAGTATAAAAGGTTTATATTAGTTTTTATATAATTTTTAGGTCAAAGTAAAACACTGCCTAGTACAAATAGCTTAAAGCAGTCCACCATAGCATCTCTCAAAGTTTCTTTTTTAAAGTAATTTTTCTATTTTTTAAATAATTATTGATTTTTTTTTAATTTAAATAAAAATTTTATTTTCTACAAATTTTAGCGTTTTTGTTGTTTTTTTCCAAAAAATAACAACTAAATATAGTTTTAAAAAAATTTTTTAAAATAGGTCCAATAGATAAGTTTGTTATATAATAACAGCTCGTAAATGTTATCTACTGTATTAAGATCCGTAAAACTTTTAGGAAAATCTAGCAATGAAACATAACAAAAAATTAGCCATACAGCTTGTTACCTCTTGTTGTGTAAATTAAAACTATACGTCCTCCTTTTCCATAGGAGAGTTTGCTGAACTACATGACAGTCAATCATACCAGATTTTAATCACGGCGGCAAACATAAAAATTAAGAACTAAATGTAATTGATAACTAGGAGCAAAAACATATTTTAGAGCGCGCTCCTTCATAAAAAGAGGATGTTTGGTAACCCTAGCGTAAATAATCTTTTTTTTATTTGAACTAAACTATTTTACTAATTGGTGCAGCAATTTTTTTTCCAAAACAATTTTCATACTAAACTTGATTAATTATTCTTTCAACAATAAACAGTCTTCCTTTTTCACATTAAAAATTCCATGTTTTTTCCAAAGTTGAATGTTTGACTGTCAAAATCCATGTACAGATTTTCGAATTGAAAGAATTTGAAGTATGCAACCATTTTGAAAAGAAATTCAAGCAAGAGCAGAAATCAAGTCTGAAAAAAATGTGGAAAGTAAAATAATAACATTAACAGGGGTATATGAAAAAATACTTAAAAACAAAATTGAGACAAAAACAAAGTGGATTTGTTCTAAAAATATTCTAACATTAGGTAATGAAGAATTTAGACAAAAAGAACAGCTTATTTATTTATAACATGCAGTTTGGTTTTAGGCCAAGAAAGAGAATATCTGATGCAATATTCATTGAAAGACAAGTTCAAGAAAAATTCATTAAAAAAAATCATTTGTGAACCTTGAAGTCGCTATTAAAAGAGTAAACAAAGAAATAGTATGGTTTGAGGTAAAAGAAGTAGTGTGGTTTTAAGTAATGAAAAAGAAGTAGTGGTTTTTGAGGCAATGAAAAAGAAGTAGTGTGGTTTGAGGTGATGAAAAAGAAGTAGTGTGGTTTGAGGTGATGAAAAAGAAGTAGTGTGGCTTGAGGTAGTGAAAAAGAAGTATGGTGTGAGGTTTTAAAGAATGACTGTTATTATAGTTATGTATAAAAATGTCAAAACAGAAAACAAAGAGAGACATTTTAGAGGTAAGGTTTGGTGTGCATAAGGAGTGAGTACTTAGTCCTGATTATTTTTGCTTTATCTTGAAAGCATTTTTTAAAGAGTTGGTTTATTATGGTTGTTACTCTTAGGTGCTTAATACAGGTGTGGGGGGGGGGGGCATTTATTGATTTTCAGAAACTTATCCCATCCACCCTATGTTTATTAAGACCCCCCAGGAACAAATACTAATCAAATACAAATACTATTTGATTTTGATTGAAAAATAATTAGATGTTTAAAAAACTATAGGAATTTTAGCCCCAGAGCTGAAAACTGTTATAGTTTTAAATATACTTATTGATGAAATTTTAATTGTGTTAACTTTGATTTATTTTAAGATTAAAATATACTTTTACAACTTTCTTTTAGTGCTAATGACTTCTTAACATCACATTATTTTGCTAAACTCATTTCACATAACATATAGCACAAAAATTTGATTTTCATATGATTGATCATAATTGTATAATTTGAAATCATTTAAAGAGGGCTAAAAACAGATGCAAACTACAAACAAAATTTAAGGACTCTAAACATAAGTAATCTTTGTTGAGAAAATATCAAATTTAAAATTAATTAAACAAACTTTTCTAAAAAACTTAAGAATAAAAATTTTGGCTTGTGTATTATAGTAGTATAGTACAAAAGGATTTAAAAGGTTATATACGCAAAGGTTTTTATGTTTTATTAAACCACTTCATAGTTTTTATCAAGTAAAAAAATGCTAATTATTTAAAAATAATCCAAGAGAGGAAAGAAATCAATGGGAGAAATCAAAGTAAAAAAGTGTTTTCGATACTAAGCACCATTATTGTCAGTTTACTAAACCTTGTCACCACTTCCAAGAATAAGGCAGGAGGATTTGCAAAGAACTTTTTTTTTAATTTGAGGCTTGAATCTAATGTAATAAATGACCGGAGCTGGTATTTAATCTGAGCCAAAACCAGGTTTATGGCTGGGGCTATATAAATATTGGTGCATATTGATATGATATATAAGGGCTTCCATTACTTAAGTCGTTTCTTAATTATACTCTTCTGTGGCTTGTGGTCCAGATAACATTTCTGTGACAGTCTTACAAAAGTGTTCTCCAGAACTCACTGCAATTCTCTCTAAACTATTCAATAAATACTTTATTGAATCTTAATTTACTGCTTGCTGAAAAATGAAATCTGGGGTTCCAATTCTTAAAAGCTCTGGAAAACATTCCGAACCCCTTAAACATCGCCCAACAAGTCTTCAATCAACAAACTCCCAACATTCCAACCCGAGCCAAATAACTTACTGACTGACAACCGCAAGTTTTAATCTTCGCATTTCACGGCTAACTCGCCAACCGCTGTGACTGAAAGATTCTATAATGCATTAAAGGGAAACAGTAAGGCAAGGGCTAGTGTTCTTGATATATCTAAAGATTTCAACAAAAATTGGCTGTTCTTTTCCATAAGCTTGCATCAGATATGGTGTATCTGGGAAAGTTTTTAAGATTATCATCATAATCATTTATTTTTAACTGCTATGTTAAAGTCTACTTTATTTCTAGTAATTTATTGGGTACCTCAAAGGACTATCCTTGGTCTTGTTTTGTTTCTTATCTACATTGATTTTTCTAACAACCTTACATCTAAAGTGGCTCTATTTGCTAACGACTCAACTTCATACTCTTGCTTTGTCAAAATGTCTTCTTTTTTAGATTGCTTAGAACAGACAGGTGATTTTGAATCAGATCTCACTTCTGCAACAGTTTCTGTAACAGAATCTTGAACCTGATCTTGTTTCTGTAACAGTTTAATGCTTGTAGTAGCTTGTGAACTCCAACAAAATTTGTTAGATTTCAACAATTCCGATTTCAGTGTCAGTTCAAATCGAAATTACGGCCAAAACCAATACCAAAACAGAATTTCGGTCAATCACTATTTCTGGCAGATATTATCTTCACACATAAAAATTTTTAAAACAATAGAAAAACTAATGGATATACAATGGCGTACCCTCCTGTTTTTTTCACATCGCCCTGCGGGCGACTGAAACAGTTTTTATTTCACATTTGAGTTGTCCGCTATGATAATCAGAAGTCCGGTGTAAAAAATTTTTTTGGCATTTTTTCTTGAGTGAAACTAATGATATTTTTAAAATTTTAGTTTATGCAAAGCCGTGTACTTTGTTTTTAAGGAGCAAATTATTATAAGTTTGTTAGGGAAAAAGCTATAAAAACAAAACAAAAAACTTTCAATTGCAAAAGTAACAACAGTCTTGTCACTAACTGCATTATAAAAGTAATAAAACTATAATAGTGTTATTACTTTTATAAAGCACTTATAACTTTTAAAGTTCATTCTCTGTTCAAACAACATTAGTAATTCCAAACTTTTATCAAAGTAGATAAGCATCTAGAAAATATAGAAATAAAGTGGATATTCAAATATAAAGTGGATATTCAAATATTATTAAAAACTTTAGGAACTTTTACAAATACTTAACTTATAAAAACGTACTTTTTATAAAGTTTAACATTATGAAAAACATTACTAATAGTTCGCAAAAATGCGCATTAGTTTTAATAAAATGAACCAATAAAAAGTTTTTATTAGTTCATTTTAAAATTAACATGCGTTTTTACAGATTATTAGTAACGCTTTTCATAATGCTAAACTTTTTATACAGTACAGTTTTACAAAGTTGTTAAACTTCCTTAATAAGTTTTAAATATTACTTGAATATCCACTCAACTTTTCTAGATGCTTTTCTACTTCAATTTAAATTTAGTTTCATTTATAAACACACTCTTATAAGTAATATCTTATAGGGTCATCCTGCCGGGCTACTTACAGACATTTTAATTAAATTTCAGTCTTCCTTGGAGAAAACGAGTTGTCCTGTGCAACCTGACGACCATGAGGACCACTGACATATAATAATCAACAGATCATGTTTAAAAAAAAAACACGTTTCTTTAAATGGAGCAGTAACTGAGTAGCTCAGAAAATTCAAAATATTACATTTGCTTAGGTTTTCTCCAAATTTTGCTTATGTTGAATGTGTTTTCTCTAAACTTAGCTTGGATAAGTTTGGATCAACTGAATAGATTGATTGGAAAAAATATATATGTGCAAAATATCAAAAACAAATTTTTTAATTAGGAGCTATTGGAATTATTGATAAAAAAAAATGGAATGGAATTATTGATAAAGAAAAATGCGATGAAGTAGAAGTAGAAAGTTATTCTAACAAATTTATCAGGTTCAAAATTATCATTTATCAGGCTATTTTAGGAAAATAACATGGGCAGCGATAGCCCCCGTGTTGATGCCAGCCAGCAAAATTGTGCAGAAAAAAAAAAAAGCTCCTCAACTTCTGAACTTGGGCGGTGCCCAAATACGATCAACGCTGTCCAAAATGGTCTAGAATAGCCCCTGTTTTTATATATATAAATGATTCTTTATCAATATGAATGCGTGTTAAACTATTTAACTATAAACGCATGTTTTGATCTGATGTCACAATGAAATAGCCTGCTGCCGGTGGGCTTCAGTACAACTTTTTTATAACCTACTGTCGCAAAGAAGTGTTACTACATTGACTGAGGGTTTGGCATGGGGTAGCAATCTTTTCTTTCATTATTCTTTGTTTTTTCTTCTTTTTCTAGAAAAGTACAGTTTTTTTAGAAAAAAATAAGCATTACAAAGATAAGCATAACTAATAAGCAAATGCTTCCATAAATATGCTATAGCAGATATACATACAGCCCTCGTAATTAGGGTCAGCTCTTGGCAATGCCAATCTTTCTGCCACCCTAGAAGTGTTTTTGGTTGTCAAAAAATCGCTGACCTTGTTTCTATGTTTTAAGGTAAAAACTTTGCACCAAAAATTTTTGGCCAAACTCTAACAGATTAACTTACTAATTTACACATAAAACATCATTAACAATACTAAACAAATAAAACTTCACCAACAAACGATACAAAACAAATAAAACAACACTAATTTATAAATATTTTATTTTGTCCTACAAAATCATAATTGATTGAGCATATAACTAAATGTCGTTTATTATTACGCGCAACCTCTTTACCTGATTCATACCAGCATTAGCAAAAAGAAGAGTAGGATCTTCATGTGGAATTGTTGATGATGAAGGTACAAAAATGTGATCATATTTTTTGACAAAAAAATCAATAAAATCTTGTCTCACTTGCTTGGCAGTTTTTGTAGACATTTTCTTTGAACAACGAAGTGGTTGGTAAATTTTAATACTAAAACTACGTAATAAATATTTTGCAGTTATATTTGAAACAAAATATTTATATTGAAAAACAAAGTCCAACAGCATTAATTTATGAACCAAGCATGCGGTTCAAAAATTGCTTTACAAATAAAGACAAACAGCTGTTACTCATTCAAAAACAATACACAACAGATAATCCCTGATTAGTCTTATCAGCACAAAGAGAAAGTGATGGTGTACGTATTAGCGTGATCAACTTCAAACGTGGTAAGTTTAAGCTGAAATAGAGGATATAAAAAGATGGCCGACGATTTATTACAAAACGTGGACTCAACGTTAAGGAAAAAGAGAGATTATAAAAAGAGAAATGTAAAAAGTAACAATGATGATAAAAGCATTTTAAAATGTATCAAAAGCCCGACGAGGATTGTTCTGAATTGTAGGCGTATAGGAGGGCGGAAATAAGTAGTTACTTTTTTGCTAACTCAGATTTTTTTTTCTTCGTTGGATAAAAATGAACTGAAGTTCTTAAAAACTCTTTCAAGCTTTAAGGCAAAAACATCTTTATATCCGAAAACTACAAACTTAGTGGTCGTCCATACGTTCGTTTTTGAGATACCCTTCCCCCTCCCCCCACCTTTTTTTATTAATTAAAAAAGCTTTCATTTAGGAAAAATTGTTTAAGCAACCGTCCTTAGATTAGATTAACGTTACGGTCTAGGAGGGGGAGGGGGTGGATTTAGTGGTTTTGTGGGGACGCACAGTGGGGCAGAATAGCTTTAAAAAGTAATTTTTGTTTTGTTTTGTACTTTTAAGTTAAATAATTATTTTAGGCGTACTTGTTAGACTTAGGAAAAAAAACTCCATAGCTTTTAAACATTTATTTACAATTGTCAGACGTATTTTTAATGTATTTTCGAGTAATTTTGAGTAGAGTTTTTTAAAAAACACACAAAAGGGCTCAATAAGTACAACAAAAAAAAAAATTTATACCATCTGTAATCATCAGCAGTTTCATAAAAAAAATATTTGAAACTGTCTCTAAGTGAGGACATAAACTAAAAGCGCATTGTTTGAAAAAATTAAATAAAAATTAAATACTTTAAAAGCACTTTTTTAAAAGGCCTATTGAAAGGCCTTTAAAGCTATTTTTTCATTAGCAAAAGATAGCTGCAAATCTAAAATTGAAAATTCTCTAGGAAATTTTAACAAATACTTAAGCTTAAACACTATAAAAACAAAGTAGTTCTAATAACTCGCGCAAGCGAGTTAGTTTTTAAACAAAAGAATTAAGCTAGATTATGGGTTCTAAAAGGTTAAAGGTTAGTCCTACCCTGAAAAAAAAAACACGCGGATAAGATGGACTAGAGACTCTTTTATACATTACCACCTAAAAATGTTTCATAATGCCTTTTTTCATTTTCGTCAAATGTTCCGTTTTGAAGCAATTTTGCCCCACTATGGGACGACTGAATAAGCACGAATTTCATAAGTGCGAGCTAGCATAAGTGCAGATAATGTAAGTGCAAACTGGCGTAAATGAAAACTCTTAACATTGATAAAACTAAATGGATTCTTTTCCATCCTCTTATCAAAAAACATAAACTGCCAATTAACATGCCTGTTATTGTTATTACCATGTTATTGACAATATACAAATTAAAAAAGTAACAGTAACCTTGAAAGTTTTCTAGGTATTTGTATAGATGAAAATCTTACATGGAAAAATCATTAAAAACTTATCAAATAAAATTTCAAAAAGAATAGGAATATTGTACAAAGCCTCTATTATTCCACCGTCCTATTCTCTTGATGATTATATCTATCTTGAATCAATGATTTTCGATAATTAGCAATCTCTGTGAATCTGTTCCTCAATTCTTCATTGTTGGAAATTTCATCTTACCGAAAATTGATTGGGTTAACTACGTTTCGCCAAATAAGAAACGTCATAATCTTTTTTTAACTTTAGTAAATAGTCTTGTATGCACTAATATGTACTGGAGCCCACTCGAGAAAATAATATTCTCTATCTTGTTCTTTCAAATATCATTTCCCTATTAAGTAATATTTCTGTTGGGTATCCATTTAGTACAAGCGACCAAACTCAGTCCTTTTTCATATAAATACTTTTAATTATTATCAGCCCAAAACAAACTCTGAATCTTTTTACGACTTCAATAATACAGATGTAGTTGGTTTTATTTCTCATTTATCAAAAATACGTTGGGACTTCGATTTTTCTTTTGTTTTTACAACAGAAGAGTGTTGGAACATCTTTTCTGATCATCTTTGTAAAATTATTCATCGTTTTGTTCCAATCAGAACAATAGACCATAAGAAAAAAAGTCGTTCTTATCCAAAGTATATTTATAAAATGCAAGTTATCAAATTATTTTTATGGAAAAGATGGTCAATCACTAAGACCATTTTGCACAAAAAGGCATTTATCCAATATGCATCAAAATGAAAAAAAGCCATATCCACACATCACAAAAATGTGGAACTAAAACTGGTCAAAAAAAAATAACTCAAGTAAGTTTTTTAGTTACGTAAATAAAAATCAAAACAACCCCAAAAAAAAATATCCTCAAAAAAACAATAGCAACTTTACTACTAGCAATGTTGAAATCGTGGAAGTGTTTAACAAACACTTTGGAAGTGTTTTTACCGATGACGGAAATTTGTCTAAAATAAATACTTTTGTTAGTGAACATATTAAGATGGATTTCGTAGATTTTTCAGCAAAGATAGTTCATCAAAAACTAAAAAATCTAAAATCTAGCACATCATTTGGACCTGACGGTATACCAAATATACTTTTAAAACAGTTAGCAAATATAATATGTATTCCGCTTTCATATATATTTGAATCAAGTTTTACGTCAAGCTCATTACCAAAACAGTGGCTTCAAGCTTCAGTTTCCCCTAAAGGATCTACTTCAGATGCTAACAATTATAGACCTAAATCCCTCACATATACTAGCTGTCGAGTCATGAAAATTATTGTTAGTTCAAGTATCGCTGATTATTTAATGTAAATAATCTAATAACACCTAATCAACAGGGCTTTTTATCCAAAGGATCTACGTGCACAAATCTTTTAGAGCCAACTAATGACTGGAATAAAGCTTTAGACAGCAATTTAATTATTGACGTGGTGTACATTGATTTTCAAAAAGCATTTAACTCTGTACCTCTTCCAAAACTTTTGAAAAAACTTGCAATGTACGGCCTAATAAATAACTTGCTTCATTGGATATCAGCATTTCTTTCCAACAGATATCAAAGGGTTCTGGTTGGAAATTCACTATCCAATCCGACCAGAATCCTTAGTGGAATTCCACAGGGTAGCATTTTGGGTCCAACGTTATTCTCGTTGTATATTAATGATCTACCCTCTATAGTAAAAGGTCTTAATTGCTCTCTAATGTTATATGCTGACGATATCAAGCTATATAGTTCATTTAAGGATGCCGATTACAGTCACGATCTTTCTGTTGCCATTTATAAAGTTTATCTCTGGTCAAAAAAGACCGATTTTAGTATATCGCTCTCCGATTTTAGTTATCGCTCTCCGGTTAAAACATTAGATACATGTTCTAAAGGACACGCAGGTCCATAAAATATGAAGGACTCTGACAACGTGCCCTACAATCACATAATACATATGCGAGATAATTTACAATATATATATATATATTTTTTATTTAGAAACATTTAGAAACATGATATATATATATATATTTTTTTTTATTTAGAAACATTTTATTTAGAAACAACTTTAGAACATGCATCACTGTTCTAATAAATTTTAATCTAATCTGATCCAATCTAATTATTTGAAATGAAAGTGTTTAACATATATGAGCTTAATATTTTTAATATTCTTTGTTTTATGTTTAAATGTAAAACCAATTCTTCTCCGAATTCTTTCCATAATTTGTAGTCATCAAAAGATAAAAATAAATACATTTTACGCAATGACAATTTTGTTAAGCAGCCCATTTTTCAAACAAATCTTTTTAAATTTTGAATTGATTATCGCAGACCATTCTTATGGAATAAAATAGTTTTAAAAAATTTTGCTGAGGATTTTAATCATCAAAGTAACAACTTTTCTTTTAAACGAAAGCTTAAAGAACTCATTTTACAGTTGAAAATTTAACAATATACTCCTGATATTTTTAGTAATCTTCCTTTTTACCCTCTATTTAAACATGAATATATAAAAATTATATATGTATCATTTACAACTGTTATCTACATATATAATAAATAAAACGCATCTTGTATTTATAACGGAATATTTTAAGTTTCTTACTTCGTTACTTATTGTTTATCTTGTAAATATCTTATAAATTTTAACACGAACATTTTTTTAGCGGTACTCGACGAGTCCACACATTCTTTTATTTTTTAATAAAGATCATTATATATTTATATATATATTTTTTTCATTATTATATATTTGCATTTTAAATATTGTAATGAAATGCTGATTTAAAATATAATAAGATGAACAAAAAAAAAACTGGCATGTGCAAAATAGCATAAAAGTGCCAAAAGAGTTTGCAAACATTGGCATAAGTGCGAATTGGCATTAGTGCGAAGCAGTTACAAAAACTGGAATTGGCATAAGTGCGAACTGGCATAAAAGCGCCAAAAAGTTTTGCAAACATTTGCATAAATGCGAATTGGCATAAGTGCGAATTGGGACTTATGCCAATTCACTTTTATACCAGTTCTCACTTGTGCCAGTTTTTGCAACTACTTCGCACTTATGTTAGTTCGCATTTATGACAACTTTTGCAACGCTTCGTACTTAAGCCAGTTTGCAGTTATGAAATTCGCGCTTATTCCCGGTTTTGTGACGATTCGTACGAGACTTGTTACTAAGTAAATATGTTTGCAACGATGGGGGAGGGAGTGGTTAGAAATAAACGAAAAAAATAAATTTATGGAACTTTTTTACTTTTTTTTCAAAACAAATCAAATAAAAAATAACTTTACTTTACGCATTAAAGGGTGGTGTTTTTTTATCAGGCACCTCTTATTAGTCCGTAAAAAATGAGTTTTAAGCAAGAGTAGTAATATTGAAAACAAAGCCAAAAACCTGTTTTTTGCGGACTCAAAAAATAAGTTGCCTGAAATACACGTCCGCCTTACACGTATAAAGGGACCTAAGTCTGTGTACACAGAGCCAGTGTATAAGGAGTGGAATGTGTGTGCACTTTTATATTGACCTCTACCCCCACCCCACCCCCCAATTCCTCCACACGTTTTCGTACGCTATTTGAAGACCCCCCTTCTCCAATCTAATGTGTCCATATATGGTCAAAGTTTTCCAAATTAAAGATGTAAACAGCAAAAGCAAAACTGCACAAAGAAGGTAAGTATTTATCATTTTTAATTATGATTCAATTTTTGGCAGACATCTCAAAAACTTTATACCAACTAGCTTTAAAAAGAAATCTTTCTAATAAAATATTCTCAACAACAAGCATTGCTAAACCCTGAAATTCTTGGATTCTTTTCATGATTTACTTCGTGACGGTCTTTGTGTTGATGTCACCAGACAACATTGCTGTCATATCTTTTCGATTCTCACAAAACTATTTAATAAGTGCTTGACTGAATCTAGTTTTCCCGCCGGCTAGAAAATGGAATCTGTGGTTCTAGTTTTTAAAAACTCTGCAGAACATTCAACTATAGTCCGATCAGTGTTCTCTTTACTATTATCAAAGTCTTTGAGTCATTGATCAACAAATTTCTCACATCTTATCTTGATTCAAATAACTTACTATCAGACAATCAATCCTGTTTTTGATCTTCTTGTTCTGCGGCTGACTTGCTAACTGCTGTGACTGAAAGATTTTATTGTGCATTAGTTGGAGGCGGTGAGGCAATAGCTATTGCTTTTTACATATCTAAGTCTTTAGATAAAATTTGGCAGGCTGGTCTTCTTTATAAGCTTGTTTCATATGGTGTATCTGGAAAAGTTTTTGAGATTATTAAATAGTTTCTTTCTAACGGCTTTATTAAAGTCATCCTTAAAGGCCAATAATCTTCTTCATTTCCAGTAACTTCTGACCTTAGAGTTCTCACAGATAAAAAAAAAAAAAAACTCCCATAAATCCGTTTATTAAGACCCCCTCCCCTTTATTTGATCGGGACGAAAATTTCCACCTACCTTTTTATTCCCACCCCACTTTGTATTGAACACCTGAGAGTGGCGTGTGTATGGCGTAAAATCAAAAACGTAACTTTTTTAAAACTTTGTTAGTCATATTAAATTTATGTACAAATTTGTTATAAATATTTTTAATATTCATAAATAGTGTCAAGGTTTTGAATTAAAAAAATATACCTAATACGAAAACATAAAAACAAAACAGTATCCAGATAACATCACTGACAGCAACATCTAGATAACATCACACAGTAAATATTCCAGTAACGAATTTACTTAATTAAATTTACACAGTAAATATTCCCGTAACAAACGTAACACATGTAAACACTACAGTTCCGAATTCAAAAAACGTAAGACCAGCAAAAAATGTAACAAACATAAACGTTAAAGTAACTGACGTAAACAATACAATAAAAAATGTACCAAGCTTAAAAATTACGGTACTGACAAAAAAAAAGCTAACAGAAAAAATTATTTAATCATGTTAAAAAATTCCAAAACATTCAATTTGGTAACAACTCCAAATTAACGTCGTTCAAAATTTTTGTGCCCTCTTTTGTTTATGGTTAAAAAATTATTTCCGTCAGAATATTTTACACCTCTGAATCGTCGCTGATAATGCTTGAAATATCGCCGACTGGGCATAATGTTATGGTTTATTGTGCGTCTTAAACCGTCAGATTTATCACGAATATTCGTTTTATGGGATGGTCTACCCAAAGATCCACAATAACCAAAATCAAATTTTCCTTTTAACACACTTTTATTGTGCTGATTAGGCATAGCTCGTTTATTGTACCTACTTACTACGTATGTACAATACATGCCATTCTCTTCGGAATTTGCTCTCCCAATTCCCATTTTAGAAGTTTCCTTCCAAATCATCTGTGCAAAGGATTCGGTACCAACTTTAGGCGGTTCGTGAGCGAAAATGTATCCAGGATTACAAACTTCATTGTACCTAAAATTGATGTTTTAAATTATTTATTAATAATAATTATGAAAAAACGCTGTTTTTTAAACTTATGGAATACCAACCAACCAAGTTCTAACGGCTTCATCTCCAGTCAATGTTTCATTTTTTGAACAACTTTTAGCATAATTTTCACCGTATTTGGTATTGCTATGCTTCAAGACCCCTTCTGTGGCAAGTATTGAAGCATACATTTCTGCTTCTATGCATAAATCTTCATCAAGTTTTATCGCAGGTGAACCATGAATCATTCGAAACTTGTTGTGCAAGCTTAAAGCTTCTTGTCTAAAGTCTATAAGTTCATATATAAATATATATATATATATATATATATATACATATATGTATATATATATATATATATATATATATATATATATATATATATATATATATATATATATATATATATATTTATATTTATATACTTTATCTTTATCGCTTTATCAGAGATATATTTAAAAAAATAGATATAATTATTTATATATTTTCACGTGATTTATTAATTATTTTGTTATACCTATTTTTTTTAAATAAATTATACAAATACATTAGTGCATATATGCATGTATATTTTATGTGTGTATATACAAATATACATATATATGTGTACATCTATGAGGCTGAATAAGTGCAAAGTAGTCAGGTTGGCTTAATTGCAACTTGGCATAAGTGCACCAAAAAACTTTGCAAACATTGGCATTAGTGGAAACCTCATAAGTTTGAACATAAGTGCAAATTAGTTGCAAAAACTAGCATAAGTGCAAATTGGCATAAGTGGGCCAAAAAGCTTCCAAATATGAGATGCATGTATTGCAAATATTGGCATGAGCGCAAACTAGCATAAGTGTGCCAAAAGAACTTGCAAAAACTTGCATAAATGCAAACTTGCATAAGTGATGATCTTTACAAAACAGTTTTAAAAACTGGCAAAAATGCAAACTGGCAAACTTATATGCCAGTTATATGAGAAAAAGAATTAGCCAGTATATGCTAATACTTTTGGTGCACTTATGTGTTTACAAAGTTTCAGTTTTACAAATTCTTCAGACGCACTTATACCAGTTCACACATATGCCAATTTTTGCAATTGCTTTGCATTTATGCCAGTTTGGACTTATTCAAGTTCATACATACGCAAGTGTTTGCAAATTCTTTTGGCGCACTTATGCCAGTTTTTGAAAATGTTTTGCACATATGTCAATTTGTACTTATGCTAGTTTAACCCATAACCCTAACCTACAACCCTAACCCTAACAAATTAAAATTTTATCATCAAATTATGAACAAAAACATAAACTTGAACAAGTTAATAATGATATTAATCGCAACTACTAAACAATCGCCTTACTGAAATAATCTAAAACAAAAATATAACCATAACTTCTGCAAAACAAATAAAAGTTAAATTAGTTTTTTACTATTTAATGATTGTGGTAGTACATGAACAAATGATTGTAGTAGCACACAAACACATGATATTTACCTAATTCCTGGTACTACAAGTATTAGTAACTATGTAACTCTAGTTTATCTGTTAGGTTTATCTCTTTTTTAATCTTTTTTAAGTATGCAAAAATTTACATGATGATGCATTCACTTTCATATTCACACACACACACACATGCACAAACACACACACACACGCAAACACACACACACACACTGGCGTGAATTGGAAAAATTATGGGTGAGCTAACACAGTAACCATACACCTAGACTCTAACTTTATACAATACATTAAAATGAATAAAAATATTTCTGAAGTTGTAAATTTTGAAAATATTTTATAAATAAGTAAAATAAAAACAAGTTATAAATATATAAATACATAATATTTTGGAAAAAAAGATTAGTAATCAAACAACAGCAAACAACAGTAACAGCACTATATTGTTACAAACAACAGCACTATATTGTTACAAACAACAACACTATATTGTTACAAACAACAGCACTATATTGTTACAAACAACAACACTATATTGTTACAAACAACAGCACTATATTGTTACAAACAACAGCACTTACAATTGTTACAAAAACTATTATATTAAACTATTATATTACTATATTGTTACAAAAAAGCCACACAAATATATTATATTCTTAGAGGATAAAAACACATCTTATCTAGTTGAAAGTTATTTTTGATAAACTAATTTAATGAAGTTATATTAACTGAAAATGTAGAAAAAAAAAAAGTAAAATGGTAGTAATATTATAGAACATTATGGTAATAATATTATTCATATTTACACACACATATATATACAAATATAAATATAAAACCATCATCACTACTTAAAACATGTAATACCTTGTGTATCAAGTGGTACTAAACGCTTGGGAAGATCTGTTTCAACTAAAGGGTTGTTTTGATGTACAACCCCTGGGTAAACAGCTCCCAATCCATCACAATAGGACTTTGTGTCAAAATCACCTTGAAACACATTTGATTTAAATGCATTTTTATTTTTTCGTTGTGAATACTTTGCAACAACCACGCTGCACCTTTTTTTGTTTTTATAAAAATTAGTTCGAGCAATACCCAAGTGAGTTGATTCTTTCCATACCAACTGAGTGAAAGGGGCAGATTCTTCTTGCACCCAATCAACACCAAAAATATATGATGGAGAGCAAACAGTATTATACCTATTACATGATACATTACATCATTACATCATACATTACATCATTAAATCTACATTACATCATTAAAATCTATAAATCATTTATAAAATCATATTTAACAAAAATGTATCTTTTTAAGAAAAAAATAATAACTTAAATGTTTCTAAAAATTAAAACTAAATTTACCAAGAAGTAACTGCATCAGTCGCTGTAAGTAACTCTCCTGAATCTTTGCATGTTTCTACAACATTTTCATTTTCCAAGGACAGAATTTTACTCTTTATATCTTTTCCTTAATTCAATATCATAATAAGTATTGTTATACGTATTATACATATATATACAAACATACATTATATAAAAACATATTTTTTACAAATATACATTATATAAAAACCCACATTATACACAAACATACATTGTATACAAACATACATGCATTATATACATACCTACATTTATAGTGCTCAAAGTGAAGAGGGATGAGGTATGGGAGAATGCTGTCTCTTTGCCAATTTAACAATGGTTATACAAGATTGTATTTAAAAATTAATAAACATTTTAAGTATGGGAACCTTTTATTATTATTATTTTAACCCACAAGCTGTAATGTTTATATTAATTTATATACATAAATATATAAATTTATTTGCATAATATATAAATTATATTTATATATACATTAATATAATATATTAATTATACATTAAAAAAACAGTTTAAAATGGCCATATTTAATATTTGAAAAAATGTCAGGACATAAGGGTAAGTCATAAAAATTTAAAATTTTTTGAAAAATACATTTTTTTAAAGTTAAATTTTTTTTTTGGGGAGTGATTTTAGTATAAGTTGGGGTAATTTAAGCAATATTCAATGAAAAATAAATTAAAAGAAAAAAAAAATTTGTGCGTAAAAATTAAAAACCTAAAAAAAGGAAAAAAACAAACAAGTATATATATAAAAACAATATCTGCGTAAATTAAATCCACTACTAACAAAAAGCAAATACCAAGTACGAAGTAACTGTGTTCTATAATTCATATATTACAATTACAAATGGACTCAGTTAATTAAAAATTTAGAAGACATAAGTAAATTTTTATAAAGAATTATAAAAATTTACTTATGTCTTCTAAATTTTTAATTAACTGAGTCCATTTGTAATTGCAATATATGAATTATAGAACACAGTTACTTCGTACTTGGTATTTGCTTTTTGTTAGTAGTGGATTTAATTATGTGTATGCCATATCAAAAAGTTGCAAATTTTGATGAATTTTTCTTGTGGCTTTTTAGTAATATTGTTTTTGTTTAACAGTAATAATAAATGATATAATATTGTATTAGAAAAAGTTAAACTAAACTTTCCTCTGCAATTAATTTAACTAAATCTCTTGGAGTAGGAAAAGATTGGCTAGAAACTGTAGTCCTGCACTGAGAAATGTACTAAGAAATATGTCAGCATATTCAGAAAAATTTGCTTCTTCCTGATAATCTTGACAGGAGGTCTGATGATTATCCATAGGACATCCATTAGACGTCTGGGCATGTTCTAGGCATCTTTGGATGTCCAGTGCCTACTGGCTAGGAAATATTACAATATTAAGTACTCTAAACAAATTTTGTACAGTTTTATTGTTTTATTTTTGTAGGAGATGTCATCTACCTGTAATAGAAATCTCCGTAGTATTGGCAGACTTGGTATTGAAACAATCATCTTAATTCTATGCTTTGTTTAAGACCCCTGTTGTCATATCTTAAAAAATGCTGTGAGATAAAATTTTAACTGCCTGGAATAATTTCAGAGATATTTCTAATCGAAGAGACAAATGAAAAAATTGTAGAATAGTGGGAAGGTAAGCTGAACAAATTATTAAATATAAGAAAATGTAGGTACAACATATTACTTTGTACATATGAAAATTCTCCATGTAAGGAGATTAAAAATTGTTCAGCGGGAGTTCACTTTATGCATTTGTTCTAAAGATGTTAAGGTACCACAACTTGATTTATTATGGTTCAGATCTCAAAGAGATAAGGTTGGTGAAAAGTTAAGCTACCAATTGCATCAGATAGACAAAATAGAAACAGAAAGATAAAATGTTAAAGCAGGCAAAAGAAAAGTAACAGATGTTGCATCTTTAAAAAAAAGCTAATACACAAATTAAAAAAAAATTAATACACAAATTAAAACAAAAAGCATTGAAGATGAAGTTTATGAATCAGTGGGACATGGTTTTAATAAAGAAATGTCACCTAAAAATATTAAGGATGAAAATAAAATATCCTCAAAAGACAGCTCCAATAATTTCAAACAAAAAACTTCCCCATTTATTATTATTAAACAGAATTACATGAAGATCTCCAATACAGCACAATATCTTCTGCTGCTACATCTGCAAATGTATCTGTTTTCCTTCAAGAATCAATTTAATTTCTTTACACCAAAAATAATTTAGCATGTGATCCTAAAAAATAGCTAATTTAGCATGTGATCCTAAAAAAATTTGGAGAGCAAGACAAGAGGTTACAGTTAAAACAAGAGTTTCGTCAGAAAAACAAATGATTGAAGTTCCTATCAAAGGTATATTTGTAGACGGAGGAAAAAATTCTACTCTAATTTTGATTGCAGACTCAATTACTAAAACGTTTTGTCAAAGAATAGAAAAGCAAGAAAGCATAAGTGATACTTCTGAATCAGATGGAAGTTATTTGACATTAAATACCTTTAAAGGGTTCAAACAAACCAACTAAAAAAGCTGCAACTGGGTTTTTTTAACTGGATTATGGTTCCTAAGGGATTATGATCAAACTTTAATTGTGATTGGATTAAATTCCACAAATTCAATGACTGGTCTGGTAGAGACAGCAGATTATAAACTAATCTGAAAAACTTATTGAAAGAAAATGTTTTTGGTCAATTTGCATGTTGCATATGAATGAGCTACCTTTAAGATACCTGATTGCAAATCTTGATGGACCTACAAACTCTAAGGATGGATTTAAAGAGCCTATAGGTAAACTATTATCTTTTTTTTCAAAAAACAATTTTTTTGGGTTAATTTACCACCTAAGGCCATGAAGGCCACTATAGATAAGGAGGTGACTTGTGGTCACTACCAAGGATTGGTGGGGTTCAAACTCAGAACTTCTTGCTTTTGAAGCATGTGCTCTACCACTACACCACTACCGCATTAAACAATTTAATTAAAATTTAAATGACTAAAAAAATTTAAACCAATTAGACAAATTGAACATTTTAATATCAAGCAACGCTTCACTAAGCTACAAGTTAGTTTCTTGTTTCGAATCAGGTATCTTGAATCCTTCACTTGTCAACAGAAGTCCTGTCAGACAATCCTTTGGCTTAACATTAGCGAACATGGCTTGGAAGACGATATTTAAAAAAATCTAAAAGTTCGTGGCTCTAGTATACTTTCATATGTGGTTTAGAATCAAGGTGAAGCACTCTATTGTCGGTCATCTAATCAAACTTTTTTATTTATTAAAAGGTCAAACAGTCGAAGTAAAGGATGCCATTTCTATGCCAAGTCTATTTGAAATAGGGCATTTCATGTTTTGGATTTAGGCTTTAAGTTGTTTTCTTCTAAAACAATAAATGGCTACCCAATAATCCAACTTTCCAAAGGTATAGCATGACTTTTTGTCATGCTATACTTTTGGAATAGCATGACAAAAAGTGCTATACTTTTGGAAATGTCCAAACAAACTACTTTTTGTCATTAATCCCTCTATTTTTACAATGTCACTTGTGGCATTCTGACGAAATTAGCCACACACTTTAGCACTACATCCACCATGTTTCATAGACGATAAATACATACTTATAAAGAAACAATCTTCTATTGAAACCAAAGATTTAAAACATTGACTATAAAATGCACACACAAGTATCAATATATACTTACAAGAATCAATATACAAGTTATGATTGAAAATCACCTGCAATGAAATCTGCTCTTTTTTTTGCTTCAAATGTAAGATTATTATCAAGACCGAGGGGTGGAGATAGGTGAACACTTCGAAACAAGTTGTGAAGCTTTAAGCTTGTTAATTCAAACTCTAAAATAAATTAATAAAAAATGAAATATTATAATTTTACAAACCTTAAACCATATGAAAACAAAAAAATATCTTGTAAAATATGTAAAAACCTGAAACTTGATTGTCTAATAAGAAATCACCAGCTAAAGGAGTATTCAAACTAATCTCAAGTTGATTTTCTGTTGACTGGCTTTCTAATTCTTTTGACACCTCATTTGATGAAACATTAGTTGGTAGAAAAATGCCAAAATAGCCTGAAACCAGTTTTTTGCCACTAATTTTTCTTCCTTTGTCATAACTACTTTCATTCTTTGTGTTATTTGCATATAAATTTTTTTTGTAATAATAATTATCTTTACTATAACTAATATTTCTTTTTTCCTCTTTAAATGATCTGGGAAATCGAATACCAGACCTTTTTCTAGCTAAATTCAAACATTCACGAGGTGATCGAAAATGACCTTGCAAGACATTAGCAGCAAATTCACCAATAAAATTCCCTGCAGGGCGATATCTTGCTACAACATATGTACATAACAGTCCATTGTGAAACTTAGAAGCACGCCCTATACCAAATTGCCTTGAGGTTTTCCATACAACTTGGGTAAAATGACCAGCTTTCCCAGGTACAGCAGCAGAAAAGTCATAGCCAGGGTCACATACTTCTCTATACCTAAATGAAACAATTACACTGTCAGGTAACTACTTTCAAAGTAATATTTAATTCTTGAAAACAATTTTTTAACAAAATTAAACAAATACTGATCAAAGAAAAACTTTAATATTTAGAAACCATATTGTTGAAGCTTCCTGTCCTGTCATTAGCTCATCTTTACTACGACAAACAGTAGCAATATTTTCACCATCTTCAGTATTAGAATGACTTAATGAGGCAGCTTCAGCAATTTTTTTTGCATACTCAGTTGCCTCTTTTGACATTTGAGCATTTAAAACTAATGAAGGCGCGTTGTGTGCGTGTCGATAAGCATTGTGCGCATTCAATGCTGATAACTGAAACACTAGAAAATATTTAAATAAAATATTTAAAAATTAAACAATGAATTATAAAAATAATATATAAACACAAAAAATGCAATTAATTGTATATTTAATTATGAAACAGAGTTTGGGAATGGATGAAACAGGGTTTGGGAGTAGATGGACTTAAAATCTGATTAAAACTTTTTTAATATCAAATTACTAATGAATTAAAACTTTTCAAAATTTTTAAGTTTCCAATATGAGTTTCAGTTACACGCTCGATTTGAATATGAGTTTCAGTTACTCGATGTGAAAAATAAAATAGAACTTGAAACAAAAAAAAAAAACTTTTCAAAAAACCACAGACTGAGAATGAAAAAAAAAAGCTAAAATAAATAAAGTAAAGTTATATAAAAATTAATGTAAAAATTAATTTGTTTATAATGATTCATTATTATTCTCTTTTAAATGAATTGATCTCCATTAAATTATATAAAGAAAGTGATGGCAACAACATCCCCAAAAAATGCAAAAATAATAATAAAACCTAAAAATTTTATAAATTATCTAGACAATAGTTTTTGGGTGGGTAGTTATTGAACTCCCTGGGCTCTCATATATATATATATATATATATATATATATATATATATATATATATATATATATATATATATATATATATATATATATATATATATATATATATATATATATATATATAACTCCTAACTGGTTGTCAGAAAGTTTTTCCGTATTTTGTTGACAAAAAGTAAAAGTTAAAATGCAAGACCGGCATTTTTTTTTGTTACTTGATAGACTGCCTGCCCCAACCAAACCCTCAGTCAATGTAGCAGCACTCCCTTACGAGTCAGGCTATAATATAGTCAATGTAGCAACACTCTGTGCATGATTTACAGTAAAAAAAAAAAAATAAAAACATTTTATTAAAAAAAATAAAAATAAAAACATTGTTTATATTATTAAAAACAGTTTCGATTTTATATCTATATATCTATATCTATATATATATATATATATATATATATATATATATATATATATATATATATATATATATATATATATATATATATATATATATATATATATATATATATATATACTTACATGAAACATCACCAGTCATTGGGCCATGAAACGCTTTTTCATTTTCGCTTCCACATTTAGTTGACAATAAATAAGGTGCAGCTTGATCTGGATTCTCAGAGCTTATCTTGCACTCCACTTTTACTGATATAGTTGGTGATGACAGATCATCGGAATCAGATATAAACCTGTCATCATCATATTGATGAATATCTGTAATGTTTATATTATCTGTCAAATAAGGTTTCTGCTTGTTTTCTTCATCATTCCATTTTAATTTATTTGTCAAGGTATGACTTTCACTATTAAAATGTTGGTACACAGAAGGTTTCTGAATAGAATCTTCTGGATTGATTTCACTTGGAACTAAACTATCAATAATTGGATTTTTCAATTTATTCCAAATCATTCCACTCGCAACATTAGTTGAGGTTTCAAACACATGATGCATATCTTTACTTAAATCTTGAGTTAACAAATTCAAAGAACTATTTTTTAAATTAGTCATTTTCAATAAATTCTGAAGTCGATCTTTATAACTTAATACAACTTTAACTGTTTTATTGTGATTATTAACTTTTTCGTCTAATACTGGTTTTGAAATTGAACTTGGTTTATATTCTGTCTCTGCAGTGTGACTTGCAGCAGCCATATCTTCTAATTTTGCAGTAGGATCATTAGGACCTCCAGGAACATTTATGTTTACGGTAGGCAAATTTTGTCCTGAAATTTTTTTAAAACGAGATTCTACTTTTTTTTGACTTATGTTTTCATCACTATCTCCAGATTCTGCATCAATCGAATCTTCTCTGTTAGCAACAATGGCAGGCTTTTTTTTGGAAACACTTTTTTGAGTTTTTCGAAGAGTTGGAAAAATTGTAGACTCTAAAGGATCATGTTTACTTTGTAGTTGAGGTCTTATTTTTTCTTCATCATCAAAGTCGTCACTTGACACCCCATCAACTCTAGTATTTCCTAAAGATAGTTTTTTATTCTTTTTTTGATTATGCACCAACTTTTCCAAGTTGGACTCATTTTCTTTTTTTTTAACAGGTTTACTTTTGTTTTCTGATTGCTGTATTAGGTTAATATCTTGGTCCAAAGATACTTCTGCCTGTTTCTTAGTATGCAATTTGTTTCTAGCAGTTGTAATGTCAAGATCATTTATCTCTGAAGGTGTGAAACTAGAAACACCCTCTTTATCTAATCCACTATCACTTTTGGTAACACCATTTGCTTCCATCTCGTCATCAGAGTGCTGAGATACTGAATTTTGTTCAAGATTAGGATCTTTTACATTTAAAATTTCATTTTCATAAGAAACTTTCGCTTCTCTAATAGGATTCATCTCACTAACAGAGTTTTTGTTCTTTGATGAAGTGATAAATGAAGAATTCATATACTTTTGACCTCTGAATAATTCTTGTCTGCTATCTTGCAAACCGTCATTTCTAATAGCTTTTTGAGTTTTTAAAGCAAACTTTGAATTTAGGATAGGTGCTGGATTTGAATTTTTCAATTCTTCAAAATGATCTTGAGAAATCTGTTGAACATTGTTAATTTCAGAACCAGTTCCACCTGCATTTACAGGTAAATTTTCTTTTATTTGATCAAGATCATTCAACATCAACCCACAACAACTTGAATTATACAATTGAACATTACCTGTGGCTAATTCTTTATTAAGATTTTCTGTCACTTGTTTTTCAGCATCCTTCAAAAAAAGATTTTCAAAGCAATTTAACATATTAAGTATGAAAAAAGATTTTAGGCAATGGCTTTAAGCAATGCTTTTATGAAATAGTTTTAAGCAATGACAGTTAGAGAAGTTTGTTATTGAAATACAAATAAAAGAATAAAAATACCTTTAAGGATTTTAAAAACTCCATTCTTGCCAAATTTTTTTCTTTAGCTACCATATTTGCTTTATCAATATTTCTTGTTTCAAAAGTAACCAAAGCCTCGATTACATCATGGCATGTTTCTTTCTCGTTGAAGTTTCCTTTAAGAACATTTTCATTATAAAGCATGTGATTATTACCTTCAGGAAAGTATTTTGCAACAATATACGTGCATCTAAGTCCATTTTGCATACGCGTTGCTTTTGCCATGCCAAGCCTTACACTGGAAGCCCAAACAACTTGAGAAAAGTGCCCAGTTCCAGAACATTGAGAAGTTTTGTTAAAACAATGACCAGGAGAACATACTTCCCCATACCTAACAATTATAAGAAAAATTTATAAAAGTTAACAACAATTAAAAAAAAAAATGAAAAAGGACAAAAAGAGAAAATTTCTTACCATCTTACAACAGCCTCTTCTGCAGAAATATCATACTCTCCATCATAACAGCCTAAAAATAAATTCTCTCCCACTGTTGAGATAACTCCAGGTAACAATTCTAATGTAGGATTTTGTTTTAAGGATTCATGTTTCAAATAGCCAAGATTAGTAAGTGAAACAGCATGTCGATATGCTTTAGCAGTAAGTTCTTGGTCCATTTCCATGGGTGGTGAACCATGTATTTTTCTAAGTTTATTATGAGTGCTTAGTCCAATACGTAGAAATGCTAAATCATCTGTTAAAATGTATTGAAATATTACATGTATTTATAAAAATACTTTTAACTATAAATTTGTTTTACATATTTTTTATATAGATTTTACATAATATAAACTTTATTTTAGTTATATTTAAAAGCATATACATATGTAAATATAAATAAAAACAATACCACTGTATAGAAATTTCGAAAAAAATTCATGCATTAAGAATTGATGAGTTTTTTTGGACAAATTGATAAAGTTGTATTTTTATCATCAAGTTATGGTTTTTCGTTTAATACATCATTTAAAATTTAGTGAAATAGAAATTCACTTAAATTATGAAAAAATCATAAATTTATCTTTCAAAATCAATTGTTGGGAAAAATGCAAAAATCATATTCATACTATTTTTTATGCCAGTTTTTTTTTAACAAAAAATGTATTAAATATTGTTAGTCCATTAAAACACATCATAAACTTAAATTAATTAACCAGTGCAATACCAAATGAATGGAAATAGTCAAACTCTTCTTTAAAAATCAGGAATGTTGTATGAAACATGTATGACAGGTATGGTAACATATTATGGAGATAAATAGTCTTTAATTTACAGCCACATAAAGTGATCACAAAATGCAAACCTGTTATTCAAAAAATGCTCTAAACTCCAAAAATCTTGCTAAGTAAAACTGCTATTCGGAAAAATAAGTTGAGTGCTGTACTACCAGAAGGGTGAATTTGAACCTCAAATCTTATGATTGTGAGCTACCTTAATAAAGAAGTTTGAGGTTTAAATCCACCCTAAACATAAAAAAGTAAATTAAAAACAAACCTTCATAAAATCCTGTAGCACCAATATGCAACACAACTGGACTACCAAAACTAGAGAAGCTTACTGAGGGCCATGGCCCTAATGTCTGAACTAATTTGGCATCAAAAGAACTAGACATCGGGCTTGGGCTGGGGATAACCAGAGGAGTAGGGGATGGACTAAGGATAGGCTTGTATAGGTCAGATCCATGTGTAGGTCTTTTTGATGGTCTTTTATTTTCATCATTACCTAACATCTCATTTCCAGCAACTAGTTTATTATCCTCAGGTTGTTCTTCTTCTCCATGTCCTTTAAGACCCTTTGGAGGTTTACGATTAGGTGGTTTTTTTACTGTCTGAACCTGTTCTTTATTTTTATTATTTGCATTGAGAGTCTTTGATCCTTCATTATTTTCTTCAAATGTAGGTTGATCTTCAAGTCTATTACCCAGTTTTTTATTTTGTGGATGCTCATAATGAGACTGATCAAGATGGTTTAACTTTTTTCTACTATTTTTTAATGAAGAAGATTCGTATATTAAATCTTCAGGTTTCTTTTCACCTTCATTCTGCTCATTTAAAGCGTTAAGTTTTTTGCTATCAGGTTTTTTTTCTTCATTGTCATATTTTTTAATTTCAACTTTTTCTTGGTCAGTATTTAACATAAAACGGTCATTTCCATTGGCTAACTTACTAGACAACTTTTTCTTTTTTTTATTTGACAGTCTAATCTTTTCCTTTTCTTTATTAGACAAACTTTCTTCTTCTTTGTTAGACATCTTTTCATTTTCTTCATTGGACAAACTCATCTTTTCATCTACTTTATTTGATAAAATCATCTTCTCCTTGTCTTCATTTGACAAACTCATATTTTCTTTGTCTTCATTTGACAAACTCATCTTTTCTTTGTCTTCATTGGACAAACTCATCTTTTCTTTGTCTTCATTGGACAAACTCATCTTTTCCTTGTCTTCATTGGAAAAATTCATCTTTTCCTTGTCTTCATTGGACAAACTCATCTTTTCCTTGTCTACATTGGACAAACTTATATTTTCTTTGTCTTCGTTGGATAAACTCATATTTTCCTTGTCTTCATTGGATAAATTTGTCTTTTCTTTGTCTTCATTAGGTAAACTCATCTTTTCCTCCTTAACTTTAGAAGAAATTTTATTGTTTAAATTTTCAATTGATGAATTTCCAAGTGTATGCAGAATTAAATGTTCTCCTATTTGAATTGCTTTATAATTGTGCATTTTTAGTTTATTTGTAAGATATTTGTTTAAAATGGCTGACTCTTCCTCGTCCTTTGAAACTTCATTGTGAGTAGAATTTTCTAAATTTTGAGTATCACTATTTATCTCATTATGGAGAACTTTTGTTTGTTTTTCATTCTCTGACAGGTCATTATCATCTTGGATTTTAGAAACATACCCTATTTCATGTTCTGAAGGTAAATCGACTGATTGATGAAAACCTTTCATTCTGTGATTACTTCGAACAAATGAATGATCATGTCCACCCTCATCTTTATTCCAAAGTAGTTCTGAGACATCAGCATCTCCAGAAATGTTTTTATGAATAAAATCTTCTTTCATTAAAGCTCTGCTATTGGAACGCATCATATCTTCTACATCGCCTCCTTTTTCATCAGCTCGAATAAATTTTAACTTTGGCTCATCATCCAGTTCATCAAGTGGGCTTCCTTTCAAGTGTAGTGGAGTCTCAAGAGCTTCTAAAGAACTATTTGATTTTCCAATTAAACCTCTAATGCTTACAAAATCTTTTGCAGCACTCTCAGAGTAGAGAGGAATGTTGATGTCTTCAGTTATTTGCTGATCATTTGCAATGACTTTAGGTTTGTAGTTTTCTGTTGCCATAGCAATATCCGGAGCAGAATAATACTTTGCTACTTTTTTTTGCTGTTCTATTTCATTAATTTGTTGGAGAACTTTCTGATACAAAGGATGCTCATTTGCTCTTTCAAATTTTACATTTTTTTCGTCATCTTCTTCTAGAGAGGCTTTTACATTCATATGTTCTTCATCAAAATTTTCACTGAAATCATTACTTGTTTTATTAACAAAATTACCTAACTCTTTTGTATCAAACTTTGGTTGCCCAAATAGAGATTTCTCATTCTTAGACTTATGTGGGTGTTTGATGTATTGATCGCTTTTAATCTGTGAAGAATATGGAGCAGTATGGTCCACTATAGAGTCACTAGCATCACTAATTTTCTTAATAGATGCACAAATTTTTCCATCAAACAGTCCTTCTATAACATTTTTCTTAAACCTTTTTGGAATGTTTCCTGGAGGATGAAACCGAGCCACAACAATAGTACAAGTCATTTTATTTTTTTTGGTTGTAACGATACCAATACCAAATATTTTTGTAGACTGCCAAACCATTTGAGTAAAATGAAGCGTGCCAAGAGCTTGATCAGCTGTAGGTTCCTCGTTAAAGTTGTATCCTTTTTCACAAAGCTCTTTATACCTAAATATAGTTTTAAAAAACATTTTTGATCATGAAATATCTTTGTAAAAAAACATAATAAAATAAAAAAATTTTAAAAACACTTTATACCATTTCACAACTGCTTCAGAACCAGACATTAATTTATCATGAGGGTCACAGTCAATTGCTAAATTCTCTCCTTGATCAAGCCGGGTAAGGATAGGTGAGTTAATTAATACACCACCATGTCTTTGAACTAGCTCATTAGCATACAGTTGTGCATCTCGAGAAAGTTTTTCACTTAAATGTAGTTTTGGAGCAAGATGAATTGCACGAAGTTGATTTATCGCCATCAGAGCAGATTGCTCAACAATAGATGGATCTATAAAAATTAATTTTTGAAATAATGTAATTAGGAAACTAAATTATTTTAAAATTGTTACTAAATAATTTATGTAATAATTTTTATATAATAAATAATAAATAAATATAAATAATAAATATATAATATAAAAACTAAAATGTATAAATTTGCAGCATAAAGTTTTTATAAAAATTAAAGATGGAAAGATAGAAATCCCTGAGAAAAATTTCACATGTGACACACATGTGATCTGTCAACACATAAAAGCAAACGAAGCAAAATCACATATTAATGTCATTTGTTAGATAAAAAAAGATTTGGCAAGCTTCAACAGAGCAAGTTTTGATTGATCGAATTAAATTAAAACTACAAGAAATTGATCTAAATTTTTTACACTTATGAAAGGCGTCAGAGCAAAATTGAGATCAATTGCAGATGGTGGTGCTTTTTTATTTAAAAAATAACTTATTTTTATTAAAAGATAAATACTTTATTTTAAAAAAATATAATAAAAACTTTTTTTTCATTTATAAATAAGTTATTGACGTTTTTATTTTGTCCATTAACTTACACATCACATCAGTCAATGTTTACTAAACTTGTCTAATTTTTTAAGTTTTTGTCCACAATTCGCTTTGGGGACATTGTAAATTAAGTTAATTTTAAATATTAAATACCTTTTCATTTAATATTAGATGATTATATTTTGATTTTGGTATGTTTGATACTAATTAAAAGCTATTTATTGCCTTTTGACTTTTTTTACATTATTTCAGCTTTTTTGTTTTTTTGTCCATCTGTAGTCAGTTATGAGAGTGGTCAAATAATAGATCAAAAAATTTAAAAAATTTAGTAATTGAGAAGAATGGTCAAACTTACTCAGTAATTTCTTTGTTTCTCTTAACTCAAACTAATATGCATGTTTCATGTTTTTATGATTTATTAGACCACCATTTTTTTTTAACTAGAAGTTGAAAAGGAAAGAAAGAAAAAAAAAAAAAGATAACAAGAGGAGAAAAAAAGAAAAAGAAAAGTAAGTGAAAAATCAAGAAACAGAAATGGTATGAAGAGTCAGGCTCATCAATTTCCATTCCTGAGCAATGGCGAAGATTCTGACTGGTATAGAGATTCTTCAGATAAAGATATTTTGGAAAAGGATGACTTTGTAATTGTAGAGTATGAAGGAACAATTTTTCAGGAAAAATAATACATATTGTGGCTGATGCCTATGAGATAGTTACAATGGCTAAAGGTGGCATTACTTCTTATCAGTGGTCAGATAAAGAAGATAAGCTTGTATATATAAAGAAACAATTACAAAGCAAAATCAGTAAAGGAAAATTGTTTTCTCAATTAGGGTTATAGCTTATACCATGCTTCAATGCTTATTCATCAGTTGTAATAAAAGTTTGTATTTGTGTTCACTTCAAAAAATTTGAATATATATTTGCAATGTTATATTCACTTAAATAATAATAAACTATAATATCATGGCTTTTATTTTTCTTTCATTGAACATTCGTTAACTACTAAAGCAAAGGTCAAATACAAAAAAAAAAAAATTCTAGACAGTATACTTCTAACATAAAATCATACTTTAAAAAACCAGCTACAAAAACATGAAGTAATAATACTTTGTAAAATATTGCTTAACAGTATGCAAGAAGATAGTATGGTAAATTGTTTGAATAATTAAGACTATAATCTTTTAATATTGCTTGAATTATTAAGACAAACAATCTTAAAGATACGACAGTCATATGGAATTTTAATATATATATATATATATATATATAATCCAAAAAAACATAAATAATTACAATTTTTCTCAATACTTATAGTTTTTTTTTCTATTTTAGAAATTTTCGTTCGGTTTATGATACCATCATCCACTTTATTGTTAAAAACATGCAAAAATGTTGTTTAGGCTTATCAATACAGCTGACAAACATTTATTACCAAAGTTTAATGAATAATAATCTTTCTATATTTTGGAAAAAAGCTTCAAAAATGTTACTTGAATGTTTCAAAATGAAAATAACCTAAAAGCTAAAAAACATCAACAAGTAACTTCAGTACCTTGCAACTTCAATATTTTATGACTAATAATTTAATTGTTCAAGATGTTGGAATGAATTGCAAGTAGAAATTTAATAAAGTATTAGGAATTTAATAAGCATTTTTTCAATCAACAACATAATTTCTAGATTTTTAAAATATTGGAATCTTGGATTTTATATTAAATAACTTGCATTTTATCTATGTTACCATAGATACAATTTTTCAAAATTTTACTTAATAGAAGGTTAATATTAAAATTAATTGAAAAAATATTTTTAATTAGAATACAAATAATGTGTCACAATTAGTGATTCAAAATCTGATCAATCTGATGGTTTAAGAGCTTTAACTGTTTCTATTTACATTATTTTTCGATGACCTTCTAATAACAATAAAACAATATTATGGAAGAATATTGAACCTTGCTACTATATTATTAATAACAAGATTCAAAATTCTTTCAAATTAATACACATAAAAAATTTACATTTTTTAATAATAGGTTTAATACTAAAAAATGTGAAACTTTTTATAAAAACAAGAAATTTAATAACTTCATGAATTTTGAAAAATTGTATACTCTGTATCTGTAGAAAAAGATATATATCTTCTTTTTGACACTATATAGTTAATAATAAAATATCAACATCATAAATTAACTAGGTGCAATCAAATGTAAGTAAAAGTGTGACATGATATCCAAGTGTGACAGATGATATCTAAGTATGAATGAGATCTATTATGATAAAAAATATCATTGAAAATAAAAGTCTGAAAGATAAAAATCTTTTATGCAGAAAATTTAAATTATATTTTTGATTTTAATTTAACTAATATAAATTATAATATAAGCATTTAACAACTATAAATGTATTTTAAATTATTACACAAACATATTGAACATAAATATATATATAATAGTTACATAAATGTATTGATTTTTTTTTTTTAAACACTTCGCTTCCAACAAGGCTGCAAGCAACAACTATTAGAGTTAGAAGTTATTGGAAGAGAAAAGATAAAGATTGTAAAGCAAGATAACAATTGACAGACTTAAAAGATTGCAAATTATATAAATCAGGAAAGCAAGATAAAGGAAGTGAATTCCAAAGAACTGATGTTCAAGGAAAACTAGACAAATAAGAGTTTTTGAAAGAGGAAAACTAGACAAATAAGGGAAAAAAAACTAGACGAATAAGAGTTTTTGGAGCATTTAGGAACAGTCACAAAAAAAAGGTGAGACTTAATTGAATGACAAGTAACACGAGAATGTATTTTAGTAGATGTTACAAGAGACACTAGCACTTTAGAGCAATGCCCATTATAGTATTTGTAGAAAAGAGAAATAGAAGCAAGATTACAACAATGTGATAATGGTTAAAGTTTGGCTGCAAGAGCATGTCCAACTATGTTTACAATGCATTTTTGCACCTTGTCTTAGAAGAGAAAGGACATCATTAGAAGATCCGCCCCAGATATGGCAACAGTATTCCATACAAGGCTGGATTTGAGATTTACATAGATAGAGAATAGAATTCGGAGTAAGAAAGTGTTGAGCTCAATAAAGAGATGCAACCTTAGCAGATGCTAATTTTGCAACAGATTTGATATATGGTTTCCAAGAAAAATCAGAAGTAAGAGTTAATTCTAGAAGATGAAGGGTAGATGACTCATTGAGTACATTACTGTTCATAAATATAGGAAGATCTAAATTATTACGGTAACAATTGGCTGAAAAAATTGAGTTTTATCTATATTAAAGTTCATTAGCCACTGTGAGCTGTAGCAGTAGTGAGATCCTTTTCAAGCTCAAATGCCCACTTGAAGCAATCAGGGAGTGTTGGCTTCTTATCATGACAAGAATAAATGGTAGTATCATCAGTGAACAATGCCACCTTAGATGCAAGAATATCTGGAAGATCATTAATTTAAATTAAAAAGAGTATAGGACCAAGGATTGAATCTTGAGGAACCCCTGAAGTTACAGAATATCAAGAAGAGTGCTGTCATTGAGGACAACTTTTATACTACGATTGGAAAAAAAGGATTCAATAATCTTAAAGATGTTACCAGATACACCATAAGAAGAAAGCTTATGGAGAAGACCAGCATACCAAACTTTGTTGAAAGCTTTAGATGTGTCAAAAGCAATAGCTCTAGCCTCTCTGCCTCTAATGCACAATAAAATCAGTCACAGCAGTTAGCCATAGAGCAAGAGGATGGAAAACCATATTGATTGTCTCACAGTAAGTTATTTAACTCAAGATGAGATGTGAGAAACTTATTGATCAATGAATCAAAGACCTTGCTAATAACAGAAAGAAGACTGCTCAGACAATAACATTACCATTTTCCAGTAGGCAGGAAAACAAGACTCAGTCAAGCACTTGCTAAATAATTTAGAGAGAATTGAAAAGTGCTCTAGAGAACAATTTTGTAAGACAGGAATGTTTTCTGGAACACAAGCTGTAGAAAAGTTTAATTGAGATATGATTTAAGCTACGGAAGCTGGAGTGATTTGAATGTTTAACAATGGGTTAACCTGTTTAATTGGAATGGAAGGAAAAGAATGGTCTTAAGATTAGAAAAAAAGCTCATTGCAAATAATTCTGCTTTATCCCTAGGAGAGGCAATAAAATCAGTCTCATGAATGAGAGATGGTATGCTAGACCCACCCTTGTTAATGATGCTGTTGAAGATTTTCCAAAGTTTCTAAAGCCTAACTTCTAAGACACAAGATTTAAAGAACTGAGAATAATGGAGCTTAGCATCAGACAGTACTTTATTACATCAATTTCTTGCAATAGTAAATAACCACTTGTTTTCAAGAGAGTTACTCTTTTGAAAATGATAAAAAACTGATAACGGTTAGATATAGCAGCTGCACAAAAATGTGAAAACCACGCAGTAGAATGAACTCCTGCCTGAATCCAGGAGGTTACATAGGAGGCGCATTTATCAGGTGAGAGAGAAAAGACATTCACCCAAGGACCATCACGAAGAAAATTACAAAAAGAATTCTAGTCAGCTTTAGGGTAACTGTAAGTAGCGCAATGATAGGGTGAGTCCAAATAAGAAGTACAAGATGAAAGATATATAGAGATCATTGCATGGTCAGAACCACTTAAGGGATAAAAAGGAGAATCTGAATACAAGCTAGGGTCAGACACAAGACACAAATCAAGGAGTAAAGGTAAGTGATTAGGGTTGTCTGGAAAATAAGTCGCAAAGTTAACTACCTGAGTTAGAGATGCAGAAGGTATAGGCTTTAGTGCCAGCAGGGTCAGTGGCATAAAAGCCAAGCCATTCAGTGTGATGAGCATTAAAGTCACCAATTACAACAATGCGACAATGTATTAGTTATTGACATAAATGTTAAATTATTACACAATTATTACACAATTATTACACAATTAAATTATTACACAATTCCATTGAATATAAAAATATTCAATTGTTATATAAATGCATCGGTGACATAAAAATATTAAATGTTTAATAATAACATAAATATACTAGATGAATACATAAATATAATGAAAAATAACATAAATATATACAATCGATACTTAAATTATTTGAATAACAAAATAAATATATATAATGGTTATATAAATAAGTTAAAAAATAAATATATAAAATATATTATATAAATATATTATATAAAAGGCTAAATATATTAAATAAATTTCTTAAACAAACTTAGGATAAGTAATTTTTAAAGAAAAGTTATACTTTGTGGTCTCAAGAAGATTTCATCATCAGGTAAGAAAGATGTATGATCCAAATCAGCCAAGGATGGATCAACCACTTTTATTTTGTCTTCTAAATTTCCAAATTCTTTTTCAATTTTTTCAGGTTTATTTTTACTACTGTTAGCAATGGGTTCAATATTAGAATCTAATTCTGAATCATCAGATTCTTTATATTTCATTTTGGCATTATCTAGTTTGCTAAGTTTCAATTTTTTTTTCTTTTCTTTGCTAGAAGATTCTTTCATTAATTTTGTCGCTTCCTTTAAAAAATCTTCACTAAACTTTTTAAGTTCTTTCTCTTCGATTTTTTTATTTAATTTTGCTTTGAGCAATTGTTTTTCATGAACATCTTTTAATTTTTTTAATTGATACTCTTTAAAATGACGCAAAGCTAAATAACTTTTTATATTTTCTTTATTGTATGGTTTTTGGTAATCACTTGTGATTTTGTAATTTTGAAGTCCGTTTTTTTGCTCCTCTAAATTTTCAATTTTATTTTCTTTTTCATCAGCATCAAAAACTTGTTCAAGCGATCTGTTTTCTATTTTATTTTTTCCACTCCTTACATTTCGTTGATTTCTGTCTAATATTAAATTGCTATCAAAAACATGCAAACTTTTTTGCTTTGAATCTTGTTTTGCATCATGGGAATTTAAGTCATGACTTTTAACTTTTTTTCTATGTGTTGGAGTGTTTAATATATCCCAGTTAAAAGAATTAGCAATATGATGTGCAACAACATTAGCTTCTATATTACTATCTTTAATTTCTTCAGTTGGAATTCTTTGTACCTCTTTTTCCAATTCCTTGCTGTAAGTTTGCAATGGCTTTATGTTTGGTACATCAACAGTCTTTGGAGTCATCTTAAACTTTGTTGCTAGGGCTGATTCATCTTCAGTAGATGCTTGAACACTATTATCGCTACTTATTTTCTCTTCTTCTTTATTTGACAGTGATTGTGAATGATCCAATTCTTGCATACTGGCAGTAATAGAAGTTTCAGATTTTTCAACAGGTAAAGTTTTTTGTGTGCTGGAACCAAAGTTATTATTAAAAGTTTCTTCTAAATCTTTTTCTCCACCCTGTTCTCCTTTCCACCGTGCATTTTGTTCTACATCCTGTTCTCCTTTCCACCCTGCGTTTTGTTCAGAATTTAAACCATATAGTTCAGTGTCATGTTCATTAACCAATGTTTCTTGACTATTAGATGGAAATTGTTTGTCATTTACTTCTAACTCAGTAGCCGTATATGATCCAGAGTTAGTATTAGCACTGACTTCTTCAATGTGTGTATTTTCATGCATTTGTTCAATTCCAATTTCATGCGGCATTGAGCTATAGGCAGAATCAAACTGTTTTGCCTCAATGTTTTCTTGACTTTGTAACAACCGCTTGTGCCCAGTGTCTGTAATTGAATTCTCAGGTTTTATTGATGCATCAATAGCAGATTTACGGCTTGACTTTGGTTCTAATTGAGATTGAGTTTTAACATTTGATTTTTTTGTTTGATAAGTGTCAGCATTCTTGCCACTATTTAAATCATGTAACTTGACAACAATGTTTCCTAAGTAATTTTCTAGATCACTTTTGTTGTTATACTTTTTATTCTCTTCAAAACTAGGTTTTTGATACTTAATAGAGTTTTTATCTTTAAAAGTTTTATCTTGTTTTTTAAAAACTTTAGCATATGATTTGGTTAACAACTTTGTGCTTTTTTGGGGATTTTTATAAACAATCAAGTTATTTTGTTTTGATTTTTTAGAATGTTGAAAATATTTGTTTACTTCATCTTCTGCATCTTTTTTGCTTAGTCCAACACTTTGCAGGCGATAAGGAATTCTTGACTTTGGAACAATAAATTTTTTTGCAACATCACCATTTTCTCCATTTTTAAACTGGTTTAAAAACTTTAAACGATTTAAAAAGCTATTGTTACATAGCTTCATGATGGCTCGAGGTAAAGTTCGATTATTAAAATTTTTACTAGATAATTCTAATGCTTCTTTAGCATCTATAGCAGGTAACATACAAAGTGGTACACCTAAATTATCTTCGGAGCTTTTGCCAAATTTTGGCAATACAAGTTTTTGACGTACAAGATCTGATGAGCTGTCCATCACCTTATTATTTAGTAAGTTTTCATTTAAAGCAGCCAAAACTTGTTGTTCATCTGGCTTTTTTAATAAACCAGTTTGCTTTGCTAATTCAGACTGAATAATATTGTTTAACTGAGTTGGATGATTAATTGCCTTATGATTCAAATTTAACTGAGACAAAAGAAAACTATTATCTTGATTTTTATTAGATTGTTTTAGCAAATCTAAATAATTTGTATTAGAAGATAAAGGAGTTATAGAAGACATGGAACCCAGTGAGTTTGCAACTAAGTTATTTTGCTGCACTGGTGGTTGTGCCAGTATATTTTGCACTACATTTTGGATTGGTCTAGAATATTCCAAATTAGGGGCTAATGGGTTTTTATTTGCATCAAACTGTCCAACACTCTGAGCATTCGGAAGTGGAAAAACAGCTCCTTTACTATTAATAATGAATGAATGAACTGGAGTAGAAGCAGAAAACTCACCTCCTTGACTGAAATCAGGATAAATAAAATCTTGCTTTTTTGCTATATTAACACTTATATTTTTTTCATTAGAACGCTTTTCTCTTTTTTCATCATTCCAAAAGTTCTTATAATTATACTGATATGCACCTTCACTTCCTCTAAATTCTTTTTGAATATGTGTTTTTTTGTAAATAGCAAAACTTTGGTTGGTTGAATAAATTTGAGATTTTTTATCAAGATCTGTTTCATTTTTACTGTGTCTCAATATCTTACTTTTCGACTGAGGTTCTTCATCTGTATCTTCACGTACTTCAAAGTCAACATCAGTTTTCTTATTGGTTAAAACAGTCAGTTTTTGGGGAGTATTTGCTGGGACTTGATTTATACTTGAGAACTGTTTTGGTTCATTGATTTCTAGATTTTTAATAGGTGTTGAATGATCAACTAGGTCTTTTTCTTTTTTTTTCTTGTTATATTTTCCTTTAACTGAATGCTTTTGGGTATGATCTTTCATTGTTCGTACTGCTCCTGGTATGGGTAGATGACTGGCCCGTGCTAATATATTTCTACTAAAAACATTTGATTCAAGTGCATTACATTTTTCTCGTGAAAAATATCCTTCTAAAACATTTTCTTTTATTTTATCCAAATAATTTCCAGCGCTCTTATATCTAAAGAAAAATAAAAAAATTTGACTTTTTTCATTTTTTTTATTGCTTGCTTTAAAAATTTTTATTGGTCTCTTAGAGGAGACTAATATATATATTTATATATATATATATATATATATATATATATATATATATATATATATATATATATATATATATATATATATATATATAAAATTACCTTGCAATTTTATATATATATATATAAAATTACCTTGCAACAACATAAGAGCATGAATCTCCATTAGGATGGTTAGCAACAGCTAAACCTATACCAAGCTTATCTGTATCTTTCCAAATAATTTGTGTAAAATGCCCAGTACCAGGCTGTTTAGACACATTTTTAAAGTCAAAACCAGGATTACATATTTCAGAATACCTTTAAAAAAAATTTTTATATTATTATATTATTTAAAAAAATCTATAATTTTTAGTTCACTCTCTATAATTTTATATGTATGTATGTATGTATGTATGTATGTATGTATGCACTCACTATTCTAAACTGCTGTTCATAACTTTATATAATACAATATCATTTTCTTATCTTTTAAAGTCACACCAAATATTTGATTGTCATGACATCTCCATTACTGAAATACTTGAAATTTTCATACTTCATAGATTGCTTGCCATTTTTTTACTGTCATAACCCCACAATATAACATTATATTATATTATATTATAATATAACATTATGTTATATTAAAATGAATGTGCAGGGTATTTTTTTTAAATTCGCATCTTTTCTCTCCTAGTCATACTTGCAATCATCTGTTAGATCTGTTATCTGATAATGCCAGTATTTTTTAACATTTTTTTAAACATTTTTTTTACTTAAAATGAGTCTCACTACTCCTCTATCTTTTTATACGCTTTAACATTATATATAGAAATAATGCATTCATGGAGAATATTTTTTCATATGACCGCATGACCACAACAAAAATGCGGTGCTTAATTTTAAATTAACATATTTCTTACTGTTAGAAATAAAGATATTTTTCCATAAAAATATTTCAGACATCTTTATCAGAGTCAATCAATAATATCAAGACGAAAAATTTGTATAACATTAAATATTCTGTGATTATTTACTACCTGTACAAACAAAAGAGTTTGCTCTAAGATCTTTCTTAAACACTCAACATGGCTACTTTCCAACATTTTGTCTCTGCAATCAAGCATAAATTCTCTGCATAGAAGTAAACCTATAAAACTCTTAAACCTATAAAACAATAAACATATCAAACTCTTTTTATCTTTGCCTTGATTATTGTTGTGACATTTATTTTCATACATAACTATGAACTATGAAACTATGTCAAACTATTTTTCAACACCTAATCACCAAACACTACCTCACCCACTACACTATCTTCTTGGTACAATGTCTAAAGCTTTTACAAGGTTAACAAACTGCATGCAGTTTTGTCGGCAATACTTTATTCTAAAATCTAAATTGCCTGGTAAAGCTAATTTTATTTTCAATACATACTACATCTTAGTATGTCTCTAACTCCTCTTTAAATTTCATGATTCAACTTTTCTTTTAATCATTTGGAATTTTATCTTCATGTATAACTGTGTTGCAAAGATCTGATAACCACTGAAGACCCACATCTCCTAAAGCCTTTAACATTTAAACGAATACACCTGAAGGACTAGCATTTTTGTGTAACTAAACCCTCTTAAAAGCTCATTTCACTTTAATACAAGTTTTCAAATCAGATATGCCTATTCCTTGTGTAAAAATATGGTCAGTCAACTAAACTTTTTAAACTAACTTACCTTGTTACAACAACTTTTTTTTGTTACCTGAACTTTATTTGTAAGTTTCCATCAACCCTTTAATAAAGCCTCTTACAACAACATTCTTATGCTTCCTATTTTGTTTTTATATTATTTAGCTTTTCAATTCTGAACAGCAATTCTTTTAATTCTCTAAATCTAGCATCATACCAAATAACTTTTGCCCACACATTTGACTTTTGTATACAGCTTTGACCTTAGCAAGCAATAGAAGAATCTGTGTTCCTCATGATCAGAACTTTTCTGGCTTTTAAAAAAATCCTTGTGCTTTTATTTATATTTTTTACATTTATATATATATATATATATATATATATATATATATATATATATATATATATATATATATATATATATATATATACATATATTGGGGTTTATACATACATACATAACTTTAAAGTTATAAATAAAAACAAGATAAAATAGAAAAGCATGTTTAAATTTGGAAGAATTATATTTTATTTAGAATTATATTATATTTTATTTCAAAAATTAAAAACCATTTAGAAACAATATGCTCAGCAGTGGGAAGCACTCCCTCTTTTGTACACATTTCAGCTACACTTTCTCCAATGTCAGGACGATCTTTAGGATCTGAATGGGCAACTGAATTATGTTTTGCTACATATGCAGCATATGATTGAGCATCTTTGCTTAAACTTTTGTCCAAGTGCAATGGTTTTACTAAATGAATACTCCTAAATTTGTTATGTTGCTCAACCATTTCTTTTCGAAACTCATCTAAGTCTAAAAGTAAAAAGTAAAATCATTAAAAGTTAACTAAAAATAAAATCAAAAAAACAAAATAAAAAAATATAAAATTCATAATACCTGAAACAAGAAACAGACAAGACAGGAAACTCTTAAACAAAATATGTGAAACAGGAAACAGACAAGAAAGGAAACTCTTAAACAAAATATGCGAGACAGGAAACAGACAAGACAGGAAACTCTTAAATTAAATAAATTTCAACTACCTTTTGTTGGAATCAGTTGAATATATGATGTGGATTCTCCATTTAACTTCAAACCTACACTATCAAAAAATGTTTGCAGCACATGTCGTGTTGCTGGATCACTTGTTTTTGGGGATGCTTTTTCAAGAAACATCAAATCTACTAGGCCATTATTTGTAAGGTTTGATATTCGTAAACCAGGAACAGTCCTCCTTACTGGTCTGGTTGGTTTCATTCTAGCTGTAAGACAAAATAATATATATTATTTTACTTTTAACATACTTAATTATTTGAAAAAATCACTAAATTATTTTAAAATAAATTTCAAAACAAAGTTTACACTCTACCACAACCCAATGAATGTGAATGGCATGTGGCAAATTTTGTTGTCTTATCTTTTCACACACACACAGATATATATTTTATATATACATATATATATTATATTTATATATATATATATATATATATATATATATATATATATATATATATATATATATATATATATATGTATATATATATATATATATATATATTTATATATATATATATATACACATACTGTATGCAAAAAAAATAATCGTATACTTAAAAAAAAATCATAATTTTAAGTATTGTTTCAAGAATTTATTTGTGTATTGGTGAATTAATTGCTTTTCAAACCTTTTGAACTTTACACAAATGATCTAATGATGCATAGAATTGACTGCAAAAAAAAATAATCGTACAGTTTAAAAAATAATGTCAAATTGATAAAATTCCATGGAAATTTGTATCGAGTGGGCCTCCTTTAGCCTTGATGGCCTCATCTAGATGATTTGGCATTGAGTTGATCAAATTTTGGGTCTCTTCTGTTATTATATTATCCCATGCTCTCATTAATGCTTTTTTCAAGTTGTCTTTGCGTCTAAATGCTCGGTCGCCAATTTTTCTATCCAAATTGTACTACCAATTTTCTATTGGATTCAAGTTCCGACTTTGAGATGGCCACTCCAAAAAATTGATGTTATTTATGTCAATGTATACCTTCGTTTTCTTAGCGGTATGTTTTGGATTGTTATCCTGTTGGAGTATGAAATCGTTTCCCATTCTCAATTTTTAACTATATGGTTGCAAGTTTGCTTTGAGAATTTCACAATACATTGAAGCATCCATTTTGTCATCAATAAATGTAAATGTCCCCACTTCTTTTCAACTCATACTACCCCAAACCATCACATTTCCTCCTTCATGCATTACACTACCTCTTACCTTTAACAACTCAATTTATAAGTTTCTTCTTTTTTTTGCCAAACTATTTGGACCCCATCCGATGAGACGAGATTGCATTTTGACTCATCTGTCCACAAAATTTTTTTCCAATATGATATCAGCATTTTTAAGCACTTTGATGCAAATTCTAATCGACATTTCATTTGTTTAGAAGTTAAAAAGGTTTATTTTGAACCACTCTACCTCTATATCCTTGTTCTCTTATACAATTTCTGATTGTTTGAGGAGTCACTGTGATGTTATGATCTTTGTGAATTTTTAAAACTAATTTAGCTGCCGAAACAAATCTATTTTTCTTCACATTAATGATGACATTAATGATATTTCGATCAATTACACTAGTGGTCTTGCGTTTTCGTCCTCTACAGCCACAATAGCAACGGTTCCAATCAGATTATGCTTCTTAACAATTGAGAAAATGAAGTTATGCTTTGACAAAAATAACATCAGTGTTTTAGAATGGCCATCTCAAGGTCTTTTAAGGTCTGGACTTGAATCCAATAAAAAATTAGTGGTATATTTTGGATAGAAAAATTATTGGGACTCAAAAGAAGTGAAATTTTTATAAAATTTCACTTCTTTTGAGTCCCAACATAATATGATTTTGAAGAACTTTTTTTTTCAAAATATTCGGGACCTGTCTGATGTTTAAGGGTTTTGAGCGGCCCCTAAAAGTTTTTTTTATTCAAAAATTTTTTTAATTTAGTAATAATTTATTACATAGAACACATTTAGCGTGGCAGCAGACAATTTCAAAAAAATTATTTTTAGAATCTCCCTAATGTATATATATATATATATATATATATATATATTTTTTTTTTTTTTTTTTTTTTTTTGTTTTTTTGTTATTCACCTCCTCAAGGCCATGAAGGCCACTACAGATGAGGAGGCTACTCAATAGTGGTTATAACCCTCTCTCAACTCTATAACTCCGAAACACGAACCTCGACGAACAAGGCCGCTGCGCGGAGAAACAAGTTGAGCGCGGTACTACCAGGGACGTGGTGGGGATTGAACTCGGAACCTCTCGCTTCTGAAGCGAGCGCTTTACCACTACACCACTACCGCATATATATATATATATATACATATATATATATATATATATATATATATATATATATATATATATATATATATATATATATATATATATATATATATTAGTAGAAAATCACTTAACAAAAATTTTTTCCATTTAACGCTGTGTTTCATCAACAAAGATTCATCATATATATATATATATATTTATATATACATTTATATATATATATATATATATATATATATATATATATATATATATATATATACATATATATATATATATATATATATATATATATATATATATATATATATATATATATATATATATATATATATATATATATATATATATATATATATATATACACATATATATATATATATACATATATATATATATATATATATATATATATATATATATATATATATATATATATAAATATATATATATATATATATATATATATATATATATATATATATATATATATATATATATATATGCATAATAATTTCCACTTTTTAGTATGATAAAAAATTATATTTTTTGCAAATGTTTTGCTAAATTTTATTTTGGTCTTTAGTTTTTACAAAGAGTTTGTCATGAGTTTAAGCCGCTCATTTTTTTTAAAGCTTCACAAGCTTTACTTTTTTCTTTTGTGAGACTGTCTGTAAATGTTTTTGTTTCTCATTATGTTTTTTTTTGCTTATTATTGTTTATTATTATTATTTACATTAGTGTTAATATATTAAAAAAATTATTTTGTATTTTTATTTTGTTTGTTTATAGTTTTGTTTGTTTATTTTATATTGTTTTAATAATATCTAAAAATTGAATTATAATAAATGTGTAAACTTACATTGTTGCTTATGTTTAGATTACAAGAAATAAGTAAATAAATTTGATGAAACTTTTGTGTGAACTTACGTTATTGCTTATGTTTAGATTACAAGAAATAAGTAAACAAATTTGATGAAGTGTATAAAAATGGAAAAAGGTACCAAAATCTTAAATGGACATTTTTATTTTAAACCTCTTCAACAAGGAGTTGATAGAACTAAAGCTATTTGTAAACACTGCAAAGCTGAATCATCGGAGTACTTCAAGTCTGAAGTATCACTTAAATGCAATGCACACCGTTAATGCCAGCAAATCACCCACCCAAATAGTGGAGGAAGGCTTCTGCAGACTACATTGGATGCAGCACATGTGAAAACCTCTGCCAAGACGCACCATCACAAGAAAAATAAATGAACTGTAAGAACAGGAGAGAGCTATATAGGCAATGACTTTACAACGTGCACAAACTGTTGCCCTCACTGGAGACTACTGGAAAATGCTGAGTAACCATATTTACCTCAAAGTTACTGTGCATTACATTAATGAGCTGCATTCACATGTTCTGACAGTAATGAAGACACAAGAAAGACATATTGCTGAAACATGCGCAGAACATTTTATTCATATTGTGCAGCAGTGGGATATTTCAAATAAGGTCAGCACACTTAGTACAGATAGTGCAAGAAATATGGTTGCTGCTGCAAGACATTTGCTTTTTGAACACATTCCCAGTGTCACGCACAGTCTATCTGTCACAGTATCTCTGCACAACAGCAGATTTGACAATACCCTGGCCAAATACAGAAAGATGGTGGGCTTTTTGAAACATAGTCCAGAAAGTGCTACAGAATTATAAAAAAAATCAAATTGAACTTAGAAAAAAAGGAGTTGTTTATAAAAGACATTCCAACCAAATGGAATTCGACTCCATCGAATTGGACATTTAAAAAGTGTTTTCAAAAATTAACAGCCACTGAGAAATGTCCTCAGCACACACAACACGAAGATTGCTATGGCAACATCAGCTATAGTGGACAAATTACAGAGGTTGGAAAAGTTACTGGAGCCCTGCAGGTGTATTTTAAGCCATATATTTCTCATCAACTGGTCTGATTGCATGCAAGAGAGAACTAATGTGTCTGTATGTGTGTGTAAGCATGAATATGAGAACATTTTTTGTGTGTATAAATAAATGCAAAACGTTTGAGTGAAATGGGTTTGATTTTTTTGCAGGTATGTGACTGATATTCTAGGTGGAGAAATATATGTTTCATGCTCTGTGTTTCTACCTGCTTTTCGCCATCTCTCTCCGGTGATGAAGAACTCAGTTGCAACAGCATTGGACCCCGGATTCAAAGACCTTAAGTGTATACCAAGAGTTATGAAAGGCGAAGTGTGGGCCTCAGTCACTAACATACTCAAAGGAAGAAGGGTTATTGCTGATTAATCCATGGAAACAACAATATCAAAGCCATCAAAAGGAAAGTTTGCTCTATTGATTGCTTCATCAGAGTCTGATTCTAAACACAAGGAATACTCAATTGAAAACAATGTGTGTCAATACAGAGCAGAGCCCACCATCAGTACAGATGCCTGTTCATTACAGTGGTGGTCTAAACATGAAGGCTCACACAGCAGGCTGGCCTCAATTCACAGAATTACTTGACATCACCTGCAACATTCTCTACCTTGCAAAAGATTGTTTTGTCTTGGTGGTCATATTGTACAAAAAAAGAGTTTCTTTATCATCTGAAAATGTGGATGGCTTCGTTTGTCTCATCAACTGGTTTGGTGCAAATGAGTAAGTATAAAGTTGGAAGAATAAAATTGTTTAAAGATTTGACAAACGTTATTTTACTTTTGAATTTTTTTCATTTCTGCAATTAACATGCACTTTTTTTAAAACTGCTCATACATATGTTATTGCACTTTTGTTCATACATATGTTATTGCACTTTTGTTCAGCCGAACTTTGAAAGAATAAATTTACACAATACACAACTTTTGGTTTTATTATTGAATTTTTTGCACTTCTGGGATTAATCATAATTAATCGCAAAAAATCATACGATCAATTGCAATTAAAATATTTATTTGTTGCCCAGCACTAATATAAACCTCATCATAATAATCATGACCATGATCATGATCATCATTATAAATATCCAATAATTAGTTCGACTAAAGCGAATTCTTGAAAATCTAATTTTTGCTGATATTAGATCTTAGTTCAAGTTTTTCTTTATTCAATGCTAAAAAATAAACCTTAAATATACACCATTATACTAATCAAAGCATGAAAAATGTTTCAATGAAATAAGTTACGTGTATGTATATATATATATATATATATATATATATATATATATATATATATATATATATATATATATATATATATATATACATATATATATATATATACATATATATATACATATATACATATATATATATATATATATATATATATATATATATATATATATATATATATATATATATATATATATATATATATATATATATATATATATATATATATGTATATATATACACGTAACTTATTTCATTGAGAGAGAGAGTGTTTAATAAATGCCAGTAATTGATAAATAGTATGCATAAATTTATGAAATATACTTTTTGCTAGCAGGGAAAAATCAGGTTTAATTTGGGCAAGATTTTACTCTGGATTTTTATTAAGTCTAACATTATTAATAAACATACAATTTTAAATTAAATTAAAAATTATTACTAATAAACATAAAATTTTTATCTTTTTGATTTTTTCAAAAAACTCAAGTTATTTTTTGGATTGATTACAAGATTAAGATTATTGTGGTTACAACTTTCTTTAAGAAGAAAATAAAGATCATCTTCCTTTTTATGCTAAAAATTAACTCTTTAAAAATCAAATAATAATTAAATTTGATGATTAACTTTCTAATGGCTAAATGTGTTAGTTTCAAAGTATTTTCATCATTTGCAATGCTCAGTTATGGACATTTGGAATTATATACTTCCAGGATGATATATACACTCATCAGATCAACACCAATCTTATTATACTAGGCACTGTTTTTTTTTTTTGAAATAAACAATATGGTTCGGGTCTAGACGCAGACCTGCCCCAGACCATTCTAGTAAATCGGTTATGGATACAGGTTGGGTTTGTTGATACCCATTCTAAACCCAGACCTGTATATCCAAGTTGGGTGTGGTTCAGGTCCACTCATACAAGACCCATTAACAACCCTAGTCTTACATTTTGTTAAATAAGATCCAATCCAAAGTTTAAGTTATCAATTAAGTTAGCAACACATCTAACGCAAACCATGAAAAATGTATTACAGTTAAAAACAAAAAAACTGTTAAAAAAACCTGTTGATAGCCAGAGATTATTCACAAGATTAAGTTTGCATAAGGAGATAATTAGGTGATGTATAGAAATGAGAAAGCAAGTAATTTTCAGTAATAAAAGTAACTTTTATTACTGAAGAAATAATTAGATAAAGCAAAGTTCTTATTTTACTATTACTATCTTTTTTAAATATTATTTACCTCCTCAAGGCCAAGAAGCCCACTACAGTTGAGGAAACTACTTTATTGTGGTAACAACCCCCTTTCAACTCCGAAACACGAACCTTGACGAACAAGATTGCTGCATGGAGAAATAAGTTGAGCGCAATACTGGGATCGAACTTGGAGCTTCTCGCTTATGAAGAGAAGAGAATATCACGCTTTCATCAGTAGACACACACAAGGATGCACATGGATGTAAGAAAACAGAGTAGATTTATTGTCTTTGCCAGCACCACATTTGAAATCAATCAAATCTTTTTGGACTTGGATGAACAAAAAATTAATCAAGGTCAAAATAAGATCCAAAAAGAGCCAAAATTAAGAATTAGATACCATCTGGAAAAGAGTTCTAATTGAAATTTGCAACTGACAAATTTCAATTAAATCAAGAACTCTACTCATTTTTAACTCTAACTTTATCTACTAGCATGTAGTAGATAAAGTAGCTTGCAAAAAAGCATTTGAGGGATATTTCAAATACTAGTTTTGATGTTTATTTTTGTGATCAACCAATTTTGATATATTGAAGATTTTTATTGATAATTTTTGTTATCATGTTTTTCTATACAATTGTATGTTTTAATATTTCATCCAAGATTAGGGTTGCTATTCTCTTTTTTTCCGTAGGAGAGCATGGCACTAAACAAATTTAAATTGAAATTTTAATTGGATTCTTCTATGAAAAAAAGAGGAGAATGGGAACCCTATCCAAGATGCATGATTTATTAAAAAAAAATTTTTTTTCAACAAATAAAAAAAATTTTGTTTAACAGCTTCTGTAGTTTCTATTTTATGACACTTTTATGACACTTTATATTAGCTTTAAGTAACAAAATCACAGCTTTCAAAAAAACTTTTTGAATGTATATATATATATATATATACATATATATATATATATATATATATATATATATATATATATATATATATATATATATATATATATATATATCTTGATACATTTTTGAATGTATATATATCTTTAAATTAGCTTAAAATTACCCAATATACACATAATACTAGAATTAAAAAAATTTTCGAAAAAACTTTTTTTTTGGGGTAGCTCAAGACCCATAAACATCAGGCAGGTTCCTATAATTATCAAAAAAAAAGTTCTTAAAAAGTATATCATGTTGGGTCTCAAAGGAAGCAAAATTATATAAAAACTTCAAAAATAATCATCATTTCATAAAAAATATTTAGAAAAAAAAATTATAATGAAATTTTTTTGTAAAAATGCACATTCTTAGTTTTTGGTTTAAAAAGGTTTCCAATAAAATCTAAAAGTGAAAAGCCAATGAAATCTAAAATAATAATTTTTTTATAAAATGATTTTTGAAGTTTTTATATAATTTTAAAACCCAACACAATATTCTTTTGACGAACTATTTTTTAAATAATTGTAGGGCTCCATTTGATGTTTAAGGGTCTTGAGCTACCCCTTAAAATATTTTTTTTTTGAAATATATATATATATATATATATATATATATATATATATGTATATATATATATATATATATATATATATATATATATATATATACATATATACAGTATCGGACAAAACGAGTGCAACCAAATAATGCTAATTTAGTTTCTTTATATAAAAGTGCTGCATTTTTTCAATTTAGAGAAATAACTATGTAACTGTTTAGAATCAAAGTTCTTCAAGTTTTATTCATCACAAAGTTCATTATTTGTACACGAAAAGTAATAAATTAATCGAAAGTATTAAAAAAAGTTGATTTTCTTCTGGACAAAACAAGTGCAACTCAACAAAATGTTGACCAAGCTGTATTTCGCTATCAATATTTTGTGGCGAATCCTTTGTTGTCGATCACAGCCTTGCATCTTCGAGGCATAGATTCAATCACATGATCAATGGAACTTTGTGGAAATGCTGCCCAGGCCTTTTGGATTTGTTCAAACAGTTGATCCTTATTACGAACACCTTCACGATTAATTCTGCGGTTGACGATCTCCCACAGGTTTTCGATAGGGTTGAGATCCGGAGATTGAGGCGGACAACCCATCACCGATAGGTGGTTATCTTGAAACCACTGCTTGACTACTTTTGCAGTGTGTTTCGGATCGTTGTCTTGCTGAAAAACCCATTTAATTGGCATATTCCATTCCACATGAGGTAACATAGCATCTTTCAAGATACTTTTATACATGAAACGGTCCATTATTCCATCGTTTCGATGTATTGGACCTAGACCATTAGCAGAAAAACACCCCCAGACCATTACATTGCCTCCACCATGCTTCACAGTCTTGTGGCAGTAACGTAAATCGAGGCGTTCGACGTACACGGCAAATGCCATCGCTCCCAATGATGTTGAACTTCGATTCATCCCTGAACAGGACAGTTCCCCATTTCTGCACATTCCAGTCAATATGAGATGTAGCAAACAGGAGTCTTTTCTTTTGGTTTTTTAGTGAAATCAGCGGTTTCTTTGCAGGGCGTCGAGAAAACAATCTAACTTCAACAGCACGTCGTCTGATTGTTCGGGCCGATACAGGCAGCTCTAACTGCTTTTGTATCTCGACTGATGATATCCAGGAATCCTTCTTGATGGATCTGACGATCATAGAATCCTCTCTAGATGTGGTGGAACGCGGTCTTCCACCTTTGTTATCTGTTTCCAACTTTGGAACATAGTCTTAATACGGTCCATTTTTTCACGCAATATTTATCACAAATACTTTTTTGTGACATTCCACTTACGTAATCGCCAATAGTTTTCTTTCTTAGTTCCAATCCAAGACTGTCGGGAGCCATTTTTGCACTTGAAGTCATAAAAATAATAAAAATAAATAATCATGCTTCTCAAGGCTTACAGTGTTACATTTACCTTGTGATGATACAATAATGCTCTGTGGAACACAACGTCTTGGTTGGATGCGGACTGTATTGATGTAATGAAACACTTGTTGTATTTCACTTCTTGTATTGATGTTCTTTGATAAAACACTTTGATAAAACTCACTTCGATAAACTGTCTTGATAATACTGACTGATTGACTTCCATATACTGACTGAATTACATGTCGATTTACATGCCTCTGTGTAGCAATGTGTGAACCTGTTCTGGAAGATTCTAGATGCTTCTTTTCGATGCTTCTGGAAGCTTCTGGATGCGCCTGGATGCTTCTGAATGTTTCTGAATATTTATGGATGCTACTGGATGCTTCCAGATGCTTCTTCTGGAAACTTATGCATGCTTCTGGAAACTTCTGGATACTTCCTTTAATTATTAAAAAACTTCCGTGACGTTGACACGGACCAGACTTAAGAAAATGAAACAAACCAAAAAAGTTGCACTTGTTTTGTCCGCTGCAAAATGGCACTTGTCAACGAAATTCTGCCTGTGTGCTGTCACCTGTCAGCTGATTGCTCATCAGCTCCTGAACTGTTTGCTGTGGTAGTATAGTTCGTTTCGTTTTTAAGACATGTAAAATTAGGAACATTTTTTAGCATTGATCGATGTTGGTTGCAAATGTTTTGTCCAATACTGTATATATATATATATATATATATTATGTTAGTGTATTCTACAAATAGATTGCTCAATGTTCTTAAAGAACAGAGCAATAATAAATTAGTAAAAACACTTATCTAATTTTTACTTGTCTTTAACAACTTGTTTCGCCAGCAGGCTCATCAGGAAGAATGTCTAAACATCAAAAAGTTCAAGTTACAGAAAAATTATTTCACAGGAAGTTGGGAATTGATATAATTAGTTGTGTAATAACTGTAGTATTTTGCAACTAGGAAATTACATCAACTACATTAGATAATTAAAAAATCATGAAAAGAATTTTTTAGAACTAGGATAATTTAGACTGGTCATTTGTTTTTATAATTTTTTAAAAGAAACTTATTTTCATGTCTGTATTTAGAAATTAATTCAGATTTTTTATTCAGTAAATTTTCTTGATCTAAATGAGTAATAATCTCAAATTTTTCTTATAAACATAGTATACATTTTTTGGAAATGTTATTATAACACCAGCGCAAGCGTTTATCACGTTAAAAGATCATAAACCAAATTTTCAAAATAAACTCCCCTAAAGGCTACTAATATCTTCAAAAAGTGAACTAGGGCACATTAGTAAAATTAAATTAGACAAAATAAATAATATCATTCAAAAAAAATTAAATTTGCAACAGTGGAAAAACACCACTGATGTTATAAATTGGTTTTCAAAAATTAGTAATAAAAATGATGTACATTTATACAATTTGAAATAGATTTTTACCCCTCAATTACAGCCAAAATTTTAGATAAAACAATAGAATTTGGAAAAATCCACACTGAAATTACAGACGAGACTATTCGTCCAACTAAACATTGCAGAAAAACATGACTCTATTTTAATAACGAGACGTGGAAGAAAAAAACAACGCATGAATGCTTTGATGTAACAATGGTAAGTTACGACGGAGCAGAAATTTGCAAATTTGTAGACTTATGTATTTTAAATTCTCTAGCTAAAATAGTTCTTTTTAATCAATTAGGCTTGTATCGCGATGATGGTTTAATTATAATGCAAAAAAAATCAGGGCCTCAAATTGACAAAATAAGAAAAAATATTATACAAATTTTCAAAAATATTGGCTTCCAAATTGAAATAAACATTAATTTAAAAATTGTGAATTTTCTTGATGTCACATTTAACCTCTTGGAAAATTCTTTTAGGCCTTATAAAAAACCTAATGATGAATTACCGTATATTAATATAAATTCAAATCATCCCCCTCAAATTTTAAAACAAATTCCTATTTTTATTAACAACAGACTAAATCAAAACTCTTCTAATGAAAATATTTTTAACTCTTCCAAACCTGTGTATAAAGATGCCCTTAAAAAAAGTGGATTTAAAAATTTTGAGCTAAAATTTGAAACAAAAATTGCAAAAAAGCGAAATAGAAATATAATTTGGTTCAACCCTCCGTACAGCAAAAATGTTTCAACAAATATTGGAAAAGCCTTTTTAAAATTAGTTGACATTTCCCTCCCTCTAATAAATTGCACAAAATTCTTAACAAACACTATTAATGTAAGCTATAGCTGTACAAAAAATGTTGAAAGAATTATAAAAGGCCATAATTTTGCATTGATTAATAAAATTGCATTTCCCAAAGAAAAAAAAACTTAAAATTGTAATTGCAATCAAAAAATTGACTGCCCTATGAATGGCAAATGCTTGTCAAAAAATATTATTTACTAATGCATTGTTTCCTCGCAAAACAACCCTGATAAACAATATATTGGCTTAACCGAGGGCAAATGGAAAAAACATTATACCAACCACAAACAATCTTTTAAACATAAAAAATAATCAAAAGAGACTATGCTATCAAAATATATTTGGCTTCTGAAAGAAAAAAATATTAATTTTAAATTAAACTGGTCTATTCCAAAAATTGCACCTGCCTATAATAACATTTCCAAAAAATGTAAACTATGTTTATAAGAAAAATTTGAGATTATTACTCATTTAGGTCTAGAAAATTTACTAAATAAAAAATCTGAATTCATTTCTAAATGCAGACATGAAAATAAGTTTCTTTTAAAAAATTATAAAAACAAATATTCTAAAGAATTCTTTTCATGATTTTTTAATTATCTAATGTAGTTGATGCAACTTCCTGTTTGCAAAATACTACAGTTATTACATAATTAATTATAACAATTCCCAACTTCCTGTGAAATAATTTTCCTATAATTTGAACTTTTTGATGTTTAGACATTCTTCCTGATGAACTTACTGATGGAGAAACATGATGTTGAAAATAAAAGTTAGATAAGTGTTTTTACTAATTTATATATATATATATATATATATATATATATATATATATATATATATATATATATATATATATATATATATATATATATATATATATATGTAATATATATATATATATATATATATATATGTAAATTATGTTAGTGTAATTTACAAATAGAGTGCTCAATGTTCTTAAAGAACAGAGCAATAATAATTTAGTAAAAAACACTTATCTAACTTTTATCTTCTACTTGAAGTTTCACCATTGCTGGATCATCAGGAAGAGTACTCCTGATGGACTCTTCCTGAAACTTCAAGTAGAAGATATAAGTTAGATAAGTGTTTTTTACTAATTTATATATATATATATATATATATATATATATATATATATATATATATATATATATATATATATATATATATATATATATATATATATATGTATATATATATATATATATATATATATATATATATATATATATATATATATATATATATATATATATATATATATATATATATATATATATATATATATATATATATAGGGTTATTACTTATTTGTGAAACCATGTTTCTAGATCATAAACTAATGAATATTTGCACAAAAGTAACATTAATTTTCTTGTTGAAAAAGGTCACCCACAAACCAAAAATTAGAATTTACCATATATGCGTAAGAATAAAAATTCAAACAATTTTATGATGTTATTTTCTAATTCTAATACTTTTAATTTTAGAGTTATGTAGTTTTTAAGCATTTAACAATATAGATAGATAGAGGTTCTCCTTTTTTTTAAGATGTCAAAAAGACCTTGAAAACATTTGATTGCACATTCTGCACACTAGGAATTTCCAGTCTTGATGGTTCCTGATTCCAAAACTTTTTCACAAAGTTTAACGCTTTTTTGTAATTGTGGAAGCTGCTACATAGCTTCTGATTATCATCTGCATTGTAAATTTGGTTAGCAAACCAATGGTCTGCCCATCTGTAAGAGATGAATTTACAAATGTTTAGTAGTGTCTTATCTCTCTGGTAGAAGAATAAATGCCAAAAGTATTGCTTAGAAATTCCATTTTCCATTAATTAATTTAGGTATTTTGTGAAACTTCACTTTAAGAAATGCTCCAGATTCTTCAAAAAAGCGAAATTTAATCCAATTTAAATGAAATAAAAATTTCATATCATCACCCCATTCTGCTGTTTCAGTAATCACCTCTTTACCATTCTTGAAATTCTTCCGAGCTGTTCATAGTTCTTTACAAGTTCTTGGATGAACATGTTGTTTCCTCCAAGTTCATCCATTACTACACATAGGACTCAGTAAAGAACACGACAACCAATGAATTGTAGTCTTTCTAGTTTCTTTTCAATAAAATGCCTTTGTAACCAACTGAAAATCCCATTCCTTCGTCCAATATTTACACTCGCAGTGTCCACTAAAATCATCTTTAAACTCCATAAATTTTATTCATTGAGAATAGCTGTAATACCTTTAGCAACAGTATCTGCTTTTCAGTCTGGTAGATCTAATGCTAATAACTTAACTTCTCTTTGTTTATTCTTCAACACTAACACTTGATATTCTTACATTATTTATACCATTATTTCTCAATTTGTTTTATGCATGTCTCCTTTTGATGGATTCTCCCAGGAACAGATAGCAACCAACAATTTGGATTTTGAGAGTTATCCTGCTGTTATCTTCCGGTGATTGCTCTTCTAATGGAACACTTCTTTTCCTATGTGACTCATAAAATTGTACAAGATTCTTCATCCGGATTGTCTTGTTTCTTTCAGCAGTGGAAGTGCTTTTCTTATAGGATACTATGATTAAAGATAACACTTAAATATATTTCTGAAAAGCAATAATAATAAATATAAGTGCTATTGCATTTCTGGCAAATTCATATATAATTATTAGGGTTGTTCAATCAGGCAGCTTATATAGTGTAAATCTTGCTAATTTCCATAAACTTCTAGAAGACTCCAGAAAATTTGAGAAAGTTTCAAAGATTTCTTAAAACATCCAGAACAGTCCAAAAGATTCTAGAAAGTTCCATAATGTATAAGAAAATTCTAGGCTTCAGAAAATCATAAAGCTACTGATTGCAAATACTAGTTATATACCATTTTACAAATTTTGTGTTGCTGGTGACCTTTTTTGAAAATTAAGAATAAAAACCTGTTTTCATAACTTTTAAGCAAAAGTTTATTAATTAATGACACAAGAAATTAATTATTTTACAAAAAGTTAAAAATGCATAACCCTAATATACATATAAATATATATATAAATATATGTTTGTATTTATATATATATATATATATATATATATATATATATATATATATATATATATATATATATATATATTATATATATATATATATATATATATATATATATATATATATATATATATATATATATATATAGAAAGAGAGAGAGAGAGAGAGAGAGAGAGAGAGAGAGAGAGAGATTGTGAATAATAGTGTCAAATGTTGTTAAACCAAGTTCAAAAAACATAATTGAACACTATTTTGACACTTTTAACCAAAAAACCATTTTACACATTTTGTATAAGCAATTTTGAGTCTCTTTAACACAGTGGTGTTAGACCTTTGCCACAGAGTTTTGGCAGTAACGCAATGCAAGTTTAAATCAAGCACGAATATGTTTCATTACTTCATAAATGTAACCAGCTTGTGGCTTGCCATTTATAAACCACTCACAAAAACCCTGCCTGGCAGCATCATGTTTATCTGCAACTAGGTCAGACCAGCAATGCTGTATTCATTTTTGCTAAGCTGCCTTTGTGGAATATAATTAAACATAGCCTCATGAATACACAAGTTAATAACTTTAAAATTAGTGTCAATATCCAATTTATGTTCTGCTATGGGGCAGTTATTAGTACAACACAGCAAGGGTAACTGTACAGAGTTCAACAAATGATTTAGATATTTCAAGTAGTTTTGGGGATCAGACTGGGAGCACTTGGCGTAATCACTTAATAAAGATTGCATATTACTATTAGTAGTGGGAATACTGGATATAGTAATATCAATAGTGAAACAGAAATGTAGAGGTCGATAATCAGACAACATAACAGCATATAAAAACGACATGTTAGATATAGTTAATACCTGGTGTATTGAGAAGTTGTAACATGGTCAATCAAGGATGTTGCATTGTGAAAACAACTAATATAGGCAACACTGTAGGGGTTCAAAAAGTGTTAATCAGCACAATGGTGAGCTAATGACTTGATTGATATTGGAAATTAAAAACTCCAACCAAAACATAGCCATTAGCACACAAGTTTAAAATCAAATACAATTTCAAAGTACTCATCAGTATGTTCTGTGTGGACATCAATGGGCATATAAATGGATGCTATTATAAATGTGTTTTACATAGCAACCAACAACTCGGCAGTTATCTATTTTAATAGGCTTAATAAAAGCTAGCAGACTACATCTGCACAATATAACAGATACCACCATATGGCCGACCAAATAAAAATGAGCCATTTACCTTAACAACTGAGTTTCAAAAAAATAAAAAATCTGAATTAATATGTGATAGAAAGTTAAGTTCATCTGGCTTATCTGGCATCATATGGTTCTTCTAATAACATAATATCATAGTGTAAACACAAGTTCTGGATAGCATCAACTGAATTTTTTAACAGATCTTTGGTTGGAGGTTACAATATTTATGCTTGATGCATTGCTTATGGATGAGTTTTTATTTTTCTCCATTTTTGCTTTTAAAAAATTTATAAGTGACATAGTGAAATATATTTATATATAACATAAATATATATAAAAGTATATATACATATATATATATATATACATATATACATATATATATACATATATATATATATATACATATATATATATACATATATATATATATGTATATATCTTTAGTGTTGACATCGTGTATAAGAGTATATGTTATATTAGTAAGAAATGATCAAATAATACAAATTCTCTTAATACAATTAATAGTTTGTTATTGGAAATTTTCTCTGGATTATGGTTACCAGCATCATCAGCTCGTAAAAAATTTATACAAAAATTTTTTTTGTAACATTAGAAACAGTTTAAAACTAACTGATGTCAGCAGTTGAATGGCTTCTTTCTTGCTTACGTAAAAATGTAAAAAACAGAGTCCAAAATTTAGCTTTCACAAACTGCCCGTTATCTAAATTAATTCCGCCATGTAAAGGTAAACATTGAAACCTCTGTATTTCAAGAGCTTTATGCACTTTTCGATCATATTTTTTTGTTTGAACTTAAATTGTTTTTACATTTTCCCACTTTATTTCTTGTTGGCAAAACTTATTATGGGTGGCTATTGCAGACTGATAATGTTTTCCCTTGTTTAAACTTTTTAGATGTTGCTAAGTCCGAGTCCTAATTTGAAATTTAGTTTAACCTACATATCTCTTTGAGCATTTGCATTCAATTAAATAAGTTCCGGTTTGACTATTATGTGGTAGTTTAGTTTTGTATTTTGACATTAGTAATGCTCTTAAATTTGGATTTGATTTGAAGACTACTCTATAGCCAGCTTTCCGAAACATTTTGCTTAGTTTTGGGAATAGTGATGGTATCCACGGTAACGATACAGTAATGAGGTTAAGAGAGTCTGATTGAGTTTTGTTAATTTTTTGGTTGCAAATCATTTTTAGTTGCAAAGCCGCAATTAGAAACTTAAGAAAAAATAATTTTTAAAAATTTAGCATATATTTATTCATTTAAACAAATGTCGAGAAAATAAAGAAATTTGTTTATATCAAACATTTTTTTAAATGTAATATTAAATTTAATTATTTAATATAAAAAAAATTGAAAAAAATTCCATAATAGCATTTCTAGATTTATTTAACATTTATTTAACTTGTTTTGCGGTAATTAATATTATTGCAAAAATAAAAAAAAATTATGACATCAATGGGGCGGTACGGGGGTACTCCCCATTGATGTCATAAAATGGATGCGGGGGTACTCAACAGATACTCATATATATATATATATATATATATATATATATATATATATATATATATATAAATATATTTATATATATATGTATCTATATATATATATATATATGTATATATATATATATATATATATATCTATATATATATTAGGGATATGACTTTTTTGCAACCTACTAGGCCTGTATCGTAATTCAATGAACTTTTATGTAAAAAGAACGAATAGATGTTTCATTTTGACATATTTTGAAAAAAGGTCACCCCAAAACCAAAAAATCGAATTTTCAATAGGTACACTTTTGTACAGTAAATGAATATTAAAGGCTGAAGATGTTGTAAGAGTCATACTCCTGTTGTTATTTTATTTATTTATGCAACATGTACTGTGATATAACAAAAAACATTATGTGATATATAATTATACAAGTATTACAAAATTAACAGTATCAAAGCGTCTAGTACAACAATATACATAACTGTCTGTGTCTATAGGCCTACTGTGTTTAGTACATGGGTCACATGATGCTCACGTCTCATAAAGAGTCTAGCGCTTATTACTTAGAATGAATCGAAGTTGCAGTTTGTCTTTCTTTCTGCAGGAAGCATACAGGTCTTGCATCACCTTGATTGCACGTTCAGCTATCTGATTACTTCGTGGTATGTCGATGACGGATGGCTCTTTCTTCCAGTGATTTTTGAATGACTGCAATGTCTTTTTGTAAGGCTTCAATACATCAGATAAATTCTTGAAGTCATTGTCATTGTACTTTTGACTACTAAACCAATGTTCTGCCCACTCATATGAAATGAACCTGCAAACCTTCTCCAAATTCTTTCTCGCTTCAGGCATAAGAATGAACGCCAGAATGGCGAGAATGGCTCTTGAGTTCCATCTGGCATTGCTCATATTAGGAATGTTCTGAAAGTGAATCAGAGGGAAGTTTCTTTGTTCTTCATAGAACCTAAACACTCTTGTTAAATGGTACAAAAACTTCATATCGTCTCTCCACCCTGATTTATCAAGAACTTCTACAGTTCCATTCACAAACTTATCCTTTAGTTCATCATACTTATTCAACAGTTCAGACACAAATGGGTATTCAATGTTTGGAGATTTGGTATCACCCCCAAGTTCTTCGTCCATCACCAGACGGAGAATCCTGTCTAGTACGTGATGCTGACAACCGATAAATTGTGGTATTGTGACACCCTTTAATTTAAACATACGTTGCAACTTCACAACAACTCCATTTCTCTTCCCAGTATTGACGTTTGTTGTATCAGTAATGATCATCTTAATTGAATTCCACAAATTGTATTCATCAATAAGTTTGGCAATTTTTTCAGCAACAGTTTCAGCTTTGCCATCTTTTAAACGCAGTGCATCAAGTTTCACGTCAGTTCTTTCATTCTGAAGTACAACTACCTGATATTCCTTATCATCTATTCGTTTGCCGTCAAAGTGTAAGGACCACTGTTCCATTTTAAGTTGTTGTATCATTTCTTTTTTTAATTTACCTGCCTCTTTGAATATGGACTTGTAAATTGCTGATTGACTTGGAGTTGGAATATCAATACCTTGTTGTGATAATACATTGCATATTTTAGCAGCTTTCTTTGTGGAAACTCCACTTGATGTAACCATACTTACAGCAAATTTACTTTTGTAGTGCTTTCTAGTTTTTTTCTGAGTGTCCTCATCATCGTCTTTATCACCGTCGTCGTCTTCATCATCTTCACTCTTACTTTTGCAGTTTTCAGATTCAGTACCACTGTCTGTGGTAGACAGGACTTGTGATGTGGAAGGTATTGCTGTTCCAGACTAGACTTTCCTTCCCTTGGAAGGGTGAATGGTTTCTTTACTTGCCACTTGTCCTGTTGAGTACCCCACCTGTCCTTTACTTTCTTTTTGTAGGTGGTATAGACGTTTATCTTCCGAGGATAACCACTGGCCATTCACTTTCGTGATGTCAAATAATGCATTGAGAACATCATATTTTCCACGCTTGACACATTCATCATAGACCTTCAGCACCTTCATAAGCTTTGCTCTTATCACTTGATCAGACACACGTGGAAAATTCAGTTTATTGTCCCACAATTTTGTAATTTCCTTAGAAATTTGGTCTATTCGTTCTTTTCTTCCTTTAACATATGCTCCGAGAAACTGGTATCTTCCTACGATCTGCAATTGAAGTGGTATTCTGGATTTTTCATCGAGTGAATGTTCTTCTACAGCCACGCTTCCTCTTCTTCTGTGTGACTCTTGAAATCTCACCAAATTTTTAGTCCAAGTCTTCTTGTTCTTTGTTACTGTGGTATGACTTTTCTTGTGAGACATCATATAATATTGTTACGACTTTACGGATAGCTGAGCGTAAATATCCGTTTAATAAAGTCGTTTAATTAATAAAATACTTTAACTGTATAGTAATCCAATTATAGTTCGATAATCCAGTCAATGTTGATAACAGTTCGATAATCCAGTCCGTATCCTAACGATAATGCTACAACTACTTATACTTCGTACACTTACAGCGTCTTTAGTTCGCTACAGTAGTTCCTTATTAGCTCAGTTACACGCAGAGTACTTCATAGAACTATTCACATTATCAACACTGAGCTCTGACAGCAGCTCGCTTATATAATTATTTAGAGCTTCCAGAATGTTCTACTAAGTTCTATAATCTTCTACAGTCTGTTACAGTCGTCTATATCACCGTGGTAACACAATGACGTCATCACATAACAATTCCAAGTATTTGCCGGCACACGGCCGTTTCGTTGCCATGGTAACGTGTGGCGTTATATTTATAAATTCATAACAAAATAATGAAATAAATAGAATTAAGCTGAGAATTAAGCTTAAGATTAAAACATCGGTCAAAAATGAATGTATAAAAATGGTAAATCAAATTTTTATTTTGGGGGTGACCTTTTTTTGTTGCAGAAAGCTATTTGGGCCTTTTTTCATGATTTTAGGTAAAAGTTCATCGATTTATGATACAGGAAACATTTTATTTGAAAAAAAATTAAAAAGTCATATCCCTAATATATATATATATACATATATATACATATATATACATATATATACATATATATACATATATATATACATATATATACATATATATATAATAATCTAATAAAATGTTAATATATGTATATATAATATATTAAATTATATATACATATTATAACAGATTAACTGCTTTATGACATCTAGCAAGACAAAATTAAGTACAGACTATGTTAAAACACATTAATTTAATTGAGTAAACTAATTAAATTTATCATTTTTTTAAAAACCACAAAACGCAAATTAAAAGACTAGAATGTTTTTATTATTTTTTTCTTTGAAAAAAATATGTATACATTTATTGACATTTATCTTATAGCCTGCTGCTACAAGGGAGTGCTGCTACATCAACTATCTTATAGGCTGTGCTGCTATAAGGAAATGACACAACATTAACTGAAGGTTTGGTTTGGGCAGGCAGTCTATCAATTATTAAAAAATAACCTTTTAAAGTTTTCAAACTTTATCTGGTCTATAAATAACAGCACTCCTTGCATGTTCTACCTATTTATCAGTCATTGTAGCATCACTCCTTGCATGTATGTAAACAGTAAAAAAATAAAAAATAAAAACATTCAGAATGTGTTTATTTTAATTTAAAAATTAAAAACATTCCAGTCTATTAAGTTGCATTTTTGTGGTTTTTCAAAAACAATAAAATTTAATGGTTTTTACATAAAGTGTACTTGATTTTATCACTTTCAAATACAGAGTCATTAAACGGTAAATTTAGATGTCAAACTATAGAGTATATATATATATATATATATATATATATATATATATATATATATATATATATATATATGAAGCATTTTTTTTTGATGTTTGAGATGCTAACTTCCAGACATATAGCAAACTCCAAAAATTTATATGTTTTATACTTATGTCAAATAAGGATGCTTTGCTGAAAATGGTGGCCATTGGAGCCTAAAAACATAAAAAGTCCTAAAATTTTGCGACAGCTACCCCAAATGCGAGAGCAACAACTTGAAAAAATTTGTTTTTATTATTCTCAACAAAATTTATATTTATCGATAAATTTTAAATTTCATAAAATAATCACTTGGCATTCAAAATTTATAGCTTTATAAAATTTGTAACCCTCTTAAATTGTGGGAGTTCATACTATATATGGTCATAATTTTTAAACACTAAAAGATTATTGAAAGAATTTAAAATTTACAGATGAATATAAATTTAGTTAATATTAGTTAAAAAAAAAATTTTTTATGTTGCTCTCACATTTAGGGCAGGTGTCACAATACTATTAGGGCTTTTTTGTTCCCAAGCTCCAATCATCACAATATTTTGCAAAGCATACTCATTTGACATGAGTATAAACATAATTTTTTTGATTTTGCTTCATTACTGGAAGTTATGAAGCAAAATGCTTCATTTACCCTCTTATATATATACTGGTATGTGAAAATATCTACAATACATTCAGCATTAAGAAACTCACATGAACGTGAGAGTTCGTGTATATCAGCTTCTTCATTATTTGGTATTCTTGTATCTGTCACTTCTTGAAATACAGGAAGATCTTCTTCTTCTGGATCTTGTCGGGGTAATTTGTGTGAAAATGATCGCTGCAATGTTTTATTTTGTACATTGTTAATAATCACCATCACATCTATAATTTAATCTATTATTTTAATATATTATCATAATAATATATTATTTTAATATATTACTATAATTTAATTTATTAATCTTTTACAAAGTTATTAAATTAAATTTATTTGAGATTTTTTATATTTATTTATTTGAGTAATTAACTATTAGCTATAACTATAAATTTCGTTTAATTTTAATAAAAGAAAAACATCTTTACTAAAAAATCATAAAAGAATCCTAACGATTCCTGTGCCCCCCTTCCCCCTCTTCAAAAAAAAAAAAAGTAAAATTATGAACTACAAAAACACAAGCAGGCAAAATAAAAAAATTGTATAACTGTTGAAACATTTTTTTTTTTGAATACCTATAAAAAAATATGAAATAAAAAATACACACCAGGTTTCTCTGGAGATGATTTATGCACAACTTGTGGATCTCTTACATTTGAATCTGTTACAGATGCAGGTTGAATAAAAGTGACTGGCATTAATGCAGACTCTCTTATAACTGATGATGCTTTAGATTCAAGTTCATTCTTTACAGTTATATTATTGATTTTAAAAGCAATTTCTGGAATAAATTTTTTATAAAACTTTTTTACAACCTAATAGCAGTTTTAAAAAATGATTGTTTTAAAAATAATTGTTAAATATTTATACATATTTATAAAATTAAAAGAATATATGAAACAACAAATGTTATGTTTTTAAAGTTTTATATATGCATATATATATATATATATATATATATATATATATATATATATATATATATATATATATATATATATATATATATATATATATATATATATATATATATATATATATATATATTAAAACTTTAAAAACATAACATTTGTTGTTTCATATATTCTTTTATTTTTATAAATATGTATAAATATATATATATATATATATATATATATATATATATATATATATATATATATATATATTATATATATATATATATATATATATATATGTATATATATATATATATATATATATATATATATATTAAAAAATTGTAAATACACACCAGGTTTTTTTAAAGATTTATGAACATCTTGTGGAATACTAGCAATGCCTTCTGTAGAAGGTTGAATGAAAGCCACTGGTGTTACAGTAGATTCTCTTAAAACTGACTTATCTTTAGACTCAAGTTCACTTTTTACAATTGTATTATTGATTTCATTAAGTGTCTTTTCTGCCAATGCTAATGGTGATTCATGTTGAAATGTACTCTCATCATTTGATTCAATATTTTCATGATTTTCTTCACCTATATCTTCAAAGTGTGCCACAGTTTTTAAGTCTTCATTTTTTTTCTTTTTCATCGGAAGCTTCATTTCAGTCTTAACTTTAACAAAGTCAGTTTTTAATTTATTAAAAAAATCTACAGAATCTTCTTTATCATCATTTAAAGATTGTACTTTGCTTACTTTTTTATTAATCTTGTATTGTATCTCTGCATCACTTCCCTTTTCAAACTTTGGCTCAGAATCCAAACTTTCCAAGTTTAATTCATTATGGAGCAATCTTTTTGGTGGTTCTAACTTTTCAAGTTTTTTTGACAAACTAATCTTATTGTAATCAGCTTGGATCTTTTCTGAGGATTGACTAGGCATTTTTTCTGATTGACTAGATAACTTATCTGACTGACCAGACATTTTTTCTAATTGCTCGGAAATTTTAACATTCATTTTGATAGACTTTGCCTGATCAACTTTGGCAGTGTTATTTAGGTTTGTGAGTTGCACAGACTTTTCATGATGAACAGTGTTAAGATTACTGCTTGTTTTTAGCTGAGATGAAGCTGCTGAATTGGTTAAAACTTTGATTGAATCATTATTAAGTGACAAAGTACTATTAATGGTTCCTACAGGTAAGGTTGCTGCATGAAGTGATGGCTGGGATTTTATTAAATCTGTTGATAATTTTTCCGTTTTTAAAACTGTTTTTAGAAAATTTTCTTTTAAATTTGGAGATATAGCTGGTTCTACTTTCAACAAAGCTTTGCTTGTGTTTTCCTTTAAACTTTTTTCATTTTGTGTTATATGATTGATACTTAAAGTCAGTGGAGTATTTGAATCTTTAGGGGGGTTAGGGGGGTTATTTAAATGACTTACAGAACTTTCTTTAATATCTTGTTTAGATGATGTTTTTTCATGAGTGCTAGTAGCAGTGTTTGAATTATCTAGCTTACCACTTTTCAAATTCACAATTTCTGTATTAGAAACCTTGGAATTAATATCAGCATTCCAGGATAGTTGTTCAGGTGCATGTGGGTTAACAAGAGTACCTTCCTCTCTATGTTGGTTTTTTTTTCCACTTTTAAACTCAGAAAATTTAAGATGAGACGGCTTCATTTTATCTAAATCCACACTTTTAGCAATTAATTTCCCTGAAGCGTCGTACTCGCTAACCTCTGAGTCCACCAAATTTTTAACTTTTTTACCAAAAACTCGAGACGATGCATCTACATCTTTGTTTTCATTGTCTTCACTTTCTTTATCTTCACTATCTTCAAATTTTTTGTTGTTTTTTTCTTGGTTTTCATCCTTGTCTTTTTGCTCGGAACTTTCATCATTGTCATCATCTTCATCATCGTATTTCTTCTTTCTTCGTTTTCTCTTTTTTTTAGGCTCTCGCCATGTGGATGAAGATGCCTCAAAACTTGGACTTCCACCGTTAGTATCTGGACTTAGAAATCTTTCCATGAAGGCAGCACCACGATTTCTATCTTTAATTTTTTGTTCATTAGCTTGTGATTGAATTCTTTCATAATGGCGTTGCATTTTTTCAACATACCTGTCATGTTCAACATCTGATTCATCTTTTTCCTGATCTTCTCTTTCACTTTCCATTTCATGAGCTCTTTCTTTTAATGGACTTTGATGGTGAATGTTGATATTATTTGGATGAGCAAGATCAGTTTCATCTCCATTAATTAGAGAACTATGTGAAAGATTACTAAATGGTATCCCTTTGTGTCTATGTCGTTTTGGAGAACTTAAGTCCAAGACATTCTCATTGTGACTAGGCTTTTTTAAATCATCATCTTCTAAATCCAAGTCATCTTCTGCTTTTGATCTTACAGTAAAGAGTTTATTAGGAACTTTTACAGGATTTCTTTTTGATGCAGAGCTATGAATTACCAAAGGATACTCTGCAGATTTAGAAGATTTTTGAACTTCTAAATTAACTTCTTGATTATTTACATTTTCATGAGATAATTTTCCATAGTCAGAAGCAAATGAAGTATCTTGGTGCATTTCTGTAGGCAAATGATCTATTTGCTTTTCTTGATGTATTCCTTCTTCACTTCTTGTCTGCAACCGTTGTCGATCTTCCTCAGTTATGTCTTTCATTTTGTTAAATATAGCTTCATGACTTAAAAATTTATCCTTTTCATCTAACTCAAACTTATTTATTGAAGGCAGTTCACTGTTAGAAACTGAAACAAAAAAATTAAAGTTTAAAAAATAACTGTGAAAGTAAAAAACCGTTAAAAAACTAAAGTTTTAAAACATTTATTTGTGACTATAGTGTAGTTATGTATGTAGCAGCTGCGGGCATAATAACAGAAAAATAAAAAATAAAAACCAAAAAAAAAGAAAAAGTCAAAAAAATTACAAAACTATTAACTTTATAAACAATAAAAGCAAAAAAAAAACAAAGAAAAAAATGGATTGAAAAAAACAACTATCAAAAATAAAAATAAACAGTTAGTAAAAGGTTTTAGTTAATGCTGAATTATGCTATTCTCCATGCTGTTTATATAATTAGTTAAAAAATAGTTTTTAAGGAAAAAACCTTTATGTTCACCTGAAACATGATCAGAATCTTTAATACACTTATTAATGCAAATTTTTCGACTATCAAACTGTGGAACATTTTCAGTAAAGCCATCTTTTGTTGCCTGGGGTGAATATCTTGCAACTATATAAGTACATAAAAGATCACCTTTTTTTTTAGTTGCCCTTCCCATCCCTAAATAGTTAGTATTTTTCCATACAAGTTGTGCAAACTGTGTTATTTCTGAAGAAAAGTGTGAGGGATCTTTTTCATCTTTACAAGCTTTATTATACCTGTATAATGACCAATAAAAAAAACCTAATAATAATAGGAAGTAGTAGACAATGTAGATAAGGTAATATGATAGTCAAATTAAGAATTTAAAACAAGAAATGGCTATACAAAATCATTAGTTTTATACAAAAATTGTAACCTACCAATATATAACAGCTTCTTTAGCTGACAAAATCGACCCATCATCTGAACATCGAACTGCAATGTTTTCTCCTTGCCCAGGACGATCACGGGGGTCAGAATAAGAAAGTTTTGGTGCATTTGCCAACACCTCTGAATAATTTTGTGCCTCATTGTTTAGTATAGTATTTAACTCAAGTGGAGGTGTTTGATGAACTCTACGAAAAGTCTGATGTTGATGCAAACCATTTGAACGAAAAGAATTCAAATCTATAATTTATATTTAAACCAACATTTTTATTTACAAAATTGTTTATCTTATACAGTTGTAATAAACAGAATAATCAATGAATAAAAGTTATTTTCTGACCTTCATCTTTGCATAATGGATCCATTGAATTAGTACAATTTGCTACTTCTGATAATTGGACTGGATCACAATTAATTTCTTTTTGGGGTTTTAATAAAGCATCTTGCATACCATGCTTAAATTGTTTTGAGGGTTTTATATATTCTTCTTCTTGTAGTTTCATGCCCAATTGAGAACTTAAATGAGGTGCAAGAATTTTTTCTAATAATCCATTATTCAAAGAATTATGAATGTTATTGCTATTTTCATTGTATAAAGAAGCTGACAAGGATGAAGCATGAAAAGGCGAAAAATGTTGACTGATGGGTTTTGTCAAACTTGTTCCTTTTGGAGCATTTCCAACAATTTTTCCTTTAAATTAAAATTTAAATAAAATACACAACAACAAAAAATAACAAATAAAATTGAAAAAAAATAATAATAATAAAAACAAATTTAAAAATCATAAAAGTAATTATACATACCCACTAGCATCTCTTCAGAATCTTGAAGCCCCTGCATATCTTTGTACTCTGATGGAATCGGGTCATCATAAAGCAGTCTGTTGGCACCATTAAGTTCCATTGTGTCTAGAAGTCGAATAAATATGATTTGAAAAATATAATAAGATATGACATGAATTTAACTAATTATATATATCTAGTAATAATTAGTAATATCTAATAGTAAAAACAGATTAAAACATTTTGAAACAAAAAATTGCTTACTAATTAGATCTGTATCTTGATTAGCTGAATATTGTGAGTTGTAACTCGGAAAAGTAGATTTTGCAGAGTTTAAAAAGCGATAAGAAGCTTGAGATGGTTTTAATAGTTGATCATCAAAAAAAAGAGCTGATGGCATCCTGTGATCAGATAAAAATTCTGAGGTAGGTTTTTGGTACAGACTAACCAGTGTTTGTGCCGGAAACACTAACATATCTCTCTTTAAACCTCCAATATCAATCCAATTTTCATTACTTACAGGACTAAATATTTGATTTTTTGGAATTTGTTGTGAAAAAGTTTTAACAGTTTTCATTGATATTGAATGTTTTTTTGCATGATTTCTAAATGTGCGTTTATGAAACAACACATTTTTAACATCTTGATTTTTAGAACCAGATGATCTTCCAATAAAATGATCCTTTTTATTCAAATGCCATTTATTGGAGTGAGCATCTCCAAGATAAAAAACTAAAAATAATATTAACCATTGCAAATTCCTTAAAATTGTAAAACAAAACAAAAAGTTATTAAAAAAAAATTTTTTACGCTTTTACATAAGCTAAAAAATAAATAATAGCTCAAAGTGACTTGTTTTGTAGATTTTAATTTTTAACTAGGTTACCACTGGTAACATTTGATTTATAAGCAATAGTTAACAAAAATTATAACTTTACTTTAGTAAGTAGACGTAACTAAACAAATAGTGGCGTGTTTAATGTTTGAATGCTGATATTCAAGAAACCCAAGAAGTGCAGCTATAAGTAGATTATTCAAAATTATGTCAAGATGAAAAGCTTTTTGGAAATTAAATTAAATAGAACAAAGAAGATTTTGAGGAAACATGCTACAGAAATTTAATTGCAATTCATTTGAGAAAGTTGTGCAAAATAAAAAGTTGACCAAAAAAAGCCAATCTGTGCCTTTGTGTAGAGGAAGGATTTACAAAGACAATCAGATGCTACTCTCCTTGATCAATCAAATAGTAAAAACTATTGTAAAAGTGTGCCACAAAAGTAGCACAATTTAGTTGGCCAACTGTAATTTTTATCATTGGGCCAAAAGCGCTGTAGGCTACAACGCTTTGTTGGCCTATGTACTGCTAGCTATAACTTATAGCTGGTGGGTTAGGGTGGGTTAGGGCTACCCCAAGCATTGCTTTGGCAGAAGATCCAGTATTAATCAGTTTGGCTGATCATTACTGAATCATTGTCACAATGATTCAAAATGATTATCATGTGATAATCTCATAGCACATATTTAACTACAAAGGACAGCCATGGATTGAGCCGCTGTAATTTAGGCTGTAAATGGTTATGGTTCAATTGCATAGGAAAATAAGTCCTCAATTTTAATCAACGTCCATATTCAACTGGGTTGGCGTTATTTTGGACCACTGCAGTGGTCCAAAGCAGCAGTGCACTACTGAACTGAGCATTTCATACTCTTCATCCTTTACAGAGTTTATCTCATACCAAACAAAAAAGTAAAGTGGAAAATGTTGTCAGTGAGTAGTTTAACTTGTTAGTCAAATAAATTACAACTTTTTTTTTTTATCAAAATAATTACTAGTATTTTTGTTCTAGCTAACAGTATTTTGGTTGTTTTTTTTTATATATAAACCAAAATGCTATTAGCTAGAACAAATCTTGAAAGCATATATACATATATATATATATATATATATATATATATATATATATATATATATATATATATATATATATATATATATATATATATATATATATATATATATATATATATATATATATATATATATATATATATAGCGTATAAACACACAATAGCAGGTTATTTTTGGAAGCTCTCTGGCTTTTGCACAAGCCAAGAGAGATATTTTAAAAAAAAGAATATAAAAAATTAAGAGTTGTGTATGAAAATTATTTATGGTACATGAAAAGATGTGAAACTAAAACTGTTTTTCAGGTGTTGAAATTATCTTAAAGGTATTTATTATTTTGATAAGTAACAATGTTAATATTCATCAAAAAACTATCGACTTTAAGAAGATTTTGACACGAGATTAAGAGGATTTTGACAGCTTTTGTTTCACATCTTTTCATTTAACTATCAAGTATTTATATTTTCATGAATTTTTAAGAACTTATATCATAGACTGATATATGTTCAAGTCTATTTATATATAGTACACTTTTTATTTTTATTTTTTATAAAAATCAAACGAATAGACTAGTACTAGAAAGTTTCTTGTTTTAGGAGTTCTTTTTTTTTGCCGAACAATGATATAATGGACTGGAATACTGCATCTCCAAACCAAAACCCTCAGCCGATGTGTGTTACTTCACTGCGCCTAAATCAGTCCTTGTACGTATACTCTACTGCGCCCATCCCTAAATAGGTCAATATATGTACACTCACTTCCTTAATCCCTGAATAATATATTGTCGGCAATTTACTAAAGTCGTCAAAATCGTTGCGAGTGGGATATGTCTAGACACAACCTTTTTTCATTTAAAGTGTCTCGGATAGAATATCCGGCCGGATATCCGAACCGGATATTAAAATAATTTAATTGGTTACACCGGGTATTTCATGCAAATAATTAAAAAGAAAAGACTTGTTTTTACTATTGCTATTGTCTTAAAGATACATAGTGTGGACTAGCGATATTTCGTCTGACTTTTTTTTTCCGTGAATTTTGGGAAGTCAAACTTCCCGAGGCTTACCGCATTACTTCGCGCATTAAAGTCAGACGAAATATCGTCTAAGTGTGGACTTGATTTGGGCCGAATAAGAGATTATGCGAGTGATGCGGTCGCGTCGAGCCCTGCGCCATATAGGGCCCTGCGAAGACCTTTAGAATGCTATTAGAAAATAAAACAAGACAAACAAGTTGTTTTTAATTTAATTTTTGAGCCTATTTAATTTAGAATACTTTGATGTTAAAAATATTTGAAAGTTTCTTTAACGAATTCTTCAACAATTCGTTGACTTCACGCAAGAACTTAGAGTATTTATAGATATGATGTAGTATTTTCTATTCACGAGTTCAACAAACGAGTAAGTTTTTTTAAAAAAAAGTACATTACAACAATATAAAAGCATCATGTTAATAAAAGCTTTATTGATCTTTTCGTTCGAAAAATTGAAAGAATTGAATCAGAATATATGGTCTTCAAAACATATGGTCTTCAAAATATATGGTCTTCATTAATTTGCTGTTCAAATGCTTATTTTACAAATTTAGGATTCGCAATCGCGGATCCCAGAATCCCAGGATCGTTTCTAATTTTATAACCCCGAATTCCCGGGATTATTTTTAAAAAATCCCAGGATTTTTAGAAATTATACGATTAAAACCTGCATTTACCGGTTAATACTCGTGTTTAAATTGCGTCAAATAAAGCAAAAGTAACAGCCAAGCTATAAAATTTAGTACCATTCCAATGCTACGTTTTCATTATTGATTTATAAGTTTAGAGTAAGTTTAATCAATCCTATATTTTGTGACAATTACTGGCGCGTTTATTAGGAAAAAAAGAAGAATCTACTTATTAAAACTAAATTGTAATAATAGTATAAATAATAAAAATGATAATAACAATAATAATAACAATAATGGAAAAAAAAAAAAAAAAATTTATTTGTATTGATTCATATTGTGTTTTTGTAATAACAGAATGTATTTATCTAAATTTATTGAACTTTAAAAATTCAACTTAATAAAAAAGTAAAAATAGTTATCAAGTTCTTATATTTTCTTTGATTCGTGAAATTAGGATACCATGGATACCATGTCAAATAGTTTAGTTTATTTTCGAGGTCAATAATTTAAAATATAAACAAAGATTAGCAAGAAATTTATAGACATTTAAAAAATCATAAATGTTTGCTAAGAAGCGAAGAAGATGATGAAATACCGAAAAGCGCAGGTAATGAAATACCGAAAAGCGCAGATAATGAAATGCCGAAAACTATTAGTGAGCTACTAAATGAAGCCCTAGAAAAAGGTCTTCTAGCAACACTCTGTCAAGATTAGAAACTCTTACTTCTAAACTATCTAAACAAATACCACTGTTTAAAAGTAGTTGTACTTGGGGTGATTTGATTTTTTAATGACGATTAAACCAACGAGTGTAGAGTCGCTTAAGTGATAATAGTTTAGATATTTTGAGCTTTCTGCGAGCATATTTTCTAAAGATAAAATAAATAACTTTAAATTGTTTAAAAGGCGTTGAGGTAAAAGCCTTGATCGCTTTTTTCTCATAAAAAATGAAGAAGATACTGGTGATGCTAATAATTTAAAGGCTAGATCTTTTAGCAGTATATGAGAACTAACCATTTAGTATAACTAATACTAATTGGTTGTTTATCTAAAGCAATCATCATAGTTATTTTCTATAGCTATTTTCTTTGACTTTTTATCATTAATATCCCGTAACATTTTGATGAGTACTTTCATTGAAATTAACTTTAAATGTTAAACTTTAAATGTTAATTGAAATTAACTTTAAATTTTAAATGTGAAAACAAAGCGACTGTCTTCCTTCGATAGACAGATTTGCTTTTTTTTTTTTTTACAATTAACATGCTACCTTTTGAAGAACTTGAAGGTTACATTTTCTTTTTTCTTTCTTTTTTCATTCAATTTTAAATGAAATTTTTTGACGTGATGATTTTTCAAATCGTTGAAAACAATTTTGAACTAAAACTATTAGATCTCCTGCTTATTTGATTTCTACATAGAATACAAGCTGTTGTCAATTCAGAGGGATTTATTTTAAAAAGCCTCTAAACAAATATTTGACATCTAAATATTCATTGAAGGTTTTGCCATGAAAACAAACTTTCCGTAGATACAAAAATCCGGCCGGATAATTTTTTATTATCCGTTTTCCAATACCCACCCAAATATTTTTTAAAATGCTTTCCCCATATATGAGAAATGGGTTAGGGTTAGGATGAGAATAACTTTTTTTTTTATCGTGTTAAAAATACCGAATTTTTTTCTAGAAAGTGATAATTTGCAGAAAGCATTAATTTTTTGATTTCATTTGAAGAAAAATAGTTTTAAGGGTTCAGAGATAATGATTTTAAGGGAGACAATGATTTTAAGGGAGATAATGATTTTGATGTGAGAAATGAAGAACGTGGAAGATTGTTCAAAATTTTTGAAGACATCGAATTGCATGTAATATAGGATGAAGATAATACTTTGAGTCAAAAGCAATTGGCAGCAATGTTAAATGTTGCATAAAAAACGATTTCTGACCGTTAAAAAGCTAAAAGATTCAAAAGTGTGATAAGTAGATGCCACATGAACTGAATGAATAACAGAATAAAAACAAAAAAAAAACACTTGTAAAATTTTGCTTCAAAGACACAAAAGAAAATCAGTTTTGCATCGAATTGTTACTGGCTATGAAAACTGAATTTATTTAACGAACCCGGTATTATCCATAATTTTTTCCTAAACGGAAAAAATCATGAATTAATCCGAGACAACAATCAACATTTACTGCAAAACCAGATTGATTTTGCAATAAAGCAATGCTCTGTGTTTGGTGGGATCAGAAAGGTGTGGTGAATTGTGAGCTTTTAAAACCTGGTGAAACTATTAATGCTAATGGTTACAGACAACAAATGATCAATTTGAACCATGCATTGATCAAAAAACAATCAGATAGGACTAAAAGACACGGCAAAGTAATTTAGTTACACGACAATTCACGTGCATTGCTGTGACTGGCTGTGACTGCTACCTCACCTGCTGTATTCACCAGAATCGGCCCCTATTGACTACCATTTATTTTTATTGATAGGAAACGCATTTGTTGAGCAGCACTTTGATTCCAACGAAGTAGTTAAATTTAGGTGTCTGATTGGTTTGCTTCAAAAGAAGAACATTTCTATTGGCGTGTTATCTACAAATTGCTAGAAAGGTGGTCAAAATCTGTAGAAAACAATGATCAATACTTTGAACAAGTTATTTTTACTTTTTCATTTAAAACTAGTTTTTCATTTTTACAGAAAAAACCCTTTCATACCGGTACACCGGGTGTTACTGATACTTTTGAAATCATATTAAACAGATCAAACACACTTGCAATTTTATTTTAAAATTTATTGCATAAATTTTTTTGATTTTTTTTTTTTTTTAATTTCATTTAGGTGACCCAAGAATTCCTGACGGATCACAGAGAATTCCTGACGGATCACAAGAATTCCTGACCTTTCACAGAGCACCGCGGATGAGCATTTAATTGGAATTTCACGCCTCCTTCCCAACCGATGTCGCAAAATTTGCCCAGAGGTGAGGTTTTAACCTCGGATCCTTTTTTTCTGAGGCAAGTGCCCACCACTGCGCCACAGTTGCTCTACTCTAACCCTAACCCTGAATATGGAGACCTTTGATTGACTTTGGTTGTCAGCAGAGACAAAGATGATGTTAAAAGCTGCATTTGTAGGTACAGGTGTCCCAAACCTTTTTTCATAAACTGACAGCATTACCGTGAAGGAAGTTGTTTTATAAAATTACAAAATCTATTCAAATTGTTACAAAATATTTTCTGTTTTCCATCCTTGAAAACAAAACATGATTTACAAAAAAAACCTTTATAATGCTGGCAATTCAGTGCAAATGCTTGTTGCTGCTGCTGCTCTGTTATTACATTAGTTGTAGGTTTTAAATACTTTGTTAACTTTAGTATTTTTTCTAAAACTTTGTTTTGATTTTCCAACCGTTCTATTTGTCTTTTTTATGATCTGAGCCACTTGGTTTAATGTGCTTCATTGTCTTTTCTACATTTAATTGAATTTTAATTCTGGACTATAATTGCATTAAAAACTTGGTGGTCAAGGTCAATACAAGTAGTAGACATACAATCAAGATTTCATTTTTTTTCTGACAACTGTTCTTGCAAGGTCGTGATGTAGATGAAACATTACATAATTTACATTATACAGTAAATTGAATTGTAAGGTTTAAAGCAGTATTTAATAATTCATATAGTATGATTTAAGATTTTGACCTAATTGATGTTAAAAAAAAAAAGTTCCTCCTATATGCTGTCCCTTTTGGTTTGCTGCCCTAAGTGTGTGCTTATTTTTCTTATAGGTTAATCCAGGGCTGCATATACCAGTAAATGTAAATAAACATCTGTTTAGTTCAGTATTTGGTCAGCATCTACCAAGTTTTTACTTTTGTCTTCAGGAAAAGAAAATGAAAAAGCTACGAATCGATCCCTAAAATATACAGTGAGTCAGCATAAACTATCTAGTGAGTCAGCATAAACATCCAGTGAGTAAACATATGTACATATTGCTCCCAATATTAATTTTTTCCTCAATAACATATTTTTCTCAAAAACGATTCATGCCATCTGTCACCTAACTACGCTTGAATAATACTTTTAGCGGTAGCAGTTATGGATATGTAAATAAATTATTTTTACTACCTTTTAAACGCTGCACATAGCAACAAGAAGGATTAGCGCACAAAAACGCAAATTTTTATTGAATTTTTTTGATGAAACAGATTTAGATTAACCTAATGTAAAAAAATAAATAATTTTGCTTTTTATTTCTATTTTATATAATTTAATTATTTAATCCCATTTTTTATAAACATATTAAATGTCATGACAAATCCAGGCCTATTACCTACATTGAATTGATTTTGGTTGCTGACATCACAATAAGTTTTTATTTACGTTAAAATACTGTTTATTTTTGTCGGCTAATCTAGATTAGATTCGTTGCGTTTTTAAATTTAGGGTCCAGCTCAGTACCGACATCGAACTGTTATGATTTTGTCTAGCAAAAATGATTATTTTAATTGGATCTCAACCACTATAGAATCGATACTAGGACTCAAAAAAATTTCTTAAAAAAACAAATATTAGTAATAATTATTGTTATTATTTCTTTTTAAATGTATATTTTATTGTTCTGTTTAAAAAAAAAGTTTTACTAAAGCGTTATAAACTGTTCTATAATTTATTGTTAAACTTAGAAAAACTTGAAAAAAATAAGAATGTGGATAAAGGTTGTTGAATGCTATCCCCATTCTGGGAATAACATTCAACAAAGGAACAAAAACAAATTTAATTTGATGGAGGTAACAAAATTTACCCATGGCTGACATAAAAATTTACCCATGGCTGACATAAATATGTAAAACAAATAAATAAAAGAAAAATTGAAGTAACAATTTTAAGTTTTAAATTAAATATTTTGCAGTTGAAAAAAAAAAAAAAAATTAAAAAAAAAAAATTAGTTCTCAATATAAGAAATAAAAATAATTAATACTAAGTATAAGAAATAACAATAAATAATATTAAATATAAATAATACTAAATATAATAAATAAATATAAATAATCCTAAACATAAGAAAGATTTTCATAAAATTTGTAAACAAAATATAATTAGAGTGGTTAAAATTTAATATTTTAAAATCCATCTTACACAGAAGGAAAATTTCCAAAATGTTTGCTTTCATGTTGATCTACTTAGAGACGCAAATCACAAACCAGTCTACAAAGAAACAAGTCAACACGCACTGAATAAAAGAGTTTTATATTTATATTAATTTATTTTTTTATAAAAATGGTTTGACAGAAAAATCTAAAACTACTGTTTGAAATAAAAAATAAACTATTTCAAATGTCGTAAATAAAAAAATTAAAATTAAAATAAAATAAAATAATTGGGTTAAAAATAATTTATCAACTAAATTAAAAAAATATTAACTTTTTTCCTTTGATTTATCGGGTGACGCGACAACGACAGGACAAACCTACCTCTTTAAAATATCTCAATCATACCCAGCATTAAATAATAGTGAGATGTAATTTTTTGAATTAAATTTTTACCCATATAAAAAAATGTTCAAATTATCATTTAAAAGTTTCTTTTCAATATATTTGACTAATTTCATAATTTAATTCACTTATAACTAATTAAGCTCATTTTCTAATTATCAAATATTTGGCATATTATTGATAAGAAAATAATCAGCTCACCATGAGGGGTTTATTGAAGCGTGCAAGTAAAATTGACACTCAGCACAGCAAGTGTAACCATGGGTATCGTATAAAAGTTTGTTTTTCAATATGTTTATCTGGTTTAATACAATTTTATTTTGTTCATCTCGGAATTGAATTTTACAAATATATTTGTAAAAATTTTATTTAATGTTTTATTGTTTAAACTTTGTATATCTTGTCAATAATTTTGTTGATATTTAATTATACTGAAAATGCTAAAATAGTTACATAACCGCCTTCGTTTGCATAATTGAAATAGTTATGTACATTTATACAATATAATTATGCAACCCACCTACATCAGTTATGGTGCAACCCACCTACAGTCAATGATGCGCTAGAGCAGCATACGATGGTCAAATAGCTTCTCAAATTCAGGGACTAATTTAGTTGCCTTAATTTCTTTTGGTAATTTATTCCATTCTTTAACTAATCTGCTCGTCTTTCTGAAAAGGGCCTCGGCCTAAGGCCTCTGTATCATATGCAATATTATGTAAATTTTTTAAAGGTAATTTATACATTGGTTTGTTTTTAAAGAATACTTTTCGTTTAGATATTTATTAAATTTATTTATAAACTTTTTAGGAGTACGATTGGTACATTTATACAAACTTTGTTGGCATTTGTTTTTTTTTCATATTTGTTTATCATTTTGATGTTTTTTATTCAAGATTTAGTATAGTCGGTTCAAATTTTTTGGTGCATGCTTTTTTATAAATAAAGATTTTTTTTTTCAGTTTTGTTTGTTGACAACTTTCCCAGTAATATTTGTGCATAATGTATAATATAAGTAATGTGAAAATGATATAAGCAAAAGTTTTGTTAAAGATCTTGTTAAAAATTTCTATATAAACGAGTTTACCACATTGTATCAATCCTCTTCTAGATTATATACAGGGCCGTCCGGAGGGAAGGGTGTGTGTCTAGCCCTACGAACTTTATTAGTCGGCAAATTAGATACTGGAGTCGGCAAAATTGGATTTATAGTTGGCAATCGGCAGATGTCGGAAAACGAGGACCTTTTTTTTTCATTTTAGGTTGATAAGTTAGTGGACAAAAAATTTTTTTTTTGGCTTTAGTCGGCAAAAAACAGACGCGTCACCCCCCCCCCTCCTTCCTTTAAAATCTCTTCTAGACGGCCCTGATTATATATATTTTATGCGTGGGTGCCATGATAAATGTTCATCAACTCCTAAAAACACTATCTTGCTTTTTAGTATTTTATTATTAATAATAATTTCTAGGGGTTTTAGAAAGGTTACTATTGGTTACTAAAACATGGTTACTATTGGTTACTAGTATTTTTTTATGCAAACAAGTGTTTTGTGTTTTCTAAAGAAAAATAAAGAAAAATTGGTTACACCTAAATCCAATAATTGCTTTCTTTAATTCAACATTCATGTAAGCACATAGTCGATTTATATTGCTAATAGATGGGAAAAAAAAGACTTGAATTGCAAACCTGATAAAATGTATATAACTGATGCCTTAATAAGATCATTTATATAAATTAAAAATACGGCCTAGGATGAATATTCCGATGACGCTCTCATTAAGTTTTTTATATAATTTCGTGTTTCAAGTAAATGAACTTCTAAAATGAAAAAATGAATTTCTGAACAACTAAGCGGTTTCTGTTTCTTTCTCGTAAATTATCCTAGCTTACTCATATAAATATACTGTCAAAAGTTACCAAAACTATTGGCGTAATATATCGAGTTTAACCATACGTCAATATTGTAAGTCTCAAATTAATACTTTTTGGGCTAATCCACTGTTTTATTAATTATGCAAATAAACTATGGGCAAGTACGCAAACTACAAAACTTTAAAAAGTTTATAGGCTGCGAAAACATGTTTACCTAATTATATACTTTAAACATAAACGAGAACATGCAAAACCTCTTATGAAATATATGAAAATGAATATTTTTGAAATAACTATTTATCAGTTTTAATGTGTAGATACAACAAAAAGTCAGCAAACTTCAACAATAAGTTTGAAATAAATCTAAATAAAAAGTATAATCTAAGATCAAATAGAAACAACAACTATAAATTGCCTCAGAAAAGTAATAAACTCTCAAAACTTTGTTCTTATCGAGGACATAAATTATGGAATGACTGCCAAAAGAAATATAAATTCATTGTGAAGTCCTTAAATTCGTTTAAGTTTCAAACAAAAAAAAAGAAATTTTCAAAATTTAATCATAATAAAAGTTTTTCTTTTTTTAATTAATTTATTTTTGTTTTTACTATTTTAACGTTAACTTAGTTATTATTATTATTTTTTATACGAGCTTTTTACCATTATGATATATTACTTAAACTTGTACAGAGAGGCTAAGTAAATATATTGTGATACGTAATGTTATCCTTATCTTCTTTGAGCCCTCTGCTTTAACTTTATTTTGTTGTAAGCCCAGTATATACTTTTGTATTTTATTTTATTTTATCTATATGTTTACACGCATTATAAAAATATATTTATACTACGTTAAACAGGTTTAAAAAACTTTTAAAACACAATTTCTCGTTAACAGAAGATCGTTAAGTAATAAATTTTTTTCCAAGTCTTAAATACGATATAACACTTCTTAAGACTTAAGAGTTTTCATGTAAAAATGAAGAATTTTTATAGAAAATGATATAGGGGAAGTTTGCATAAGATGAGCAGGTTCCTAAGATGGTATAATCTCTTTTACGGTAGACTACTGATTTTTTCGCGAACTTTTTTGGTTAAGGATATTTTTACAAGTTCGACGATGTTATTTATTTTAATATCTTGGTTGTTTAGTTAATATTCTTTGATTGTTTTATTGTTGAAAAACATTACAATCGCCGTTATAATTTTTTGTTATTCAATATTTTCTATTTACGTCAGAACGAAACAAGATCTTAAAAATTTTATTACATCCTCAATATTTTATGCTAATCTACTGCTAGTTCCATAGGTTATATGAGATAATACATAAGCTGTTGTCATGCTATTTAAATTATGATAGTACTTGGTAAAGTTGCTTAAGATGATACGTTTATAGACGCTCAAGATGAGATGCGACTTTTTATTAAGAAAAGCGCTTTTTTTTAAAGTTATTCTCGGATCTTTATTTTGGTATTTCAAGAGCGAAAGTTTTTTCAAAAAATAGTATCGTTAACTTTTTTTAGAGATAGGAAAGATTTGTAATTGTTTTTTTTTTATGGTTGAGTAATTACTTTTTACTTTAGTATAGTCCTTAAAGATACAATTTTATTTAATATTTTTGTGTGATTATTTTGTGATTTTAATTTGAGTTCCATTAAAAAAAGCTCATCTTAGGAAACTGGTTTCCTAAAATGAGATGATTGGGTGTGTTGAAAATAACGCAGTTTTTGTTATAAAGCTTTTTTTTAAATGAACTATTCATTTATATTCTTTAAGAGGAAAGATTAAATTATGATAATCTGCAAAAATAGATATAAATATTTTCTACTGCAAAAAAACATTAGGCTGTTAACATGCTCAACATATGCAACCTTCGCTTAATAAAGTTTTTTCGGAATAATTTATTTTTTTTGAAAAATCCTTTTTCTTGAAAATTGTACCAAAACAATTCTTTACTTTCTAAATTCTATAAATTGTAGCAAAGTATTTTTTTACCATCGAAATGCTGAAAATGGTACCAAAACAATTTTTCACTTTTAAAATTTTAAAAATTGTTTAAAATTTTTATTTTTTATTATCAAAATTCTACAAAATTGCAACCAAATGTTTTCATAATATTAAAATTCTATAAAATAGAATAAAATAGTTCTTAGCACAATTCTCATTAAGCTTTTTGTTTTACCATTATGAAAATGAGTCAATAACTGTAACGGATCTAGAGGAGAATGAGGGAAATTTACCTCCTAATGAGAATTTTTTTTTTTAATTTTTGTTTTAGGTGCCCCAAGATGACATTACGGTTTTGTCTCAGAACATTGCAGAAGAGCGTTTAAATAGAAAGTTCCCTGGATCTCTTACTTCTAAAGCAATATATTAGCCTTATTAAAATTTACAGAATGAAAATAAAATCTATATTGTTTATGACCTTTTTTTTTGTTCACTTTAATGATATGGCCTGATTATCTTCTTATTTTATAAGTTCAAAAACAAATTCTATCATTATATGATTTTAAAGTTTATAAGTGCTGGCATCGCCATTATTTATTACCCTCCGCGTAAGGTGATATTCCCAACAAAATTAGGAGCTTTAAAAATGTTTGCTCCGCCAGCGGATTGTACCCTACCACAGTTGTCTGAATAACTTGATTTTTGGCCGAAATTAAAAAAAAAAATCTGTAGTTTTTGTTATTTTTATCATTTTTAAACACTGCATTGTCCAGGCAAATCGAAAATATATAGGTTTCACATTTTTTCTTGAAAGAAAAGTCAATAACCGTATCAAAAAGCGATTAAAAAGCGATCAATACATTATATTTCTTGCAAAAATACAACATTTCAATCTACAACGATCAATACACATATTTCTTGCAAAAATACAACATTTTTTCATTTGTGTATAAATTTAAAACTATATGCACATATGTATAGATTTTTTTCCAAAACATTTTTTATAGTATAGAGTTTAATTTGAAACAATAATAATTTTTCATTATTGTATATTTGCATAAGTTATTTATTTTTGAAAATAACATAAAATAAAAGTTTTTTCTTCACTTTCAACTTCTTCCTAAAACTAAAGTTCGCATGCATGGACTTGATCGATATAACTTTATTAAATCCCAATATGCATATATTATTCAAAATATAAAATCAGCTGCAGATATATTTATTTAAACCAACATTAAAGCTCCCAAAATATATCTATTTTATGTTATCAAAAATACTAGTGTCTCTATTTTTGTTTTATTTCTATAAATACATGTTCAAAAACATTTTTTTTTTCTTTATACAATTGTACTTGCTACCTAAATTGTTAAAAATAGTTCAAATATTCATTTTTATTTTATTTTTATAAAATATTCCATATATTTAACTAGATGAAAATATTTTAAAAAATGCATATTTTGGTAAATTTAAAATCTAAGTAAAATGTAAAGTCCGCTATTATAACATTATATTTATAGTATATTTTGAACATCTATTATCGCTTAATAATTCCTAAAAAAATCGGCTGCAGATAATTAAAATAAAGAAACTAATATTCATTGCAAACCATACCGTATTGACACTACATTTGTGTTGTTTTTATACCACATTTTTAATCATATATTTGTTATTCCGTATTGTACGTATACTTTTTATAGTATGGTTTTTAATTTAATGTATTGGCTTATATATCTTTAGATTGATTATTAAAATTGAAAATTTAATAATCAATCTTTAGATATATAAGTCATATAAGCTTTTCATGAAAAAATACCCAATTTATGACTAATTTTAGGAATTTTCGCTTGTGATTTTTATTATTTATTATTCAAAAATATTGATGAAAAACTTGTGAAAAATAAACGGGAATCATCACCTACAATTTTTAACTAAAATATTTAGTTTTGGTTTGATATGAAAATTTTTGGGGGAGGGGAGGGTTGCCCTTGACCTCCCCTCCCATCGCTGCAGTCCATTTAAATATATATATATATATATATATATATATATATTATATATATATATATATATATATATATATATATATATAAATGCGTATATATATATATATATATATATATATATATATATATATATAAATGCGTATATATATATATATATATATATATATATATATATATATATATATATAAATGCGTATATATATATATATATATATATATATATATATATATATATATATATATATATATATATATATATATATATATATATATATGTATATATATATATATATATATATATATATATATATATATATATATATATATATATATATATATATATATATATACAGGGTTAGTCAAAAGTTTTGTCTCCCCCACTGCACAGTGGGCCAGTAGGTGGACAAAATGGAAAAAATTTTAGTTGTCTAATCTTGAAAACCTATTTAATTTTAGTATCTACATATATTAGGAGAAATCTATTGATAATTTATTTATATTAAATCCCTTAGTTACCAGGACTCTAAGCATTTGAATATTGAGATAAAATAAAAAAAATAAAAATTATAAATAAGTAATTAACGGTGACATCAACGTTGTGTTATATTTCAATTACATCTACGTTTTTGAAACAAAAAATTAGTACATGTTATTCTAGAGTATTTAGAGATAAGAAAAACCAATGTGTGAAATAAATTTGTCATAGCATGTTATCTCAGTTATACTTTGAAAATCACAGATTAAAAAAAAAAATTTCTTAAGAAATTTATTTTTCGCCGCACAATAACTAATAATTACCACAATTTGCCATGTGTTGTCTTATATTTATTTGAGCTATATGATGCTTCAATCGAGTTTTAATTGATTGCTCGTCCCCTTAAATCCCCGTTCAGATTTTATGTATGTTTTAACTTGGTTGCTATGGTACTAAATTTTGCATAGCAACAACTCATTTTTACATTAACGTTGTTTTAACAGTATTTTACTTGCGCTAAATACGCAATATTGGGGGTATGTATTAAAATGAGATTCAGAATTCTTATGAGGTTAACTTTTTTTGGTTACTATGGATACCTTACTTTGCATAACATAGCAACAACATATTTTCGGTAGTTGTTAGTAATTTAATTACTAACACTGACAGTAATTTAATTACTTTTAATTTTAATTACTAACACTTGTAGTAACTTAATTACTAACAAGTATTAGTAGTCCAGGCGGCATATATATTATAACATTTTACTTTTAAATACAAAATACTTGTTACAATAATTATTTAGATATGGTTTTGTTAAACTTAGACATTCATAATTTTCTCCAAAAAAACAATCTTAGTATTTCAAAACAAAATATTACTGAAGATATATTAAAATTTATTCAGCCAAAATTTGCTGATTTTAAAGACGTTGATTTTAGACATGCTGTTCAACGATTTGTTTACTTGTATAAAAAAAAGTGGAAATCTGCAAACTATACTGTGAAAAATTTTGAAAAGAAGTTTGTGAACTGGCTTAATGAATATTTAATTGTCATAAAAAAAGACAATGAACCAACTGCAAGTAGACGTGCTCGAAAACCAGTTGCATTTGATAATAGTTCTAATAAAACTAAAAAACGGCGTGTATCTTGTTTAATTGAATCTCATTCATCCAATGAATTATTTTTTGCTGCTAATAAAAAATTTAGAGATGAATCTGTTGTTATTGCTGCCAAGAATGTTTTAAATATATCAAATACAGATAAAGCAACTAAATATTCAGCAGACGAAGCACTGGCTTTAATAATTGGTGCAAGTCTGACAAAAGCTTCCTATCAATTGATTAGAAGCGGAGCCTTGGAGAAAGAATATAACATCTACCCCGCTTACAATGATGTCAGAGATGCAAAATTGAAATGTTATCCTGCAAACATAACAGTGGAGGACTATTCAGCTTCAGTTCCTTTAAAAGATTTAATGACTCATACTTTGCAAAGAATCTGTGCAGTTCAGGAACCTGTGCTAAGGCACTTGATATTGAACGACAAAGCAATAAAAACAATGACTCTAACGTGTAAGGCTGGTTTTGATGGTGCTACTGGCCAAAGCATTTATAAACAAGTTTTATCAGAACCAGACATTAACAGAGATTTAAAGCGTGAAGAATCATTATTTATTACTTGTCTTGTCCCATTGGATTTGACTGGATTTAACAACAGCAACGAAAAGGTGCCTATTTGGAGAAATCAAAATTGTCCTCCACAGCCTATTGTAGACCCATAAGATTTGCATACAAAATGGAATCCAAGGAATCTGTGATTGAAGAAGATCAGTACATTAAAAGTGAGATAGAAAGCTTGGGTATGATTTTATTAGAGGTTTGCGGATCTTCTATTGAAGTGAATTGTATTATTGAACTTACAATGATTGATGGGAAGGTTCAAACAATATTATCTGAAAAAAATAACTCATACCAATGCTGTTCAGTGTGTGGTGTCTCTCCAAAAAATATGAATAGTCTTGATATCTTTAATATAGATTATACTAACAGAGAGTTCAAATATGGTCTTTCCAGTCTTCATGCATGGATTCGATTTTTTGAGATGTTATTGCACATTGCATATAAAAAAGAAACAAGAAAGTGGCAAGCAAGATCTAAAGAACACAAAGAAAAGGCATCTGTAGCTAAACAAAAGATTCAGACTGATTTTATGAACAAAATGGGACTTGTTGTTGATTTCCCTAAAAGTGGTGGTTCTGGAACAAGTAATGATGGCAATACCTCAAGGCGTGCTTTTGCAGCATATGAACAAACAGCTGAAATTCTGGGTATTGACCAAAACCTTATATTCAGATTTTACATTATCTTGGTAACGCTCTCTTCAGGATATGAAATAGACTGCTTAAAGTTCAAGGATTATTGTTTTGACACTTTTAGACTATATGTGTCCCTTTATCCATGGATTACATGGCTCAATCAGTTCACAAAGTATTGATACATGGACATGACATAATTAAAAGCCTTACATTACCCATCGGACTTATTTCAGAGGAAGCTCAAGAGGCTAGAAATAAAGACTTTAAATCTTATCGCGAAAATTTCAGCCGAAAAACATCCAGAAAAGCAACAAATACTGATCTTATCAATAGACTCCTAGTTTCCAGTGATCCTGTTATTTCATCATTGCGTAAATCAACATCACACCAAACAAATCATAAAGCATTTCCTTCAGATGTTTAACAATTACTTAAACAATCTTCAAACGATATTGTTTTATAATTTTTTGATGTAATTTAAAATTGATAACGTTTTCTTGCACTATTTTTTGCTTTTATTATTCCTAAAACATTATTTACCTAAATACTCAATTTTTATTCAATATAGGTGGGTCAAAATCCGACAAGATATTCAAATATCAATTTACCACTTTGTAACTAAGGAAAGTATCCGGTAACTAAGCAATATAAGTATCCATAACAACTAAATTTAAAAAATTATCACTTTTGTAAGAAGTGTGATCTCATATTGGTACTCATGCCAAATTTAGTGAATATAGCACTTATAAAATATCTGCAGATAACAAAAGTAGGTTGTTGCTAAGCAAAATAAAGGTATCCATAGCAACGAAATAAAAAAATATTACCTTCATAAAAAGCGCAGACATCATATTAGTACTCATACTAATTTTAGTGAATATAGCTCTAATATTAAATTAGTTATGAATTTTGTCCAGCAAAAGTGCATTCTGGCCCACTATGCACTGGTCTAACAATTTCAACTTTAATACAAAAACAAGTAATGATTTGCAAGAAATACATATTTATTAAACACAACAATACATAAACCAATAAAATAAAAATATAATTCATGCTTAGTACTTAGTACGTCCTCCATTTGCAGCTCGAACAGCCGCAACACGACTCGGCAGAGATTCCGCCAGAGCCTTCAGATAATAACCATCCATCGATTTCCAAGTTTTTTGAACACGGCGTACCAGTTCTTCCCTATTTTTTGGCCGTGGTTCAAGCAGCACACTGTCTTGAAGTTTTGCCCACAAGTGTTTGATAAAGGTCATGTCAGTGCTGTTACCTGGCCACCGACCTTTTGGGATAAAGGCGGCAAAATTTTTACGACAAAATTCCTGGGTCTTCTTCGCAGAATGTGCTGGAGCACCATCTTGCTGAAATAACACATGTTGAGGGCTAAACACAAGTTGGCGACAGTCAGCATCATTACCGGCTTGTTTTCCTACACAAGCTTCTTTATAAACTGGAAGAATATTATTTATGTAATAATCAGCATTGATCGTAACTTTTTCTGGGACAATTATTAATTTTGTCAAACCATACCCTGACATTCCACCGGCAACCATAATTTTAAGTCCATTTTTTGGCTTCTGCGCCGGAATAATTTTAGTTTTGTCGTCAGTGCGAATGCGGACATTTTGTCGGTTCGGAGTCGGGAAAAGTTCGATGGGCGACTCATCCGTCCAAAGAATGTGACTCCTCTTGATACGCCCCAAATGGTTATCGTCCAGATACCCGTTTTCGTCTAACCACTGGCACAGCTTTAAGCGATCGTCTTTATATTTTGCAGTTAGTAGGGGTTTTATTGGCTGTTTATAAGCAATTTTACCCCACGGTTGTTCGCGAACGAATCTTCGTACAGTTGACTCTGATACGATTTTATTTTTTTCCTGATATCGATGCGACATGTTCAGCTTTCTTGCGCAAGCACCTGGAGATGAACCCCACTTATTTTTTATAGTTTAGGTGATAATTTTTTTTGACGCTGGTGACAAAGCCTTCGGACGACCAGAACGAAACTTGTCGTTAAACTTTGACGATGGTGATTTTGTCCAGTACCGCTGAACCGTTCGTTGATGACACCCCAACACTTTGGCAATTTGTGTCTTCGTCATGCCGGCTATCTGCAGTTCCGCCATTCTTTTTCTTAAAGCAGGAGCTGTATTTGTGACACCAGCTATTTTTCCCATCTAAAATAATAATACAAAACATAAGTTTTCCAGAATACTTCGCTTGTAATTGAAATTTAATTTTAGGGTGGGGGGAGACAAAACTTTTGACATGCATGATGAAAATTTCACCTTTAAAATTTTGAACACTAAACTAAACCCTAACAATCCGTGTTTTCATTTTATAATAATATAGACAAAATACTATCTATTAATCATGCTCATTATAAAATAACTACGTTTATTTAATAACAGCATCTTATTAAATATTCTTACCTTCCTGCTTTATAATAAAATCTTCGTATATTAAATTAAATAGTTTTTATGTCAAAAACATATTTTTAAAAATAACATCAGTAAACAACAGTATTAAGGTCAAGGTTAGATACTGAAAATAATTATCTATAAATTACAACGCTGACAAGAGATAAAATGTACTTCAAAAAAAGTGCCACTAAGGGGAGACAAAACTTTTGACTAACCCTGTATATATATATATATATATATATATATATATATATATATATATATATATATATATATATATATATATATATATATATATATATATATATATATATATATATATATATATATATACATATATATATATATATATATATATATATATATATATATATATATACAGTGCCGGTTTTAGCACTACCAGCGCCCTGGACGAGATTTCTACGGCGCCCCCAGCTCAATTTAACCCCATTCAAAAAAAAGGCAAAGGGTAAAATAATCAATTAATTTCGCCCCTTTTTATTCGGCGCCCTGGGCCATCGCCCAACCAGACTCTACCCGAACGCCGCCACTGTATATATATATATATATATATATATATATATATATATATATATATATTATATATATATATATATATATATATATATATATATATATATATATATATATATATATATATATATATATATATATATATATATATACATATATATATATATATATATATATATATATATATATATATATATATATATATATATATATATATATATTTATATATATATATATATATATATATATATATATATATATGTATATATATATATATATATATATATATATATATATATATATATATATATATATATATATATATATATATATATATATATATATATATATATATATATATATATATATATATATAAATGATATATTATGAAACCACAAGCAAAAAATTAAAACTTTTCATAAAATTCTTGCCTAGGCCACTAAAGCGATATATGAACAACAAAACCTTTAATTCAAAAACTGTTTTAGGATTTGGATTCAGCATTATTGATCTTCTATAAAAACATCAAAACTTTAATTTTGGCAAAAAACCAAGTTTTTCAGACGACTTAAAAGCTACGGAAGCCGTCACCCGTTTATTTTGTTTTAAAAATAAGTTGTTTATATATTGAAATTACATTATAAAACGTTGAAATTTTCAAGAAATAGTCCAAACTTAATATGCTATATTTTCGTCTACCAATGTAATGATAAAATTAAAACAACGGTATTATATGTAGATAGTTCTGTTCTACCAGTAATCTAAACCTTCCAACTAAATATAATAGTTAATTGCTTCTTATCCCACAATAAAGTTAAGGTTTAATCGTGTTTTTTGTTAGTGCTAGGACATTGGTTCTTTAACGAGTTCTAAACATTTAGGATTTTGATAAAAAGAAGTTTTCTATTTTATTTTTTCTACACACAGTCTTTATTTTCATACTTTAACTTGATCTTGATTAACCGAAATTATATAAAAATTATAATTATATTGTAAAAATTATAATTATATTGTGAAAAAACTTATTGAATAAAATTGATAAAAATGTATTTTTTCCATTTTTAGTTAATAAACTTCATTTTTTACGCTGTTAAATGTAAAATATTTATTTTTATATAATATAATTATCGTTTAAAAAATTTTCATATAATTTTGCTTCATTTTGAGACCCAACAACTTTTTTTTGATAAAATTTGGAACTTGTTAAATGTTCAAGGGTCTTGAGGGACTCCTAAAAATATTTTTTATTCAAAAATTTTTTAAATCTTGTGTTTTTTTTATCACGTAAAACACATTAAGGGGGTAGCAACATATATTTGTCTAAAATATTGTTTTTTGGGACACTCTAATATATTAGGTTTTTTTTTTTGGACACCCTTTATATATATATATATATATATATATATATATATATATATATATATATATATATATATATATATATATATTTAAACAACTTTAAAAAGTATTCTACACAATAGAGTGCTCAATGTTCTTAAAAGAACAGAGCAATTATATTAGTTGTAGAAAATCACTTAACAAAAATTTTTTCTGATGAATCTTTGTTGATGAAACGCAGTGTTAAATGGAAAAAATTTTTGTTAAGTGATTTTCTACTACTAATATATATATATATATATATATATATATATATATATATATATATATATATATATATATATATATATATATAATAACAAACAAAAATAACAAACAATGAAATTTTTTATTTAAATAAATAACGTCCTACATATTTAGATAGTACCTAAACAAACACAAACTTCAGTTGATTATAATTCCACCATCAGTGGATGTTTCTATCCATAAAATTTTATCCAAGGCTAAGAGTGCTAAGATGTTTGTGTATTATCCTTGCAAGATTAAAATTTGATTAACACTTTCTTGCCAAGGATAAAGTTATTTTTATAGTTTTCCAAGAAAATATTAATCATGTTAGGTTGCATGTGATAAAATAGTTTGTACTAGGTTATATGTTAGACTAGTGTGTTACTAGGTTATATATTATTTTCAATTGGTTTTTTATACACTATTATGTTTTTTTAATGTTTTAATCAAATTTTAAGTTGTAAAATTTCAATCTATAGATGTACCTGATGTACCTATTGAATAAATAATCCAAGAAATGGCTGAGACACCTGTACCTGGATTTAATGCCCGTGTTGGCATGCGTGTTGAAGTCATTGGAAAAGATCAAGTCGGTAGTAATTTTTTTCTAAAACTAATAGCATTTACAAGACAAATAAAAGTTATGTCTTATTAATTAGGTTATTGTTATATATTTAAAATGTACAGTAACACAATCATAGATAATATAAATATAAAATAAATAATATAATATAAGTATAATAATATAAAATAAATAATATAATATAAATATAAGATAACATAATCAGAGTCTTCAAAATTGTTTATTATTTATTTTATTTTTCATTTATGTAAGATTACATTATTTATTTTGTTTACTTCTTTAGTTAAGTTTTATTACTAATTAAACTTAGATGGAGATCTTCTAGTACAGTCTAGGCAGTTTTTAATATCTGATAAATTCTGAGTATTAGTACCATTAGAGTATTGAGTTATGGGTGGTGCAATTTTGGTATTTGTAGTTGTTTTATCAGGAAACATTATATCATTAATAGTAGATAAAAATTACAATCATTTGTTGATATTAGTTTATTTTCATCAGTCTCTATGTTATGTTAACTGTTGTACCATCTTCTTTGGATAGAAAAGATGCTTTATAGCTTTCAGGTAGTTGAATTATTCCTTTAATGTGGGGAGTTGCACATGGTGCTAAATGTCATATTGATGCAGTGTCAATTCTGAAATTTGTTTATTTCATATGTGCGTAGTGGGGTGATATGTTTTCAAGCAAGGTAATCAGTTCTACAAGCAGGTCTCCTTTTAATCGCAGGTGATTTTTGTGCAAGGCAGTATTACTATAGTTTACTAGAAAGTCTGGTAAATCAACTGTGACTGTTCTTTGTTTGAAAGCCATCAGTTTGTTATTTGGGATAGAATTAGTAGATGTGTATAGTAGTGATCTAATTGAGGATAAAGCTGAGTGGATGCAGGCAGGGATGCTGAAGAAAGAGTATTTCTAAAAGGTGTTTTATTACAGTTTCAGACCAAGAGAAATACAAATGAGTATATGGAATACTCATCAATTATGACTAGAGGGAATTTGTTTGCTATATTTCACAGGGGCTCTTTTTTTATAAAGATTTGTGTTTTAAATTTAAAGAGTTGAGAGAGGGTTGTAACCACAATAAGTATTCAAGTATTAGTAAATCTGCTCTGATAGCTGTTATTGTTGGTTATAATAGTTAATAATAATAGTTAATAATCTAATAGTTATAATGTTGGTAACGTTAATAATGTTGGTTATAATAATTCATAAAATTATAAAATATCTTTAAAAAAAACCCAATAGTTTTTTAATGCCAGCAACAACAGTCCACAACAGTCATTGTCTCTTATTCTATGACAGATCAGAGACTTTCTCTTAATAAAACGTAATAGAGAAGAATGCAATAGGTTTTTCTTTTTGGCTTAGTGTTCCACCAATTGTGATTTGAGAAGTGTCAGTTTCAATTTTGAGTAGTATTTGAATACGTTGTTGTTAAAGATGCAGTATTTAGTTGTTCTTTATGTTGTTTAAAACCCAAATTAGCTTCTTTTGAAGTATTTTTTCAAATAAGTTATTTCAAATATTTTTACTTATTGAGTTGTGAGAATCAGACAATTGAGTAGTCAGATTGGTGCAGTTAGTGATCCATTTAGCATAATATCAAAAAAGCCTATCAAGCTGTTTAATTGTTTAAATTTGGTCAGAATAGGATATTGTTTTTGCCTAGAACCTTTCAGGATCTGGTTTCTATAAAATTTTCTATTAAATATCTTTTTCCTTTAAATGTCATTTTCTATTAAATGTTCAAGAAAATAAAGCAAGGTTTAAGAAAACTTACACTTTTGATTGTTTATTTCATTACAAAATCATTTGTTGTTTTAAATGCTGTGAGGGTTCTGTCATGTTCTTCTTGATTGGACCTACATATAATAACATCATCTAGGTAATAACATCGTCTAGATAATAACATCATCTAGATAATAACATCATCTAGATAATAACATCATCTAGATAATAACATCATCTAGATAATAACATCATCTAGATAATAACATCATCTAGATAATAACATCATGTAGATAATAACATCATCTAGATAATAACATCGTCAAGATAATAACATCATCTAGATAATAACATCATCTATATAAGGGAAATTAAAAAAACTCCTTTATAGTGCATTTAAATAGGAGTTTTTAAAATTTGAAGAACTTTTCATTTTGATAGAAATTATATAATCTTTCTCTTTAAGTGGGATATGGTGGTAGGCATTTATGGCTACCTTGTTTAGTAGGTTATCTATTCTAGGACAAAAATTAGAGTCCAGAGGAGTAAATATCTTTATAGTATTAAAGAAATCAATTACTAAATAAGGTTTTTTTTTTAAGTAGGGTTTGTAGCAAAGCATTGAGACCTCTAGAGGCATTGACTAATTTGAATAATATTGCTTAGGAGGCACGTAGTTGGCATATTGATTGTGTTGTCTTGAAGATGTTGCAATTGGAGTGAGTTGAATAATTTACATTACATAGAAGATAGGACAAGGCAAAGTTGGATTGGTTGGACTTTTTCTCCAAAATGAAGAGCTGAGTGTTTATTGATAATTTTTATGCAGATGATGGTTACAACTAGCTATCTTACCACAAAAAGTTTAATCAGATAAAAGTGGTTTCCTATTATTAAGGTACCATCATATTGGCCAATGATTTTTGCTAGTGCATTATCTGCAAGGCAGAATATTTTTTATATTTGTGTTGAAGTTAATATTGTTACCAGAGCCTGTGTCAGTGAAGGCTGAGCACTAGTGTTTCTTTAATTGTTACACGCATAAGGCCTAATTTTAATTTAAAAGGAATAAAACTGTGGCTATATGTGAGACATTATCTTGACCAATATTATTATCTTTGTAAAGTGTTGCTGCACCCTATATGCATGTTTTATTTGGGTACTTTGGTTTTATGTTGTTGTTTTAGTTTTACCTTTTTTTCCACAGATGTTACAGTAATACATGTTGAATTTTGAGTATTGCAATAGGATCTTTCATGTTGTTGATCTTCACACCAAATATAAGAGTATTTTGTAGCAGCAAAGATATGACATTTTAAAAGTTGGGAAAAAGTTTTAGTGTCTTTGATTGCATTTTTCATAGTTGTTGCTGGATGATTTTAATGGGCGCTGATGAATCATTGAGGATAAAAATGCATACATTGAGGATATAAATGCTACAGTGCATCAAAATTCTCATTTGCAGTTAATAATTTTATGGGGCATTTTCTTATTAAGATTTGTAGCTTTTCCATTAATTAATCAACAGATTCTGATTTGAGTTGTTTGTTGATCTTAACTTGTGATGCATCATTATAGATGTAGGTTTTTTTGAAAATTTATTTTCCAGAACTATTAGTGCATCTTCAAAGTTTATTTGATTCTTGATAAGTTGGAAAGATTTAGCACCACATAAAACAAATAGAATGAATAGTTTATTTGTGTCTGTTACATTGACTTTTATGATTGTAACATTCTTTTACGTTTGTAACATTCTTTCCTAATATAAATATTCTTCCTTTGAAGGTTCCTCATTAAGAGTTTTTACGAATATTTCATGATTCATTGTGATAATAAGATTTATAATAGATATTGTTGTAATCCAAAACAATATATAAGTTGTATGTTGTTAATAAGGCTATTGTGATATATTTAAAATATACAATAACACAACTATACATAGTATGCATAATATAAACATAAGATAACTTAATATCACAGATATAAATAAAAATAAACAAGCAAACAAAATAATTTTTTAAAAATACTAAATTTTGTTTAATTATAAAAAATTCAGAAATGGTAACTCATGCTTAAATGGCGACACAGACAACATGCAGAACACTGACTTTTTTCTATTTTATTTTTTATTTATCAATTGTATTTTTTGTTTAACTTATAAGGTCAACAAATAAGAGTTATATAAAAATGAGTTTGATTAATAAAGTTTTTTTCACAATGACTCAATAAAAACATAGTCTTCACATGTTGCTTTACTTATATTTAGATTGTAAAAAAAAGGTTTAACTTTAAGTCTTCAAGTATTATTTAATAAAAATTTTAGTTAGTTTTATAAACTAATATTTAAAATAACAATAATTGAAGCAAAGTTAAGCATATACATAGTAATACTATGACAAGAAGTCATTTACTTAGAACTTTACAAGTTAAGTAATTTAAAAATATTTGAAATGTAATTAGGTGGTAATTAAAAAACTTAAAGGTCCTTGGAAGAAAGTACTAAAATTAATTTTAACATTCAATTAATTGTTGAAAATAAGGTAATGATAATTCCATTTAGAGAGGAAACAAAATAATATATTTTTAGTTTTAATTTTAATTTAATAAAACTTTTGTTTTTACTACTGTTTTGACTTTTTTTTAAAAATTTTTAAATTTAAAATTTTTAAAGCTTTAAAATTATAGATGATTTAATTTAAAAAAATATCTAGGTACAATTTGCTATGTGGGCATGACTGCATTTGCTGCTGGCAAGTGGGTTGGTGTTGCTTTAGATGAACCAAATGGCAAAAATGATGGCTCAGGTAAAAGTTTATCTTTAAGATTAATAGTGTTTATACTGGCCAAACATTCATTATTTATCGCTAAAGCATTCTAGAAACTTTATATCTTAAGCTGTTTGATGCAAGAAAGAGTTATTATTGTGATTATGATGATGTTGTAGTATTAATATTTTGGTGACAGCAGAATAGTATAAGTAGTTGATAGATAAATAAAAATAAAAAGTATATATCTTTTAAAGTAGTTAATTTTAGTGCAAGGAAAAAAGTATTTTGACTGTTCTCCAAATCATGGTATATTTGTTCGACAAACACAACTTGCAGAAATTAATGATCAATTACAGACAACTTCCTCAGGAACTATGTTGCCATCATTTGGAATATCAAGTCCTCGGAAAATTGGGATGACACCATTAAAGGTTTGTGTATTTTCTTTTCTGCAAGTTGCTTTTAATATAGCTCTAGGACCAAAGAATATGTATAATTGAGTAAAAGAGTATGTATAATTGAGTAAAAGAGTATGTATAATTGAGTAAAAGAGTGTGTATAATTGAGTAAAAGAGTGTGTATAATTGAGTAAAAGAGTATATATAATTGAGTAAAAGAGTATGTATAATTGAGTAAAAGAGTATGTATAATTGAGTAAAAGAGTATGTATAATTGAGTAAAAGAGTGTGTATAATTGAGTAAAAGAGTATGTATAATTGAGTAAAAGAGTATGTATAATTGAGTAAAAGAGTGTGTATAATTGAGTAAAAGAGTATGTATAATTGAGTAAAAGAGTATGTATAATTGAGTAAAAGAGTATATATAATTGAGTAAAAGAGTATGTATAATTGAGTAAAAGAGTATGTATAATTGAGTAAAAGAGTATGTATAATTGAGTAAAAGAGTATGTATAATTGAGTAAAAGAGTATGTATAATTGAGTAAAAGAGTATGTATAATTGAGTAAAAGAGTATGTATAATTGAGTAAAAGAGTGTGTATAATTGAGTAAAAGAGTGTGTATAATTGAGTAAAAGAGTATGTATAATTGAGTAAAAGAGTATGTATAATTGAGTAAAAGAGTATGTATAATTGAGTAAAAGAGTGTGTATAATTGAGTAAAAGAGTATGTATAATTGAGTAAAAGAGTGTGTATAATTGAGTAAAAGAGTGTGTATAATTGAGTAAAAGAGTATGTATAATTGAGTAAAAGAGTGTGTATAATTGAGTAAAAGAGTGTGTTTAATTGAGTAAAAGAGTGTGTATAATTGAGTAAAAGAGTATGTATAATTGAGTAAAAGAGTATGTATAATTGAGTAAAAGAGTGTGTATAATTGAGTAAAAGAGTGTGTATAATTGAGTAAAAGAGTATGTATAATTGAGTAAAAGAGTGTGTATAATTGAGTAAAAGAGTGTGTTTAATTGAGTAAAAGAGTGTGTATAATTGAGTAAAAGAGTGTGTATAATTGAGTAAAAGAGTATGTATAATTGAGTAAAAGAGTATGTATAATTGAGTAAAAGAGTATGTATAATTGAGTAAAAGAGTGTGTATAATTGAGTAAAAGAGTATGTATAATTGAGTAAAAGAGTATGTATAATTGAGTAAAAGAGTATGTATAATTGAGTAAAAGAGTATGTATAATTGAGTAAAAGAGTGTGTATAATTGAGTAAAAGAGTGTGTATAATTGAGTAAAAGAGTATGTATAATTGAGTAAAAGAGTGTGTATAATTGAGTAAAAGAGTATGTATAATTGAGTAAAAGAGTATGTATAATTGAGTAAAAGAGTGTGTATAATTGAGTAAAAGAGTATGTATAATTGAGTAAAAGAGTATGTATAATTGAGTAAAAGAGTGTGTATAATTGAGTAAAAGAGTATGTATAATTGAGTAAAAGAGTATGTATAATTGAGTAAAAGAGTATGTATAATTGAGTAAAAGAGTATGTATAATTGAGTAAAAGAGTGTGTATAATTGAGTAAAAGAGTATGTATAATTGAGTAAAAGAGTGTGTATAATTGAGTAAAAGAGTATGTATAATTGAGTAAAAGAGTGTGTGTAATTGAGTAAAAGAGTATGTATAATTGAGTAAAAGAGTATGTATAATTGAGTAAAAGAGTGTGTATAATTGAGTAAAAGAGTGTGTATAATTGAGTAAAAGAGTATGTATAATTGAGTAAAAGAGTGTGTATAATTGAGTAAAAGAGTATGTATAATTGAGTAAAAGAGTATGTATAATTGAGTAAAAGAGTGTGTATAATTGAGTAAAAGAGTATGTATAATTGAGTAAAAGAGTATGTATAATTGAGTAAAAGAGTATGTATAATTGAGTAAAAGAGTATGTATAATTGAGTAAAAGAGTATGTATAATTGAGTAAAAGAGTATGTATAATTGAGTAAAAGAGTGTGTATAATTGAGTAAAAGAGTGTGTATAATTGAGTAAAAGAGTATGTATAATTGAGTAAAAGAGTGTGTATAATTGAGTAAAAGAGTGTGTATAATTGAGTAAAAGAGTATGTATAATTGAGTAAAAGAGTATGTATAATTGAGTAAAAGAGTATGTATAATTGAGTAAAAGAGTGTGTATAATTGAGTAAAAGAGTGTGTATAATTGAGTAAAAGAGTGTGTATAATTGAGTAAAAGAGTATGTATAATTGAGTAAAAGAGTATGTATAATTGAGTAAAAGAGTGTGTATAATTGAGTAAAAGAGTATGTATAATTGAGTAAAAGAGTATGTATAATTGAGTAAAAGAGTGTGTATAATTGAGTAAAAGAGTGTGTATAATTGAGTAAAAGAGTGTGTATAATTGAGTAAAAGAGTATGTATAATTGAGTAAAAGAGTATGTATAATTGAGTAAAAGAGTGTGTATAATTGAGTAAAAGAGTATGTATAATTGAGTAAAAGAGTATGTATAATTGAGTAAAAGAGTGTGTATAATTGAGTAAAAGAGTGTGTATAATTGAGTAAAAGAGTATGTATAATTGAGTAAAAGAGTATGTATAATTGAGTAAAAGAGTATGTATAATTGAGTAAAAGAGTGTGTATAATTGAGTAAAAGAGTGTGTATAATTGAGTAAAAGAGTGTGTATAATTGAGTAAAAGAGTATGTATAATTGAGTAAAAGAGTATGTATAATTGAGTAAAAGAGTGTGTATAATTGAGTAAAAGAGTATGTATAATTGAGTAAAAGAGTATGTATAATTGAGTAAAAGAGTGTGTATAATTGAGTAAAAGAGTGTGTATAATTGAGTAAAAGAGTATGTATAATTGAGTAAAAGAGTATGTATAATTGAGTAAAAGAGTGTGTATAATTGAGTAAAAGAGTGTGTATAATTGAGTAAAAGAGTATGTATAATTGAGTAAAAGAGTGTGTATAATTGAGTAAAAGAGTGTGTATAATTGAGTAAAAGAGTATGTATAATTGAGTAAAAGAGTGTGTATAATTGAGTAAAAGAGTGTGTATAATTGAGTAAAAGAGTATGTATAATTGAGTAAAAGAGTATGTATAATTGAGTAAAAGAGTATGTATAATTATGATCTTGTCAAAAAGTCTTCTCTTTTCGATTGCTTAGAACAGGCAGCTGATCTTGAATCTGATCTCATTTCTGTAACATATCGTTCTAACAAAATTCAATAATTGCAAACAACTACTACAATATTAATGAAATGCAACCTCATTGAGTCCTCTTTATGTCTTCTTGAATTATTGTTCACCACATTTACAATGACAACATTTACAATGCCAACCTTGTCCGCATTGTAAACATAGCTGGACCTGCTTTATCTGTCAAGCTGAAGCCTTAACTTCCATTGTCGTAAATACTAGAAGGCTGTTTATTTAAGTTGGCCATAGTTTTCATGGTTACTTACATGGTTACTATGGTTACCATATATTATTTTATTTAAAAAAATTTATATTGTTTTATTTTGTTGATTAAATTTTTTCACCTAAAAAGCAATAACAAACTTTTAACCACAAATGGTTATCAATTTTCTAACAGTTATTAAACTTAATTATTTACAGTTGATTTTGTTTTGTCTTAACAATTTAAAAAATCCTTTTAGGGCCAACCTACTCCACAATCAGGTCTGGTGACACCTAAAATTTCTTCATCTGCGGAAACAGTATCTGCATCTTTTTCAATTCAAAATGTGTTAGAAGCATCTAGTGAAATACCTGTGACGACGCCTGTGGCAATGCCTGGGGCAACTTCAGAGAAAATAAAATCAGGTCTTGCAAAACCCAAGTTAGGGAAAATTTCAAACTTGGAGGAATTAACTCCTCCTAAAGAAAGTAATTTATCTGGAAAACCAAAGTTAATACCAGGATTAAATACACAACGCCCATCTAACACTCAGTCAGAATCTAGCATTCAGGTTGATCCCAACATTCAATCTAATAATCAGCGTTCTAGTTTTCTTTCAAAACGTGGATCAAATCTTGTATCCCAACCAACAGAAATACCGGAGACATCTAATGAGAGTTTGACTGTTGATTTAATGCAAAAGAGCGTAGAACCTACTCTTCAAGCATCTCGTGTTCCATCAGAAGAATTTTTAGAACTTCAGAAAAAGTTGATTGAAAAAGAAAAAGCAAATTTAGACTTGGAAGAGAAGTTGAATGTTCTGAAACAAAAAAGAATTGCAGATCAAAACAAAATTAAAGAAATTGACAAGATTAAGATGCAAAATCAGCAGGTATGTTGTTGCTAGGTTGTTGTTGTTAGGTTTGTTTTTGTTAGGTTGTTTCAAATATATAATTCTTCTTTATTATGTATTCTTTAACTTTTCAGCATTTTTATTAGCTTTTAGAATACAAAGCAAAGTGGCAAGAATCCACAAGAGAGCTCCAAATGCAAATTAAAGCCTTACGAACTGTAAGTTTTAACTGCAAACTTTGAAAATTTTGTAAAAATCTTACTTTTAGTTCAATAGTAGTATTGTAGTTTTATTATTTTTAATTTTTTGGTTTGAGTAGTTTTAGTAGTTGTGCTATTAATAATATTTTAAAATAATAATTTAAACTATTTTAACTTACCATTAAAACTTAAACCATTAATATTTACCATTGTAAGTAACAACTTACCATTAAAACTTAAACCAATTATATTTACCTTTGTAAGTAACAACTTACCACAAAATGAGACTACCACATATTTATCATTGTAGTTACCAAACTACCTTGTAGTTTTGTACTTACAATTTTTTGTAGATAATTTAATTAATGCAAATAAAGTTTGAGTAGTTTTAGTAGTTAGAGTAGTTTTAGTAGTTAAAATGTAAACTATTATTACTTACCAATGTAGTTACCAAACTACCTCGTAGTTTTGTACTCACAATTTTTTGTAAATAATATAATTAATGCAAATAAAGTTCTTAATTTTTTATTAGGAGGCTAATGATGCAGACAATTTAAAAGGACAAAACGAACTGAATGAACTACAGGAGGCTGTTGAAATGGCTACACTAGATAAGGAGATGGCAGAAGAAAAAGTATTTTTTTGTATTTTTGATATCTAATATTTGATACAAGTATTTTAGCTTTACCCTTAACTGAGAAAATTCTGGTAATTTTAAAAATGAATTTGATCTTTGATTCTATTTTGTGTGCTCTAGAAAGCTGAAAACATTTACAATGTTTTATGTGGTCTTAAAAGCTGAAAGCATTTATAATGGAATCTAATGAAATGATATTTACAATGTTTAGGGTTGAGGAATCCAATGAAATAATAAAAAACGTTTAAAAAAAACATTAAGTTTACAGATTTATAAACATTTTTATTTGTGTAAGTAGTGAATAAAAATGTTCACACTTAAGCAATTGCTCAAAGTCACCTCAATATTAATAATTATTAAATAGTTATAAATATTTGAATAAATTTTACCTTAAAAATACTGATGTAGCTTAATTTACTTCAAAACTCAATAAAGTTTTTAAATTAAATTAATAAAATTATTCATTCATTTCATGTCATAGACATGAAAATTAATGAATGGTTCATTGCAGTTCATTTATTTCATGTCATAAACATTAATAAAAAAGACAAAAAAACTTTTGAGAAAATTTATGTTGGTGCTAAAGTTTGTTTTGGATTTTTAGTGATCACTGTAAATATCCACCATCCACCATCCACCATCACCATCCACCACCATAATAACTGAAGTTATGTAAAAAAATTATTTTTCACACATTTGATATTACTGCTGCTACTTTTGACAGTACAAACATATTGCGCTCTTATACCTTTGAAGTCTTATGTAAACTTGCTTTTACCGTTTTCTTCTTAACAGTACTACTTATACCATCACAAGGAAATTTCCAATATTTAGTTGCAAAAAACTTTTAATGGTTATTTTCATAAAACTTCCAATGATTAGTTGGAAAACACTTCCAATGGTTTAAAAGAAATTTCAATGGTTAGTTGCAATAAATTTCCCATAATTACTTAAAAATACTTCCAACGATTAATTGCGAAGAAACACCCATTTAGCTTTTTACGATTTACTCATCTGGAAATCTTTTTGGTGGTAGAATAGATCAATAAAGTTTTTTTTATTATTATAATGAGCAGAACATTTGACAGAGAAATAATAAGTTTTGTATTCACTCAATTTTCATTACAACTACAACTAAAGAAATAAATTAAAATATATAAAGTTATTTGTGTAACACTTTTCAGCTACCATATTTTAAATGGGATGTTTTTCAATTTTTTAAAATGACCAATTAAATGTTCTTATTTTTGAACACTACAATTTATTATTGCTATTCATATAAAAACAAGTATAATGGTTATTGTCATCACTTAAAATACTGAGCCACTTTTACTGCATATAAGGTTTAAAGGGGTCTTTGAAATATATAACTAGTGGATGCAATGTACTTTGTTTTTAAAGGGATCCCTAAGTGGTGAGACAATTTTTTTCTAAGATTTATATCTTAGTTATACTTATAAAGAGTTTACTTTTAGAAAAAAATGAGTATTTAATAAATGAGTGTACTATTTAGTATAGTGCTTGGCAACCCGTGGAAACCGCATCTGGTTAACCATTTTTTTGTTAAGTTTTCTTGAAACCGAAAATTGATTTTTTTCTCTAAAAAAACTACAAAACTGGTCATTAATTATACATTACTAAATAGATAAATAGTTCAAAGATTTCTTGTTTTGACAAGCTAACAAGTAATGTGGAAAGCACAAGTATCAGGAAAATATATATAATTTTAAAAGCGCTTTGATATTGCATCTAGTTTTATTTATTTCAATATTTTTTATACTAATTGTTAATTCATTACATACTGACAGTATCTTTTAAATTTTGCAGTGTTATTTTAATATACTTATAATAATCAAAACAATACAAAAAAGACAAGTAACTTAAAGTATTAAAACAAAAGACAAGTAAAGACAAGTACTAACTTGAAGTATTTTATATTGTTTATGCGACACAAAGATTTCAAAAAGTGACCAACGGAGCCATCCAGTTACGTAAACCTAGGAGATGTGAAAATAAAAACAGGTTGTAGATGGTGTCATTGAATAAAAAATAAAAATCATAAAATGTGTGGCAAGACTTTTGTGAAGTAGAAAAACGAAAAGTAGACGATAAGGGGGCATGGTGAGAAACAACTAACACTCTAGTCACTCTGTGTGTAGAAAATATGCAACAAAGAATAAATATTTGATACACTGATTTTAAAGACTGTTGATGTCTACAGGTGTGATGGTGTACTGCATTAGTATGTCCCGTTTGGTTGTCTTGTATGGTCTCGTTATGTTTTTGTTCACTTTCAAATCGGGTGAATAAAAAGCTAAACACACTCACTCCTTGCGCTTATGGGCTAGCACGTCAGAGCCAGACATAAGACCTACAGAATGGATTTCAATTGATCGAATGCACACTTTAGTCACCGTAGGCCACAAGCCATCACTCTTAGCTATGTCCTGTACTGGTGTGGAATGATGTGCTATGGAGTGAGATTTTAAAATACTTATAATAATCAAAACAATACAAAAAAGACAAGTAACTTAAAGTATTAACTAACTAACTTGAAGTATTTTGTCAATTTTTTTTTTAATATATATATATTTTCATTTGTTTAAGTATACGAAAACATAACGAGACCATACAAGACGATCAAGCGGCACATACTAATGCACTGCAACATCACACCTGTAGACATCAACAGTCTCTAAAAACAGTATATCAAATATTTGTTCTTTATTATATACTTTTGTTCATAATCTTTTTTTTTGACCTTATCCTTGTATATTTGTTCAGATTTGTGTTATAATGTGTGAATGAGACCACATATTTGTGTGAAGCATAACAGCGTGAAAATTTTCCACAAAAATACGTATTTGCATATTTTTTATAACAAATGTTTTCTTGGTTGGAATGTACTGAACTATACTACTAGATAAGTTTAGACATATCACAATCTCATTAGGTTTTTTGTTTCTATCTAGTTTTCTTGATCTGACGTCGCTAAGTTAGTTTGTTGTGGTTTGCACTATACAGTGTAAGTGTACATGATATTTATATGTAGTTACATATTTGTTTATATTCACACGACACGCATGCCTCACCACCCTCATGAGATCTCTAAGAATGTTGGAACTGTATTAAAAACTAGGATAGGGATTGGGATTTTTGGCTTTTGTAGTGTAGTCCTATTATATTGCAATATTGACTAGCATGACGTTGAGTGCAGGTGGTAAGATCTGTTGCAAGGACACGCCCCTGACGAGTGGTGTTAGTGCAGGTCTAGAGCTCTCCAAAATGTCATTGGTGATTGCAGTGCATTCCTGAGGAGGGGATCACCATTATCCACTACTTAATTCTGATTGGTTATCATGGCACCAACATTTTTTTACCTTTTACACCCACATATTATAGCGCTTTGTGAACTTTATATTATGAATTTGTTACATTAATGACATTTATATACTTTTATCTCACTCAGGTGATTATCAGTTTTTAATTTATTATCTAGAGATTAGACAATAAATAGTACCACATTTATTAGACTATTTTTTCTTTTTATATTGCTCGAACTATCATTTTTTATCATTTTACTTAATATTTTATTATCTACTTATTTTATTTTATTGTTTTTGTATGGTGCGATAATTTTAGCCATGGTTGCCGTTAATAAACCAGCAGATCTATATTGACTTGTTTACTCATAGACCATTATTTTATCATTTGTTTAGGATGACTAGAGCGTGAGTTATTGTTCACCCTATCCCCGAGTCCTAAAATTTTATTCCTCCTATAAAATAGTCTTTACATTCATTTATTATTCTCACCCAATGACATCATCTACAATCTAATTCTATTTTCACATCTCCCAGGTCTACATAACTGGACGGCTCCGTTGGTCACTTTTTGCGACCATTGTGTCGCATAAACAAACAAAGACAAGTAACTTAAAGTATTAACTAACTAACTTGAAGTATTTTGACAATTTTTTTTTTTAAATATATATATGTATATATATTTGTTTTCATTTGTTCTTAAATTTTTTGGCATTGTTGTTCAAATATTTTAATTTGAGATCGTTAAATAAAATAAAATTGTTAAATAAAATAAAAATAACAATCTCAAATTAAAATAATTAAACAATAAAAACAAATTTCAACAAATTTGTTTTTATAATTTTTACTTTTGTATTACTTTAAATATTATAAATCGTAGTATATTTTTACATAATACTTTTGTAAACAGATAACATCCATAATTTTCAGTTGAGAATAATATATTCAGTTATGAATAGTATAAAAATAAAAAATAGGTCATTAAGTTGCCACACAAAAAAAAGGATTGGAAAGGAAAAAAGAGGCTAAAAAAAAAGATGGTCCAAGTTCATCAGATTCGAACTAAATTAGTAATGAATAAAAAAAGATAATGTTAGTGTACATTGATAAAAATTGTTTAATGTACTTTTACTGTCATTGATAAAAAAAGTTTAATAATTAATGAAAAAAAAAAAAAAATTTATTTTAGCTTAAGTATGAAAAATTTTCTTTAGTTTACAGATCTAATTCCAGTATATTAGTTTTGTAGGTTACAATGGATTTATACAGCAATAATAAAAATTTGCTTTTATAACAAAAAAACGGTGTAAAACCAGTTATCCGGTTTTACAGTTCAAAAAAACTGAAAACCAGTTTTTTGAAATTTTCTCATTTTTATCGAACCCTAATTTGGTATATACATAAATTATTTCGAATTATTTTGAATATGAGAATAAACAACTATCATCTCTGCTCTGCCAGTGAAACAAAGCTGTGGGTAAATAAAGATGCATAAATTTTACAAGAGCATCTTTATAATTTGTGTCTATAAAAATCCATAAAAAGCAGAATATCTTTGTGCTCTAATTACTAGGAGATATTTTATTGAACCAATTCGTATGTTAAACTAAAATCATCTTGCTTATAGACTCTTTGACATTTATGTTAGTTGCATCTTGAGGAATAAATTGATGAATCTATTTTGTACTAGGTAATTTCTTTGCATTATTAGATCAGGGAGTCAACAATTTACAACAGATCTATTTTGGCTTCAACTGAGAAAATTTGGAAAATTCAATTTTTCACTAAGGGTATTCTTATTTGAATTCACCAATTAGTTACCATAGATTGTAAAAATTTTTTTGATACATGTTGATTTTTGAATAAGCATTTTTTTCCAGGTAATTGCAACTAAACTAATCATTGCAATCAAACTGATAGCAGTGAAAAGGTTTTCACTGCTATCAGTTTAACTGTGGTATCTAGCCTAACTATAACAATACTTGTTTTTCTGGAAGTCCCTTTTTTTTATTTTTTTCTTCTTTTTATGGCTGTTATGGTTGTTTTTGCCTTATTAAAAACTTCAACTGCTTTCCATGAAAGCCATAAATCAAGACTAAAGTCAAAACCTAAATTTTTTCCTTTCTGTTTGTGGTTATTAGTTTTTCTTAAATTGATTTTGTCAGCTTATCTAGCTCATAAGCTTTATTCTAATATTTAACATCTGGCTCTTGAGTAACTTCACTTCTCAGATGGGATCAGTAGCTTGCATTAGTTTTCTTTTGCTGAGCAAAATCTTTGCATGTTGTGGAAACCCCATGAAATTGTTTTTGTGGCATATCTAATGTAATGTGTTAAAACTGGTATTAATAAGTTCTTTTTCTTGTGCAACTTTTATCACTTTATTTAAAATTTTTTCTAGAGAATCATTTTTATCATCCTTGGTCCTTTAATGTTGACCACTTATTTTTATATGCATTTTAGATATACAGTTTTTTATCTATCAACTATAAATAAACACAAAATACATTGCTAAACCTTTGTTATTTTTATAAAGTGAAAGAAATTATTTTTTGTATATAGTTTTATAATTTAATAGCTATTTTATAATAAAATCATTATTATAAAACAGTTTGTTTTATAATAATGATTTTATTATAGTTTTAGAAACAATCCTCAAAAAATCAACTTCAGAATTTTTAACCAAAACACTCTTTAATGTATGGATTTTATTAAAAGAAAAATAAAATGCTACTTTACCTCCTTTTATGATCTGTTATCTCAGACAATAGGTGAAATGCATTCACCATTTTGATTTGGTTCCCATTGCTTTTATGGATAATAAACACCTTACTCTGATTTGTTGTTTTCAAAACTATACAGGTGAAAATCTGTAAAGCAAAGACAATACCAATTATTTTTGTCTTGATAAGAAGATTGATTGCTTGGAGGGGGCATTTGAGCTTGAAAAGGATCTCACTTCTGCTATAGCATGGGGTTCTCAGTAGCTGGTGAACTTTAATTTAGATAAAATTTTATTATTTATTTTTTTTCAGCTAATCGTTATCGCAGCAGATTAGATTTTACAATATTTATGAATGGTAATGTACTCAATGAGTCATCTACCCTTCGTCTTTTAGGATTAAATCTCACTTCTAATCTTTCTTTAGCAGCATCTGCTAAGGTTGTCTTCTCTTCTCTTTTTTATAAATACTATAATGGGCGCTGCTCTAAAGAGCTAGCGTCTCTTGTGCCATCTGCTAAAATTCATTCTTGTGTTACTTGTCATTCAATCAAGTCTCATCCTTTTTCTGTGACTGTTCCTAAGTGCTCCAAAAATTCTTTTTTGTCTAGTTTTTTTCCTCAAACATCAGTTCTTTGGAATTCACTCCCTTTATCTTGTTTTCCTGATTCATATAACTTGCAATCTTTTAAGTTGTCTGTTAATCATTATCATGCTATATAAACTTCATCTTTTCTCTTCCAGTCTAATACTTCCAACTCTAATAGAGGTTGCTTGTATCCTTGTTGGAATTAAAAAAAGAAAAGTTTTTTTTAACTTGCTGATTTTAAAGTAACCTTAAAAACCAATATGGCATCAGCGAAAGAATTTCATGAGGTAATTTATGTGATAAAGGTAACCATTTTGGCAAAGTATGAAAAAAAAGAGATGGTTACTCATCTGAAAATTTTTTTCACTTTCTCATGGAATACTTTTTAAATAAATTTTTAGTAAGTTTGTATGAAAACTGCCAAGTAACAAAAAAGATAACAAATTTAGAGTTATAAAATAGATAGAGATAAAATCTCATTTAAAATAATACATGCCGAAAAACAAAATAAACAAAAAGTAAATACTTAGTAAACCTGAGTACTTGCTTTATGTAAAAAGTATTTTTAAGTGTCTTAGCTGAAGACATACAAAATTGTTTCAATGTCATCAAATTTAATGGCATGTGTTGCTCTCTTATCCTATTTCAGCCTTATGGTTTATTTGTGTTATTTTGTATTTCTTATGATGTGATTTTTTACTCTTTTTATTATAGTTAGAGATGCTCTTAAAATGTTTCCTTTAACCTTTGCTTAAATTTTTGATTATTTTATAAAAAATTTATCAATATTCCAAAAATTTAAAAAATCGTTGGCGTGAAGCGCAATCAAAAACAATTTACTTTTTGCAAACAATTGAAACCTTAAATAAAATGAGTTATTTAAAAATGTCACAAAAAATCCTTTTGGAGTTGAGATGGAAACTTGAGTCAACATTTTGTAAACAAAACTTTAAAAAAAAACTTTTAAATTTTAAAGGTAAATTCTACTCACATACCACTTTAACTTTTAAAGTTTAAATTTCAAATTTAGTTAAACATCTTTATTCCAAAATTTTAATGGAGAAAAAAAATGTTCACAAAGACATTAGTAAAAAACTAGCTGATTTGACCTGTAAAAATATGGGTCTTTTTAAGTCTGTTCCACACTGACCTTTTCTATACTTTTTTTTTTATATATATATCCTAGCTTTCTGGACCCATAAAATACGGGTCTTTACTAAATCTGCCATTTCTATACTTATCTATTCCACACCAATCATTTCTATACCTATTATTTGTTTACTGTATTTTTATGTAAAATAACTCATTTTAAAAATTGCTTTAAGTGCAAAAAAATTAACATGTGCACCCTTTCAGCATTTATTTTTCTCTTAACCGCATATCATTGATAGCTCAGTGGTTTAGTGCGCTGTCATCAGTGTTGTTTTGGAGGGTTAAAGACAAATACAGTAAGATTGAAATTTTTCAATCTTGCTGTATTTATAGCATTATTTCTAGAAAAATTTTATAATAGTATCGCAGTAAGCACATGAATGTTTTTTAAACGTTCTTTTAATTAATAAAAAAAACGTTTTTTAAACGTTCGGAACGGCAATACCTAAAAAACGTTTTTAAAAAAATTTTAATTTTGGGTTTTTTTAAAAAACCCAAAATTAAACGTTAAAAGACATCTTTTGAACGTTAAAAAGATTTTCTCAGAAAAAAATTACAATGATTAATAAACAATTAATTTAATAAACTTTGACTTTTTTTGAACTTTTAATAATATTATTATTTAATAAGCAAAAGTTTCTTTATTGTTTGAAATAATCTGTTGGGTAAAGAAATGAAAAAGATAAAAAAGTTACTAACATGTTATTTTCTTGCAAATTAAAATTTACAAAATGTTAATAAAGAAAGATAATCTCTAAATTTAAGGTACTTTTGCATGCATAAACGGTGCCCGCTTTAATACATCAGCAACTATTGCATCTACACCAGACTCAGTATAGGATTCGTGAGCCATCGATGCACTAACTAAAATAGTATATTATATATTTATTTATTTGAACTGTAAAAGTTATAGCGTAAAATGTGTATATACATACATATACATATACATTTGGTTTGGCAAAAGGATCTCTTGCCCTTTCCACCTGCCATATTGAGTTTGCCCATGGGTGAATTTGTCATACAACTAAAAATAATATATTATAATAATCTAATAATATTTATAAAGTTATAATTAAATATCGTAATAGATAAATAAAGTTATAATTAAATATTTATTTATAAGTTATAATTAATTAATTATAACTTATAAATAAATATTTAATTATAACTTAAGTTATAATTAAACGCTTATTTAACTAAGTAAACAAATTTACAAGCTGTTTCCTGTGCAGAAACTATACACAAACAGCACACAAACTATTCTTAGTGTAAATACACAAACTATACTTAGTCAGCACACAAACTATACTCACTCAGCACACAAACTATACTTAATGTAAATAAAGTAATAAAGGTCTAGATGGTTTCCATTCACCAAAAACAAAGTGAAATTGTAAACAGTTATAGCAAGTATGTTTAAATATGCTACAAATACAAACTATAAAGTATAAATTTCCAAATACAAAGAATAAATTTATAAAGAATAATTTATCGTTTATTTAATACACGTCTTTTTAAAGGTTGCTGTATTGCTGTGTTGCTCTATTTAAAGTTTGCTGTATCCCAGCAAAATAAAAAAATATAAATAAATTTTTTTACAACTTATAAATCTCTAAAAGCGCTTATAACTCTCTAAAATCTCAATGTCAAAAAATACACGAAGGGGCACTATAGTGGTAGTAAACTACCTATATTGGATTGGAGTAAAATGGAAATAGTATTATTATTATATAACATTATGAACTCAAACATACTATTTATACCAATGCAGTTTTAATTTACGAACCTCTTCATCATAGCTATCACAAGCTTCTGACAACTCTTACCGCTAATATTTTGAAGTCTTCGTTTCTGATAGAAAGAAATTAATGGAAAAATGGTTAATACCTAGTTTGGTAGCAACAATTATTTATTGTAAAGAAAATATTTTGATAATAATAAATTATATCAATCAGTATTTAGTAACTAAAAACATACTGCAGAGTTAAAAGAAGAAACATTATCAAGTGTGGAATCAAACTTATCAAACTCTGTTAAGTTATCCATTTCAGTTATAATTTCTATTTCTCCTTCATTTACATAGCATTTTCTGCATCCATTAGTTTTAATGTCTGTTAACAGATGCAACACACGATATTGAAAGTCTAAACAAATTTGTTTGTTTTTTTATTAAATTTAACATTTATAAGAATTAACAAAACTACGTAAATAAATAAATTTAAAATATGTTAATTAAGTAATCTTACTTGCCTAACCTTAAATATGCGAAATACTAATAGACAGTAAAAAAAAAGTATTATGGCAAGTCTAATTAATAGGATTGCCGCAAACTATTTTAGCATTTCTCCGGTTTAGGGTTAGATAAGTAAAAAAGTTTCATAGTTTTAAAAACTATGAAATACTGGATTTCATCCAGGTGATTTAGATAAAATTCTTTTTGTATTACCTCAATGGTTCCAATGACAGCTTTTTGGGAAAACTAATGTAAACTCATTATTGCATTTTAAAACAAACATAACATTATTGTTCTTAATTAAAGACTTACTTGCTTGAGATAATGGAAATGCATTATCTTTATTTGTTTTATTCAAAAGAGGTGACAAAGATTGTTGTGTCGTAAAATGAATATCTTGGTCATTACAGTCACTATCATCCTCATTTACTGTTTGACCTACAGAAGATAAGCATAGAGAATATTTCAATTTTCTTGGCAAAAAATTTATCATTTTACAGATTATTTTACAGAACAATAATTTTATAAGTTAAAAAGGCTTCATAAAAATAGTATTAATATCACCCAATAATTCCGCTAAATCTTAGTTAAGACTTAAAATCTTAAAATCAAGTTTTAAAATTAAGACATTTACTTTCTTGAGACAAACTAATTCGTTTGAGCCATTTCGCCCCTGCTGTCAAAACCATTGTGTTCAACTTTTTTTTTTAGAGTGGAAAAAAGAAAACTCTGAGAATGCTGTTCCTTTTTCTCAAATCCAAATGATTTTTTTTGCATAAAAGGCAGCGCAGCTGAAAATATTAATAAGTAAAAAACTAACAACTGCTTCCTTACAAAAAATATCAACAAGTATGACTATAATTGTACTATAAATTTCAAATTGGCCTATTTTGATCAAATTTTAAAATAAGACACTTTTTTTTTTTTTTTTTTTGTTATTCACCTCCTCAAGGCCGAGAAGGCCACTACAGATGAGGAGGTTACTTAATAGTGGTTATAACCCTCTCTCAACTCTATAACTCCGAAACACGAACCTTGACAAACAAGGCTGCTGCGCGGAGAAACAAGTTGAGCGCGGCTTACTTACTTACTTTCTTGAGACAAACAATCATATTTATTCTTTTGAGACATTTCACTCCTGCTGTCAAAATATTGCGTTCAGCTTTTCTTTTTAGAGTTGAAGAAGAAAAAGTCTGAGAATGCCGCTCCTTTTTCTCAAATCCAAACGATTTTTTTGGCATAAAAGGCAGCGCGGCTGAAAAGATTAATGAGTAAAAAAGCTAACAACTGCTTCCTTACAAAAAATATCAACAAGTATGACTATAATTGAATTATAAATTTTAACCTGGTTTTGATTTTGAAACAGGAGTCAACTTGTCAACTATCAATTCTGTTGCTGATGTCTCTGTGTCAGTATAGGCATATGCCTGGCATAATTCCTCATCATCTAATATAAAAAAAATACTAATTCTGGTTTTTCATAAAAATAAATTTTGTGTAAATAATATATTCAAGTACCTAAAAGTTAAATACAAATTTAATTATTAATAATGGAGATGGTGCCTATGTAGTAAAATTTCAAAGCTCAGAGAATAATCAAATTTGCAAACTGTAAACTTGTAAAGATAAAATAATAATGAGTAAACTTACCATCCGATAACTTCACTTTTATTAATGTAAAAACTTTTCAATCCGATTTCGATACTTTTTGTATGATTTAATAACATGCAACATTTTTTTAGGCCACCATAGCATATTTTTTTTCTCATCCACCCAAACAGTTGGCACAACACCTTCCACTTCTTCATTATCCTCTAGCCAAACAGCTTTAGCCCATGACATCATAAATGAATCTACTTAATAATTCAATATAATGCAATATACAAAAAATTTATAAATAAATTAACATACTTTGAGTTTTTAAATGCATAATTTATTAATAATTCTAAATTATATTCTAGTTGTAAAATTTTAATAGTTTTATATTGCACAATAGAATATATGTTCTAGTTATGGGTTTAAACTGATTCTATATATTAGGCAACTTACACGTAAGTAAGTACAGAAAATAGCAACCTAGGTAATACTTAGTTTGTAAAAAACTTGCTTTAATTCACCATTTAATTAAAAAAATAGCATTTTGGAAAACCATTCCACACAAGTATGGAATCATTGGTGCTAAATATAAAACAAAACAAACAAATATATATATATATATATATATATATATATATATATATATATATATATATATATATATATATATATATACTAAGTTAGATCAGGTTATCCTGCTACTGGTAACATGTAACCCAGTACAATCTGCTTCATGTCCTGTTGCCTTGAAGGATACGCCTTTTTTGGCAAAGGCTATGAGATGCCAACTCCGACTTAAAATGCCCCCTGCCTTGGGGCTCTTAGTTAAGTAAAGGCTAGAGATGGTGTCTCGATAAAAATACTCAACTTGGGCAGATGTTAAATGCACCCGGCTACTATCTTGTAGAAGGCCTTCTAGGCAAAGACTTAAGGGGTAAACAGATTCTATCTGTTGACCAGCCTCGCACCCCTTCTTCATCTATTAGGCTGGCGCAGATGTATTTTTAATACTTTGCTTCCAGTTTAGGATGTTAAATGCTGGATCTTCTTGACTCAATGCATGGGTTTTGCTTGTGTCTCTGTTTTTATGACTAGGCAACTCATTCTATTATCTCCTAATGAGGGTACAGCTCTAAAACTCAGTTTTATGGTTCTGAGGCCGGCTGGTAGTCAGGTTTCCTGAACTCTGTGGTAGCTCTCAGAGGGGCTGATTCCATCAACAGCTGAAAAATATCAAAGTATTAACAGTGTCATGTTGCGCATGGATGGTGTCCCTGTTTGTACTTTTGGTGTGCATTGCGGAGGCCACATTTGGAGCCCTTTGTTACGTCTTAGGGTTTATTAGTAGTAGTGAGGCAATTGCTTGGGCTATTAAACAGTGTACTGTTTAATAGCCCAAGCAATTGTACTCACTAAGCAGAGTACTATCTATGCTTTGAGTCAAGTTCTTCAATCTAATTTAAAAAGTTCGGCTGTCTCATCTTGTGATCTTAGTGTTGATGGTTATCTTCCTCTGATTCGTAAAGACTTCAATACTCACATGCTTGGCCTGGGTATTTACATTCGTAAGAGTTCATCCATTTGTCGTGAAACTAGATTTGAATCCACAGACTATTCTTTAATGTGCTTTCGTTTAGCACCACTTCACTCTATTGCCTTTCTCTTTGTTTTATATCACTCTCCTTCATCTCAAGACTGCACTCTTTTTGATGTTATTTCTGATCATATTGACCAAGCCCTCTCTCTTTATCCATCAGCTAATATATTTGTTGTCGGTGACTTTAATGCTCACCACTCTGAATGGCTTGGCTCTAGTGTCAGTGATTCTGCAGGCACTAAAGCCCACAACTTTTGCCTTTCTCAATCCCTAACTCAAATAGTCAACTTTCCAACTCGCTTTCCTGACAACCCGAATCATTTACCTTCTCTACTCGACTTATGTCTTGTTTCTGATCGTAGTCAGTGCTCAGTTTCTCCACATTCCTCCTTAGGTGCTTCTGATCACAGTTTGATCTCTCTAAAACTAATGTCTCATTCTTCTTCATCACCTGAATCCCCCTATTATCGAACCCCTTACAACTACAGTAAAGCTGACTGGGATTCTTTCAATGATTTTCTTCGTGATGGCCCTTGGGTAGAAATCTTTTGTCTTCCTGTCGACAAATGTGCTTCTTACATAACTTCGTGGATTCAGGCTGGCATTGAATCTTTTGTTCCCTCTCGACGATTCCAGGTCAAGCCTCACTCTCCTCCATGGTTTTCCTCACGCTGTGCTGCTGCGATTGCCAATCGAAACCGTTACTTCCATATTTATTAGCAAAACAATTCTCCAGAAAACAGACGTCTGTTTATTACTGCTAGAAACAATTGTAAAAAAGTTTTGTCTAACGCCAAAACCCGCTATTCTCAGGTCATGAAATCTCGTATATCATCTCTCTCGTTATTAGATTAGGCTCTCGTGGCTTCTGGAGAATCTTTAATAGTATCAATAATTAGGGTAAATCTTTAATTCCACCTCTCTTGTATGGTTCAGACTTTGTCACCTCACCTAAAGACAAAGCTGAATTGTTTGCTAAAAACTTTTCATCAATATCATCTCTTGATTCCACTAGTTGCGTTCTACCTGATATTGCCAACAAACAGGTTGATCCATTGCTTGACATTCATATCACTCATATTCATATCTAAAGTGATTTCCTGCCTAGACTAGTCTACAGCTTGTGGCCCGGACAAGATACCTGTTATTGTCTTGCAGAAGTGTTCTCCGGAGCTGTCGTCAATACTCTCAAAACTATTCAACAAGTGCTTATCAGAGTCTTGTTTTCCAGCCTGCTGGAAAGCGGCATCTGTTATCCCTATCTTCAAAAATTCTGGAGAGCGATCTGATTCGTCTAACTACCGTCCTATTAGTCTTCTTCCTATCATAAGCAAGGTTTTCGAGTCTTTAATTAACAAACACTTAATTTCTCATCTTGAATCTAACAACTTACTTTCTGACCATCAATATGGATTTCAATGTTCTCGTTCTACAGCTGATTTGCTAACAGTAATAACCGATAGGTTTTATCGTGCATTAGATAAAGGTGGAGAGGTTAAGGCCATCGCTCTTGACATTTCAAAAGCTTTTGATAAAGTTTGGCATGCTGGTCTTCTCCATAAGCTTTCTTCTTATGGTGTATCTTGCAACATCTTTAAGATTATTGAATCTTTCCTTTCCAATCATAGTATAAAAGTTGTCCTCGATGGACAGCACTCTTCTTCTTATTCTTATACTTCAGGGGTTCCTCAAGGTTCTATCCTTGGCCCTATACTCTTTTTAATTTACATTAACAATCTTCCAGATATTCTCACATCTAAGGTGGCATTGTTTGCTGATGATACTACCATTTATTCTTGTCATGATAAGAAACCAACACCCTCTGATTGCTTGGAGGGGGCATTTGAGCTTGTAAAGGATCTCACTTCTGCTACACAGTGGCTGGTGAACTTTAATTCAGATAAAACTCAATTTTTTTCAGCCAATCGTTATCGCAATAATTTAGATCTTCCTATATTTATGAACGGTGATGTACTCGATGAGTCATCTACTCTTCATTTTCTAGGATTAACTCTTACTTCCAATCTTTCTTGGAAACCATATATCAAATCAGTTGCAAAATTAGCATCTGCTTTCTCTTTTAGACAAGGTGCGAAAACGCATTGTAAACATAGTTGGACCTGCTCTTGCAGCCAACCTCCAACCATTACCACATCATTGTGATGTTGTATTTCTTTCTCTTTTCTATAAATACTATAATGGGCACTGCTCTAAAGGGCTAATGTCTCTTGTCCCATCTACTAAAGTTCATTCTTGTGTTACTCGTCATTCAATTAAGTCTCATCCTTTTTCTGTGACTGTTCCTAAGTGCTCCAAGGACTCTTATTCGTCTAGTTTTTTTCCTCGAACAACGGTTCTTTGGAATTCGCTTCCTTCATCTTGCTTTCCTGATTCATATAATTTGCAATTCTTTAAGTTGTCTGTCAATCGTGTTCTTGCTCTACAATCTTCATCTTTTTCCTTTCAATAACTTCCAACTTTAATTAGTGGCTGCCTGCAGCCTTGTTGGAAGCGAAGACGTTTAAAAAAATATATATATATATACATTTTCTAACAGCAATTACAAGAATTGAATTAAAATTAGAAAATATTCTATTAATTAAGATCTTTCTTTAGCATTCAGCAGTGGAAACAATGAATATCCTCTTTCTTTAGGTAAACATACACACTTTCTGATGAACTCGGATTTGTTCAGCTGTTTACTTCGACCTTTCTGGGCATTCACAGTTCTTAAAAGGAATATATTAAATGTTTTTGACTCTACATGGTTGACAAAAACATTATCTAAATAGCACTGACTAAAAACATCACACTTATAACTGTCATTTGTAAGTTTTTGCAATACAAAAGCTATTGATCCATCTTTTAGATAAAAACACCTGTCTTTCTTGTTGGCAGAAACCTTAGTGTATAAAGTTTTATGAGTTTTACTTTGTAAAACAAAGACCAGATTTCTGTTATATTCTGTTATATTAGTTATATTCTTGATATATTCTTATATATTCTTTTGAATGTTCGTTGAAATAAAAAGTAACTTAAAAAAAAAGATAATATTGGTTTGTGGAAAGATATTAGAGCTTAAATCGTTCTAGAGTAACCTCAGTTTTAAAGAATTGTGTTGTGCAAATCAAAAACAGGGAACGTCATATTTAGAGACAGGTTGCAAAATTTAATAGCAAACCAAAAGTTTTTGTAACTATTTGAAAACATTACATTTTTTCATTCATTCTAAGGTTAGTAAAAAAATAAAAATCAAGATCAAAAGGTATATAAAGCCAAAAAATAGTTGAGTATAATTATTTTTTGATGGTTATCTAAATTCTGTTGTTGTTGCGCACTCGGTTTAGAATGTTTATTAAGGGCGTGGTAAAATAAAACTCTAAATTTCCTTATTGTATCAATATTAAATAGTTTTAACTTTTAATTATTTTTAAAAGTAATTAGTTCAATAAAATGGTTTAATTTAAGTATAAAATTAGAATTTTCAATTATGTTCTTATATGAAACATACTTTTTGAACCCCCTTACTGTTTTAAAAAGTCAAGGTCGCCGCTTTTTTTATTATTTTTAGAATTTTTAGCTTTTTTAAAAATCTCTTCATTTGTTAAAGTATATAAAGTATATAATATTGTTAGATATGTTTGTTTACAATCTTTATAAAACTTCACAAGTATTTTTTATTTAAAAAAAAATCTAAAAGAATTAAAAAAAAAGTCGCCGATTGTAGGACTCAAACCACGGTTTTTATGTTCAGCGCTTTAACCACTTTACCATGCTGGTACGTTGGTCATCAAAATTTTAAAACTATATAAAAATTGTTTTTAACGGAAATAAATGCTGCTGATTAAAAATTGACAAGAGGTTGACGCAATGCAGTTTTTAAGTGAAAGTCAAACTGTAAAACTTGATATATATTTAAATATGTTTTAACATTACATTATATGAAGTTTACATATTTATGGTATAAGTTTCACATTCCCTCGCGTTTTCTTATAAAGCAAAGCTGTGACTCTTTCTCGCCAATACCTTGGTTGCAATAGCTGCCCAGGGTTTCGTGTCAAACACACTCCAAGGGACTATTAACAAAACTATTAAAACTATTAAGTTTGGCAATAATATATAGAGATATTCAGCTTTTCAACAAAACTTTAGAAAGACTTTTTCTTGTTAAACTTAGATAAAATGAAAATTGCATTTTCAATTGCAATAATTCTTTAGTAGTTTATCTGGCTATTGATAAATTGAACATGTCACTCTATTTTCGAGCAAAATAGTTAAGTATAATCAAAATATTTTGTAGCAAAAATAATATTTTGCAACAGCTTTTTTTTTATCATATAACATTAGAGAAAGATCATTCTGAACCGTTAAAATTACTTAGAGCAACTGCTAAAAGTTATCTTTTAAAATAGCAACTGCTAAAAGTCTCTTAAATAAATCTTTAAAGCAACTGCTAAAAGTTATTTTTTAATTAAACTTTCATGTAAATTTCATTACTTGTTAGTTAAAAATTTATATCGAAGAGATCAACTACTTGTTCTGATGTGGGACACACCAAATATTTTATATTTAAAAAAATTCCTATTTTGAAAATTACTAATAAATGTCACTTTTCATTATAGTATGAAAGTTTACTACAAGAACATGAGCATTTAAAAGAACGACATGAAGAAGTAACTTTAGAATTGGAAATACTCAAAAATGAGATCAGTGAAGGAGGTTTATTGTTATTTCATTTAATATATAATTAAAGTTAAATTATTATTATTGGTACAATTATTATTATTGGTACAATTTTTTAAATATTTAAAAATGATATCATCAATAAAATTAATTTTGATGTCAAGCTTTTGGCAATATTTTTAAGTAATTGTGCTGCTTTTGATTGATATTTTAGTTGATGTAATATATAATTATAATATATAATTCTTACTTTAAAATTTATTAGGTGTAGGGACTGTTGCTGCAAATGCTGAACTTAAGCAAATGGAGCAACAAAACATTCGACTAAAAGAAGCTTTAATCAAGTAAGTAGATTTTATACATGCAGCAAAATATTTTTCTTTGAAAATATTTTTACCTATTGAATTCATAAATCAATATCAATGCTTCAGTAATGTGTTGTACAAGGGATTTCTTTGATAGCACTCATTCAATATTCTCAACTGTATATGTAGTTAGAGGGTTTCCTAAGCAGGACTTATCTTCAAGACTATTATTTTTGAACAAAGCAGCCAACTTGACACATGTACTAAATAATGGTACTTAGTTACGATAAGCTTATACCATTTGATTAGTTATGGTTTGTGATGAAACTCTGAGTAGGGCACACTTTTTTTGCAAGTTATTTTAATTCATTGCAAAGTATTGAAATTTTATTTAAAAAAAAAAATTTTACAAACTAATAAAATTTCAATAACTTGCAAAATTTTACATAAAATATTCAAGATTGAAGGGTTTATTTTTATCTTAAAGGTTGAAGGATATTGCTCAAAATGATAAATCTGAGCTTTCCAATTCTCAAAAAGAAAATAAATCATTAAACCAAAAATTATCTACAATTGCAAGTGAGAGAGACACACTACAAGAAAAGTTGAGACATATGGAATCTCAAGTTGACGAATTAAAGGAGCAGGTAAATTAAACAAACTATAAAAAAGTATAACAAAATAAAAATATAAATGATTTTACATTTATTTATGTTTCTAATATTTGTTTCTTAGGTGGACTTCGCACTTGGAGCAGAAGAAATGGTTGAAAAATTGACAGATAAGAATCTTGAACTAGAGGAGAAAATAGAGCAGTATGAAGAAACCATCAAAGATCTGGTTATTTATTAATTTGTTACTATTTATTTTTTGGAAAAAGTGTAACTGCATTGAAATAGAAAAAGCATAAAAAGTAAGAAATTTTAACAAAGCAAGGCTGAACAAGGATAAAGAGCTTTTAATATTTTAAAAATTTATTTTGGCATGCTAGTCTTTTTTTTATAATCTTTTTTTATATAGTGCTCAAGAGAAAATTATTTTTTTCTTTATTTTTTAATAGTTGCGATTCTCTCTTTTTTCTCGATTGTCTAGACTTTTTTTCATTTTGTGATAATTTCGACTTTCCTTCATTTTGTGATAATTTCAATTTCCTTTTATTTCTTGATGATTTTGAATTTCTTTAATTTCATTATGATTTCGACTTTCTTTCATTTTGTGATGATTTTAATTTTCCTTCATTTCTTTATGATTTTTTCTTTCTAGTAATCTGGACCAGCAAGTGCAAAACATCAAAAAATTTAATGTTTATGGTCTAGCAAAGACATTTATCAATCATGCATAATATCAAGTGTTGATAAAAAATATTTTGACTTTTGAAAGACATAACAGTATATGTTTATTTTTCATATTTACAATTTTTTTTTTCTCAACACTCTCAATAAGGCTGCAAGCAACCACTAATAAATCGCTAACAACAGACCTGCAAGCAACTACTAATTAATCACTAACGATAGGACTGCAAATAACTATTAATTACTAACAACAAGTCTAGGAATTCAGTTGGGAACAGGAAATAAAGAAGAAAATTGAAGACCGAGAACAACAACAGCAGTAGACTTTTTTTTCTTTTTTCTTTTTTTTCTTTCAAATTTACTCCCAACAAATGCCAGTTAGCAGGTGCTAACTTTGCAATTAATTGTATATATGGTTTACATAAGAGGTCAGTGGTAAATGAAAATCCTAGAAGACAATAGGACTCCAATCATTAATATAGGAGGGTTGCCAATCATTAATATAGGAATGTCAACTGTATTGCGATAGTTATTTGCACTAAATAACTGAGTTTTGGTTGGAGTTTAAATTCACAAGCAACTGCAAGCCTTAAGCTGTTACAGTAGTGAGAATAAATTCAAGATCAGCTTCCTGTTCTAAGTCATCAAAAAAGGAGACTTTTTGACAAGTCAGGTGTATAAAGTTGAGTCATCAGCAAATAGAGCCAGTTTAGATCTAAGATTGTTAGGAATATCATTAATGGTACTCTAGAAATTACTGGAAATTAAGAGTGTTGATCTTTGAGGATGACTTTAGTAAAGTTGTTAAACTTTCCCAGACACACCAAATAAAGCAAGCTTATGAAGAAGACTAGCATCCCAAACTTTTTTGAAAGCTTTAGATATATTAAACGCAATAGCTCTTGCCTTGGTGCCTCCATCAGGGAGAGTATCTTTCAGTCACAGCAATTAGCATGTCAGCCATAGAACAAGAAGATCAAAAATCATATTGATTCTTAGAGATTTAATTCAGATAAAACCCAATTTTTTTCAGCGTACCATTATCGCAATAATTTAAATCTTCCTATATTTATAAATGGTAATGTACTTGATGAGTCATCTACCCTTCATCTTCTAGGATTAACTCTTACTTCCGATCTTTCTTGGAAACTATATATCAAATTCATTGCAAAATTAGCATTTGTTAAGGTTGCATCTCTTTATCATGCTCAATACTTTCTTACTCCAGATTCTATTCTTTATCTCTATAAATCTCAAATCCATCCTTGTATGGAATACTGTTCTTCCAATGATGCATCCTTGTATGGAATACGGATCTTCCAATGATGCTATTTCACTTTTAGACAAGATGCGAAAATGCATTGTAATCATAGTTCGACCTGCTCTTGCAGCCAACCTCCAACCATTATCACATCACTGTAACGTTGCTTCTCTTTTCTACAAATACCAACAGAAACACTTATTCATTCAGTTTTTTTCCTCTTACATCAGTTCTTTGGAATTCGCTTTCTTTATCTTGCTTTCCTGATTCATATAATTTGCAATCGTTATCTTGCTCTATAAATTTCATCTTTTCTCTTCCAGTAACTTCCAACTCTAATAGTGGTTGCTTGCAGCCTTGTTGGAAGCAAGTATGTTAAAAAAAATTAAAATAAAATAAAAATTTTACTATATGGAACATTTTATTTTAATTATTTCTATAAGTATCCACATTATATGGTTTACATCAGAGGTGTTCAACCTTTTTTAGTTCAGCACCCCCTTTGAGATTTAACAGAAAATAGTGACCCCTATAACAAATATTAAATATTTTTTCCCAAAAGAACAATAAAAGTACTGATTTTCAATTGAAAAAAAAATTATTTTATTTTATTTATACATTTGGTTAGTGTGATGGTTGTTGTTGATTTTTAGCACTCAGTTTTTTGATTCTTGGTTTTGTCTTAAATAGTGCTAGCCTCATATCGTATTCAATGTTCAATACACTTCTTTGTTTTGTCTTTAACATAAGCATTGTGGAAAATCCACATTCATACCTGTAAATTGATGCAAATGGCAATAGCACTGGCATTACCATTTCAGATAACATAGGGTAACTGGCACCAATTTTTGACCTGACTACAACTAAGTTCTCCTTTTCAAACATAAATCTTTACAGATGTATCTTCTTGCAGCTGCATTGACTGTGTCTGTGCAGCATCTTTTTCATCTGAAATGCATGTCACAGGAGCATTTAATGGATCTTTGACCAATTTTGCTATTTCATTTGACAGCTCTGGAAAATGGTTATTGAATTCAGATGCCAACTACTTCAAATGTTCAGTTATCATTTCTTTAATTTCTGAAGATAGCATCGCATCACCATTGTTCAATATATCTGACAATTTTGAAAACATTGTAACGTTTTCTAACTCTACCTTTCTGTGCCAATTTTCCAATTTTCTGATGAAAGCTTTAATTGTGTCTCTAAAATCAATGATATTGGTTTCTCTGCCCTGCAGTTGCAAATTAAGATAATTAAATTCAGAAAATATGTCAGATAAATATCCAAGTTTCAAGTCAAAATAATCATCACTCATGACATTTATCAATTTCATTTCTATCATCTGTTCCTGCTTTTAAATTTTTTTTGCAGTTTGTGTTTTCTCCGCTGTTGCAGCATCAATCTTTCTTTGTAGAAAAGCTTTTATTTTATTTTTCAACTTTAATACTTGAGTGAGAGCATTTCCTTTTGACAACCAACGTACTTCTGTATGATACAAAAGATTATGGTATTCAGCATCCATATCTTTACATAATTCTTTAAAAAGTCTTGTACTAAGCACACTAGACTTCATATAATTGACAATCTTTATTATATCATTCAGTGTTTCTAGCAGTGTATCCGGCAATGTTTTAGAAGCTAAACTTTTTCTATGGATCATACAGTGGTTTATCAAAATTTGGGAATTTTTTTTTTTTGCAAGTCCAACAAAACCAACATGCACACCCATCATTGATGGAGTTCCATCTGTACAGATACCACAAACATATTTCCATTCTAGGCCTTCTTCTTCAAAAAAACAATCCACCAGAGCCATAACTTCAGCTCCAGTTGTATGTTGCTTCAGTGGCTTGCAAAATAAGAACTTTTCATTAATATCTTCCTTCCACTTGTATCTTACATATTCCAACAGCTGTGCACATGACTGCACATCAGTTGATTCATCCAGTGCCATGCTAAATAAACCAGCTTGTTTGATTTCTCCAACAATGCATTCTTTTACATCTGTTGCCATTTCAATAATTCTTCTATGAACTGTATCATTAGACAAGGACACCTTATTAAGTTTTTTTGCTGCAGAATCACTTGCTTGACTAAGATTTTTGCAGCTGGAAAAATTAGCTCATCCCCAATCTTATGGGGCTTCATTTTTTTGTCAGTTAGATGTGACACAGAATAAGATGCTTCAACAGCAGCTGCTAATTCTTGCTTGAATGTTCTACTGGAATCAAGGCACTGTCGTTTTAGATCATTTCGCTTTCTTTCAAAAAATAACACATTTTTACCAGCATGTTCAGCATGTCTTATCAGCAGATGTTTTTTTAATTTTGATGGTTTCATTGTTTCCGCAGCCAAAACTTTCAGACATAAAACACATTGTGGTCTTTCTATACCTTAATCATCCAATGCAATAAATCCAAATTTAACTCTTTTGCATACTTTCTTTTCTTTATCTTTTTGTTTTCTAGATTTAAATACACAATACTTAAAATTTAAATAATAAAAAAAATATATATATATAAATAACTAATGCTAACTAAAGAAACGACTAGGGCATTCTTAGGAATTCTAGGGAATGCTTTGAAGCCACATAACCAGACCAATTAGTAAAGAAACAAAGTCATGTGATGCGTACGCTTCTTATTACTGATTGATCTGGTTTTCATAATAATCTTAAATTCAACGCTAACCTTATTTTTTTGTAATAATATTATTATAAATTCTACTGCATATTTAAAAAATTATATCAAATGCAAGAAGTAAATGACCCCCTTATGGATAAAATGGAATACTTTCATGACCCCCCTAGAAAAGCTTTATGACCTCCTTGGGGGTCACAACCCCCAAGTTGAGAAGTCCTGGTTTACATCAATTTTTTTTATAACACAGGACTGCGTTTGAAAGATTTTTTATTTACATGCGAACTCCTTGTTTTTCGAAGCTTTTCATAAGCTCATTGATATGTGAAACATATTCAGAGCTTCTTTTATTTCCCAGAAATCCTTCAATTACTGTGCTGAACATTCGCCATGCATCTCATTCAATGCCTACTATTTTGATATCAAAATCTTTGTCCTTTAACAAAGTTCTAATTTTGGGTCCATCAAATATACCTGCATGTAACTCGGCATCGCTGATCTGTGGGAACTTTTGCAATAGATACTTAAAAGTTTGGCTTTCTTTATTCAGTGCTTTTACAAAATTTTTCATCAGACCAAGTTTGATATGGAGAGGAGGAAGTAATATATTTTCTGGAGGGACTAGTGGTTCAGCTATCACATTGTAGCTGCCAATTGTGAATGCCTCCCGAGATAGCCAGTCTTTCTGCTTATAGTAAAGACTATCTGCCCTACTATCCCATAGGCATAAGAAGCAAGGGTATTTTGTGTACCCCCCTTGCATCCCAAGTAGAAAGCACACAACCTGAAAAGAAAAGATTTATTCATAAAGAATCAAATCTTAGTAAGTTAAAATATATTTCTATTTCTTTCTAAAAAATTACCCACAGGTGCTAAAGTATTTTCAAAGGCAAGCTTTATATTGACAAGAAAACTTAATAAGTATAATAATATATATATATATAAGTATAATAATAATATATATATATAAATATAATTTTACCTTAAGGTCACTACATACTAGTCAATTGTGGTGCTTGATTGCTTCAATCAATATTTTCATGTTCTTGTAGCTTTTTGTCAACTGAACTGAATGTTCAATAGGTGCAGATGCCAATGTGTAGGAGTACTGCCTTTAGGCTTCTGCTAGAGGAATCAATAAAGAGCGTCCATTCTCTTGGTTGGTAAGGAATGCCAAGTGCCTCTATTAAGCCTTTTACATCATTGCAATATGCCAACGAGCTAGAAGAATCAACTTCAAAGAACCTTCGAAACTTTTCTTCTCTAATTCTATACTAATAGAAGGTAGTTTCTTTGGAGAGGAGATTGCTCTCACTAAGACAGGAACCAAGAAGTTGTGCATTCTTTTTAGAAAGACCAAGATCTCTGGTCAAGTCATTTAGATGACTTTGAATGAGTGGTCGTGGTCGCTGGCTCATGTCACAGATATGTCAGTGTCTTCCACTTTTACACCTTCCATATCCTCTTCTAGTTCGCCTTTCTCAGGTGGAGAAGGAGCTGGAACTTCTGGACCATGTGGTACTGGCTTAATGGCAGAAAGAATATCAGGATAGACCACCATGTGTTTGTTTTTCTTATTGAGACCTGAAAAAATTCACATATTTATTTTCAGATTTTTATCTACTTTTCTATACAATTTAAAGAATTTTTTTGTTGAATTTCAATACAATTTTTATTAACAATTCAAACTTCATTAAACTTTAAAAGAAATAAATGTTTGGATTAGTTAAATATTGTTCTTTTAAGAAATTATCTTACTTTGAAGAATGGTCATACAAAAGTAGCAGTCTGTAGTATGGTCCTTATCTTCTCTCCATACCATCGGTACACCAAATGACATACAGTTTGCTGTGCCTCATTCTGATTGAGAATTGCAATAAAATGGATACTCAGTTGTTAGATGTGGATAGAGCCCTAAGTCTATATCTTAAAAACTAGACCAGATTGAGAAATTTGAATCCTAGATTCAGATTGAGAAGGCAAATTTCATTTAGAATCACCTAAGAAAACCCTTGGAACATTTTTGACGCAGACCAGTGTAATATATTGAAGATTTTTTTGATTTAACAAACATATTTTTCTAAACTTTTTTATATAATATTTATGTTTTAAGTGTCTATGTTATTTTTTATATTATTGTTGAATTTCTAACATTTTTTTTTCTACTGAGAGTAAATTATAAATGACAAAGGTTGTGATAAAAATTTAACAAAATTTAAAAAAAAAAGATAAATACATATTAAGAAATATATAAATATGTATAAAAAATACAAATTTTTATCAATCATGAATAAATATGTATAAATAGTATCAAAATATTATGGATGGTATCAAAATGTTATCAATGGTTGGAATCAAAATGTTACGGATGGTATCAAAATGTTGTCAATGGATGGAATCTTGAATCTTTAGTTAAATAAAGTCCTTTTTTTGATCCGACACAAATAAAATTGCAGACCAGATTACTGAGAAACAGGAGCAAGTTTGCTGTTAAAAAAATATTTTTATTCATAACATAAATATTAGCAAAGACAATATTTCTGAAATACATATTGTTGTTAATACACATTTTGTTCAAGATTATAACTATACATTGTTATTTATATATAATTTGTTGTTATTAGTATATATTATGTATATTTATACATTATGTTCTACTATTTAGATGAATTATATATTTTAATTTCAAATTCAATTTAAACACCTTAATATAGTTTCCCCTATAAAAATACATCCTAAAATAGTCATAAGATACCTGCTTAAAATAGTTGTAGGTACCTGTCCATTAGTTGATGTACAGTTATTCTTATTTCAGTGTGACATTACTAAAAGTTCAGTATGACATTATCACTTACGTTAGATGTTGACCTATATTATCAGTAAAACTTTAGGTAAAAAATTATGATTTCACTTGATATTACTTAAAATTTTAAAAACTTTTTCTTCTTAGGAAGCTCTTCGTGAGTTAAATACAGAATTGGAAGAAGGACACATCATGACGGAACAAGATTTAAGAGAAGAGTTAGAGTTAGCAGACAAAAAAATTGATGAGGTTAAATAATATTATTATTTTTTTGAATGTTAGTTTACCTCCTCAAGGCCAAGAAGGCAACTACAGATGAGGAGTCTACTCAATAGTGGTTATAACCCTCTTTCAACTTTATAAATGCAAAACACGAATCTTGACAAACAAGGTTGCTGCGCAGAGAAACAAGTTGAGCACGGTACTACCAGGGACATGGTGAGGGTTGAATTCAGAACCTTTCGCTTATGAAGCAAGCGCTCTAACACTACACCACTGCCGCATTTTTTAGTTTTTGTTTTCTATTGAAGATTTTTGAAATATTTTATTTTAAAGTATTAGCAACTTTTATTTTTTTTTTTTATTAAAAATATAAATAAATCATATAAATCAGAATTTGTTAATAAAATCTGAAAAAAAAAATCTCTTGAGTAAACCATTCAAAGAAAGAAAGTTTGTGTTTGTGGATATATATTCATACTTTTATGGCTCAAAGCTTGAACCATAAAAATGCTTTATATTAAGAATATTAAGCTCTGTTTTTTACATTGAAATAATTTTTTTTATGCATTGTATAAATATTGTACATATCATACAAATATTTTTTGTTTAGCATATCATATAATTCAGGTTATCATCGATCGTGGTGATCATCTAGATCATACCAACAATCATCATGATCACCCAGCTACTGGTAACATATTATCCAGTACAACCTACCCATGTCCTGTTGCCTTTTAGGATTCCCTTTTCTAGGCAATTGCTAATAAAAGTTAAAATTAAAAAGGCTAATAAACTTTGACTTAAAATATTTAGCTAACACTTTTAGCGACTTAAAATATTTAGCATACATTTTTAGCTAACACTTTAAGAGCCTTGGGGCTCTTAAAGTGTTAGCTAAAAATGGTATAAATTCATAAAAATACTCAAACATAAACCTGTGTTACATTGTTTCTTGCTGAAAATGATGAACGCTGGACTTTCTTCAATAGAAGAAAACCAAAATCTATAAATCTTTAATCTTGTTTTCCTTCTTCAGGTTCACTTCTTGCTACTATCTAAAGGCTGACATCATATTGAATTATATAAATATTGTATTTATTGTATGACATTATAGCAGTAGTGGTGTAGTGGTAAAGCGCTTGCCTCATAAGCAAGAATTTCCGAGTTAGATCCCCACCATGTCCCTGGTAGTATCGCGCTCATGCATGCTCCATGCAGCAACCTTGTTCATTATGGTTAGTGTTTCAGAGTTATATAGTTGAGAGAGGGTTGTAACCACAGTTATAGTAATCTCCTCGACTGTAGTGGCCTTCTTAGCCAGTACAGTTGAGGAGACTACTATAATTGAATCAGTGAAAAGAAGAACAGTACTAGCCCAATATTTTCATTTCGAGATAATCAATATTTAAGTTTTAAACAGTTATAGTTTGGCAAAAATGTATGGCAAAAACTAATGAAAGCAAGATGGACTAGTATTATTTTAGTGGTACATAGAGATCGACATAAGTTAAATGAAATTATGAAAAAAAGTGCAATTAACTAAAAATAGACTAGTACTGTTCTTCTTCTCACCAATTCAATTGTGGTTACAACCCTCTCTCAACTCTAGGAGGGAGGGAGGTGAATTAACATTAAAAAAAATATTATTTTACCTTTTGTTTACTTTAATTTGTTAATTTCGTTGTTAATTTCTTTTTAGTAAGAAATTTTTTGTTATTAATATCATACTATTATTATTACTTTTTGTAGTTTGAGAAGCAACTAGCTGCCCATGTTGAGCAGATTAGTGATTATCAGTCAACCATTTTAAAGTTCAGAGAGCTCGTACAAAATTTGCAGGTGCGGAAATTTTTAAATTGTTAAATTTTTCAAAAATTAGATAAATACATAATTATTTTATTAATTGTTTTTATAATAATATTAATAATTTTAATATTCTGAATTCTTTCCGAAATAAGAAATAAAAGATTACGGCTAACACTTTTTTAACCATTTTTTATTTTTAACTATTTTTTAACTATTTCTAATTATTTTTTATTACTATTATATCTTTGTACTGAAATGATATGCATAACATGTTTAAGTACATAACATGTTTGTACCGAAAATGATATACATAACCAAGGGCTATTCTAGACCGTTTTCGACAGCGTCGACTGTATTTGGGCGCTGCCCAAATTAATATTTGAGGAACTTTTTTTTTTACGTTTTTATGGCAAATGTTTTTTGCGCAAAAAACACTGATTTTCTGCTATATTTCTCCAAGATGAAGGGCCACCGCCGCCCAAATTTTTTTGGGTTGGGTTTTTTAGAATAGGCTCTGATAACATGTTTAACTCCATAACATGTTTAACTACATAACATTGTATTGATAATTATTTTTTAAAATAAAACTCTTTAGCGTTAAAAACCTTTAATGTTCACATATAAGAAAATATATAGAATAGTATTTTGTGGGTTATCGGATAAAGTTATATACTCCTCTAATTAGAAAAATAAACAACCGAAGTATTTGATTTTCATCTGTTTGGGTATACTGTTCAGATTAACTATTAACAAAAGAGATCACCAGGGTATTTAATCCTGTTAAATTATCATTTATTCAAGTTTCCAGTTATTTCACAAAATTTTTGAAAATTTTAATTATTATATATTTTACCAAATCAATAATCTTAATTTTATAAATTTTATTCTATACACATTTAAACTATTTTTTTTATATAAATTTGTCCTTTTTATTTTTTATATACATTTGTCCTTTTTCTTTTAGACATTGTAAACATAGTTGGATATGCACTTGCAACCAACCTTCAATCATTGTCACATTGTCGTAATGTTGCATCTCTTTCTCTTTTCTATGAATACTATAACAGGTACTGTTCTAAAGAGTTAGCATCTCTTGTGCCTACTACTTGTGTTACTTGTCACTCAATTAAGTCTCATCCCTTTTCTGTGACTGTTCCTAAGTGCTTAAAAATTTTTTATTCATCTAGTTTTTTTCCTTAAACATCAGTTCTTTGGAATTCGCTCCTTCATTTTGTTTTCCTGATTCATATAAATTGCAATCTTTAAAGTTGCCTGAAAAAGGTTATCTTGTTTTATTAACTTCATTTTTTCTCTCCCAGTAACTTCCAACTCTAATAGTGGTTGCTTGCAGCCTTGTTGGAAGTGAAGACGTTTAAAAAATAAAATTAACCTATTTTTTTATAAAAATTTTTTTCTTAAGTATCACCGTGTCTGCTGGCACTTAATTAGACAAAGTTTGCTTTATATCTTAATTACTTTAATTTTATAAATTTTTTTACTGCTGTTAATTTTTCTTTGTTTCAGTAAAAATATGGCTTAAGCTTTGCAACTTAGGATATAAAGATATGATAGGATAGATAAAGATAGGATATTAAACTTTTTAACATGATACAGGTATTTTACTCATTTATCTGCTTCCACTAACATCCATAAAAGATTCTTATACTTTTATTTCTCCATAATCAAAATAAAGTCGTTATATAAAAAATTTATAAATTAAATATTTAATTATAAAATAAAAAAAAATCAAACCCTTATATTCTGGTCATGATCCAAATAACTTTCCTTTAGTTTATGATGTGTAAGATGTGTAAAAATCAAAGGGTACAAATACAAAAAAGATTAATTATTAAAAAATTTAAATAGTTAAAAAGTTAAGCTTTCGATAAAAAAAATTGTTTAGTTATTTCAATAGCTCTTTCAAACTCAAACAAAGCATCAAGTCAATTTAGAATGAATTGAAAATTGTTGGGACAAATGGTAGATTTGTAAAAATCAAATATTAGTTTAAATCTTCATTCACTTCATTCGCTTACAAAGAATTTTGATTGCTTTCACATTGTAAAACTTAAAAATTGACATCAAAAAATCCAGATAAATGTCCATATACTGATTAAAATGATTTGCTGATGTATTAGCTGAAATTTTTGTAATCATATTTGACAAATCGTTATCAGAAATATTGATTCCTCAAAAGCATTTGACGCAATCTCTCACACATTATAAATCTTAAAACTGAAAGTTTGGAACTTTGGAAACCTTTGAAAAATTTGGAACTATTGGAAACCTTGATTAAATTTTTCTCGTTTATAGAAAGCAGAGAGTAGGATTCGGAGAACATGTATCATGTATGTATGGCTAATATTAGTGGTGTGACACAAGGCTCTGTGATAAAAATCACAACATGATTTTTATTATTGGCTTATTATGCAGTAAAGATCAGTCCTAACCTTATTGAAATACCACAACGACACAATTATTTTCCTGAGGTCATCTTTACTACTACATTAAGATATTTAATTTTAACACTTTATTTTCCCATTTTTTATATAAGCATTTTTTGTTGCTATTTTGTATTGTTTAGTTTTTTCAATTATATATCAATATTCTTGGTTTTCAACATAAAATATTATGTTTAAAATTTTTTAGATTTCAATTTTCTACATTTTTTTAGTTTTACAATAAAATAATTATTAGTATTATTATGAATGTTTTTCTTAAAATAATATATATGTTTCCATAATAATAATTTATTTTTCATTTAGTTGTTCAAAATATATATGTTTCCATAGTAATAATTCTAAGAGAGAAAAATGAAAAGATATTATATTTAATATCTTTTCATTTTTTTCTGTTTACATTACTTATTCTTTTTGACAGATTTTTTTTCCATAAGTATTCCACATATCTCTGTGAGCTTTAATTAAGTATTTCACATATCTCTGTGAGCTTTAATTAATCGGTATAGTTCAAGCAACACAGTTTTCCTATGTAAAAAGTAAATATCTAATGTACAATTTTGTTAAAATATTTTTAAATAAGACTGATTATAAACATGGTTCATTAAATTATTATGAAAATGGTTTGTTACTTGGTTTATTAATTGATGTCATTAACTGGTCATGTTTCATTAATTTTTTATGTATATGTTATATGACATGCAAAAATTAGTATTTTGGGGTTGTTATATATATGTAAAGTTAAGAACAATTTTTTACCACAAATGGATATATATATATATATATATATATATATATATATATATATATACATATACAATTACTATTTTAAGTGAAACTCGATTCTTAAAGATTAAAAGTGTCAATTTCTACCATTATGATTGCTTATAGTCTATAGTTTTTAACTTTATTTATAACAAAAAGATTTAAAATTTTGTCAATCAGATATGTTATGATTGTTACCAATAAAACAAATGATATATAAACATTTATTAGATAGGGTAAAAATATAAAAATAGCAATATACAATAATATATATATACTAATATGAAATTAAATATAATAGAAATAGTGGTGCAAACATCTTGATACAGGCTTTTTAATTATTTTTGCTTTATTATTTATTTATTATATCTTATTAGTGGTTTATTTACATCTTATTTGGTTAATTTTGATACTTGTGGGTTGTGGTGAATCACATAGTCAATTTTAATACAAGTGCGTTTTTTTAATCTCATCGGGTTAGCATTTTTTATACTTTTTTTTAAAATTTTTGTTTTTAATTTTTAGAATTGTATTAAAGAACTCCAATCAAATGGATCTTCTTCCCAACAAGTTGATCTTGACTCAACACCTGTACCAGATATTGATTTTAAGACAAAAATAAAGCAATGCAAAAGGGTAGGTGTTATTTCTTTCATTGTTTTAATTTATAAAAATAATAAAAATATTTATTTTGATACTTGATAATATTTTATAATAAAAAATATTTTTTAGTTTATTTTACCTGATCAAAATATTTTTATTACCACTTTAGTATATAGTACCTTATTTTTACATTAAAATAATGTCTTTAAAATTTTGTATTCTGCAAAGTATTACTTAACAAATTAGTAATCTATTAAACGATTTTGAAAATTTGAAGTTCTTGACTTATTTAACAATATTTTAATATCATACTAGACAGTCTACCAAAACACCATTAGTATGTCAACCACATTTAAATACTTTTAGAATAGTAGCATATCATACGTGACGTGTAGTATTAGTAAAACTTTATTATTCAAAAAAAAAAAAAAAACATTTTCTTCATTTTGGTTTACCAACCTTAGTCTCATCTTTTGACCAAAACACTTTGTTTTAGAGAGTTAGTCTTTAGACATTTTTCATTATTTTTTTTAATAAGAAATTTTGAGATGTTTATAAAAATTGAATATTATTTAAAAAAGTAATCGTGAATGATGGCTTTTTACCAACAAATATTTAATAAATACTGACAAATACTTTTAGTTAAATTTTTAGATAAAAAATTAAATTGTTTATTAAATTGTTGTTAGCAAATAAAGCAGAATTGATTTATTTTTATACCATCCTTAGAGTATTTTAAGTTATCAAAAGAACAGGGAAAAAGTATGTAAAAGATATTTTATATATATATATATTTATATATATATATATGAATATATATATATATATATATATATATATATATATATATATATATATATATATTTATATATATATATATATATATATATATATATATATATATATATATATATATATATATATATATATATATATATATATATATATATATATATATATATATATATATATATATATATATATATATATATATATATATATATATATATATATATTAGGATTGTCCAAAAATTTTTTTTTTCAAAAAGTGCACATTGTAACCTCCCAAGTTTTGTAAAAATTTGAAGTGATTTGAAGCATTTTTAGAAGTTGCACAAGTTATTCAAAGTTTCTGATTACATTACAAATGCAACCTTTTAGTAGATTAAAGTATTTCACATAAATATCAACAGCAAAAAATTTATTATTATTCAACAGTTGCAACTGTACCAATGCACTTACTAAATCACAACAAAAGCAAGACTGACATTTATATCAATTTTAGTTATTTTGTAGTTTATGTTTAAAAAAGTAGACAATACAGTCAATCTTCAGTGCCATTACAAACTTATTCAGCTTTTGAAAGTCCCAACAGCAAAAGGCCTTTCTTGGAATCTAGAAATTTGTGGCAATGTTTCTGAACAACCTGCAATAAGTACTGTTTCTGTTCTTCATTTTTTGTTGGTAGTGAATTGTAATCCTGCATGAGTTTCACTCCTCTTTCAGCTGAGTCATTAATTATGGTTAGAGCCGACACGATTTGTTCTGAAGCAACATAGTCACTGTTTTCTTTCCACTGCTCTGGTGACAACTTCAGAAACGCATCACTCAGCTGCGGAGTCTCAAAGAACTTTCTGGTGTTTAAGGTTACAAATGCACTAAGTGGCTGTGAAGCATCGGCAAACCTAGAGTCTAGTCTTGGTGGTGGATGGTCTGCTGTGTTTTTTTGTGTCCGGAAAATAAGATGAAAATATAAGCATGTTGCTGATCTTTGTCTGTTTTTCGTTGAAATCAATTTGTGGACCAGAAGAAAGGTAAACCAATAGTTATTTCACTCAAATACCACAGATGGCGGTTGAATGCAGTATCTGTAACCTGTCTAAAGGCTTGATTTAAGTATTCAGACGATTGGTGTAGCAAACGAAGATCATTGGCGGGTGCTGTAACTGCACGAGGAGCCTGGAACCATGCTTCAATGTAAACGTCACATATAAACAAGAGAAACTGGAAAATTTTCTTTTCTTCACCAGCTTTCAGTTTGAATTGAGACCTCAACATCCACATTTTGAATGAACAAATGATTAGCCATCCAGCGTGCCCAGTGCAAAGCTCCAGGTGCTATGAAATGAACACCACGCCGTTGAGTTTCACCTAGAAAGATGATTGCTAGTTCCAAGAGTTCCCTGTAATCATCTTGAGGTTGATAGATTTCAATATTTGTCTCAGCAAAATGAATCATACAAGATTTGGAATCCACAATCTCTACCGCATCTGCTGCTGAGCATTAGCTGTAGCAGCCAACAGATGTATGTATGTATGTATGTATGTATGTATATATACATATGTATGTATGTATGTATGTATATATATATACATATATATATATATATATATATATATATATATATATATATATATATATATATATATACAGACATACATGTATGTATGTATGTATGTATGCATGTATGTATGTATGTATGTATGTATGTATGTATGTATGTATGTATGTATGTATGTATGTATGTATGTATGTATGTATGTATATATATATATATATATATACATACAGTACTGTGAATATGTTTTATATTTAAGTTTGTAGTTCTATATTATAAACTTATTAAAACACATGTAATTCACACAAAATATGGAACAATTACAAACTTTTTACTGTCAAACTTCACAAAAAACTCCTAATATCTATTATGTCCTCCTTTTGCCTTTTTCACAGCCGATATTCGCCGGGGAATAGATTCATACAATTTAGTTATAAAATCCTGGGGATATGTTGTGCCATTCTCTTTGAAGTACTTCAAAATATTCTTCAGCATTTCGGGGAGCATGTTCAACCTTCTTTCTGTCCAGGTAATCCCAAATATGCTCAATTATATTTAAATCTGGACTCTGGGGAGGCCAGATCATTAATTCCAGTACTCCTTCCTCTGCCATTTCATTTAAATAATTTTTTTGTCATTTTGGA
>NC_088934.1:1825000-1917500 GCF_038396675.1 Hydra vulgaris
TTCAATACTAAGTTTTGTAGATTACTAAGACAAATGTTCAATACTAAGTTTTGTAGATTAAAAGCCCTCATAGTTAAATACTTCTAAGTTTTTTTTTCGGAGCTTATTTTATTATTTTGATTTGTATTCAAGAGCTGGTGATTGCAAAGAGGCACAAAACTTTGAGTTTTATTAAAATATTTTTCTTTATATATATGTGTGTGCGTGTGTGTGTATGAACTCTTCCTGATGACCCAGCAATGGTGAAACTTCAAGTTGAAGAAAAAAGTTAGATAGGTGTTTTTTTACTAATTTATTATTGCTCTGTTCTTTAAGAACATTGAGCACTCTATTTGTAAAATACACTAACATAATTTACATATATATATATATATATATATATATATATATATATATATATATATATATATATATATATATATATATATATATATATATAAATATATATATATATATAAATATATATATATATATATATATATATATATATATATATATATATATATATATATATATATATATAACAACAACAACAACAACAACAACAAAAAGCAATATATTCACCAGAAATATAGATGTTTTACATAAGAATGTTATACGTTATAAAAAATATTTGTACAGTCTACATTCTGGATGGTTCACTCTCATGTAGCTAGGCTAAATCGAGGAGAGCGACCATGAACAAAACAAAACAAAACAAAAGAAAAAAAAGAAGCAAATAAAGTAAATACACTCACAGAAGGTTGCAATTAGTCTACATTCATATTTGTATCTTATATATTTTATATGGTGATTTATCTATTATCACCAGTGATACTACTGTTGTTTCTATTTATTTTGATGTAGCAAGTAGTATTTTAATTTGGTTTTGAGAGCATATTTTTTAATATTGCTAAAAGGGATTGATTTTAATTTATTTTGAATTTGATTCCAGTCCATTAATGCAGAGTATTTAAAGGAATGTTTGCCGTAGGATTTTGTATTATATTTTTGCACACTCAGTGCACCTCTGCAAGAATTTCTCGTAAGTTGACAGCTAATTGTACTGCATAGAGTAAACCATTTATTAAATATAGGAGGTAGCTTTTTGTTTAGGAATGTTTGCCGTAGGATTTTGTATTATATTTTTTCACACTCAGTGCACCTCTGCAAGAATTTCTTGTAAGTTGACAGCTAATTGTACTGTGTAGAGTAAACCATTTATTAAATATAGGAGGTAGCTTTTTGTTTAGGTAGCTGTGAATAAATAAACAATTTTCAATTTTGATAATATCATGCAGTTTTAAAATTTGTAGTGTGTTAAAAGTTGGGAATGCATGTGCATTGTTTGGTAGAAATTCAATAACCCTGACTGCTTTTTTCTGCATGATAAATAGGCAATTTACAGTACTTATGTTTTGACTCCATGATAAAAGGCAATATGTGAAATGAGAGTGAAACAAAGCATAGTAAATAGATTTTAAAATTTTTTGTTGTATAAAATGTCTTAGCTTTGACAGGATGGCAAGGGATCTATTCAACTTATTAGATAAATCGTTATAATGGTAAGTCCAGGCTAAGTTTTCGTCTAGCTTAATACTCAAGTAGTTTACAAATTTTTTGCACCAAAGTTTTTTCCCATTTAACTTAATTTTGAGCTGCTGATCTAATTTTTTGTGACAACTTTTAAATAATATTAAATCAGTTTTTTTGGAGTTGAGGGAAATTTTGTTGGCATTTAGCCAGAGGCATAGTTTTTTAAGATCATAGTTAACATATTTGTTGATTTTTTTATGGACTTATTAAAATAGAGAAGGTTTGTGTCATCTGCAAAGTGTTGGACTCTACAAAATTTTAAAGCTTTAGACATGTCATTTATATAAATAAGAAACAATAAAGGGCCAAGGACAGATCCCTGAGGAGCACCTACTTTGATATCGTTTAGGTCTGAGCTCATCCCACTAATGGATACTAATTGAGTTCTATTAGTAAGGAAAGATTTAAACCAAGAGTTTGAGACTCCTCTAATACCATAGTGCGATAGCTTATAAAGTAAAATGTCAATATCTACAGTGTCAAAAGCCTTTTGAAGGTCGATAAAAATGCCACATCCAAACATTCCTTCATCCAGAGAATCTTTAACTTTTTCTGTTAGATTTAATAAAGCAAGTGATGTAGAGTAGTTTGTTCGAAAACCAAATTGTAATTCACAAAACAATTTATTTTCATTGAAGAATTTGTATAAGCGGTTAAACATTAGCCTTTCAAGAATTTTATCAATGTTGGAGAGAAGTGAAATTGGCCTATAGTTTGATATTAATAGTTTTGAATCAGTTTTAAAAATAGGTACAACTTCGGCAGTATTTAAGTTTTCTGGGAAAATACCACTTGAGAACAAGATATTAAAAATGTTAGAAAGAATTCTGGAGAGTTCTGTTTTTAATAGTTTTAGAATTTTAACAGGCAGACCATTTGGTCCAGCTTTATTTGCGTCAAAAGAGTTGATAATTTTTAAAATTTCATGTTCGTCAGTAGGTTTTATAAAGAATGATTTTTAAAAAGGATTTGATAAGTAATATGTGAAATGATTCATGGATGAAGGAATTGTTGCCTGGACATCCTTACCAATGTTAGTAAAGTAGTTGTTGAAAGCATTACAAATATCAAAGGGGTTTGTTATTGTTTTATTGTTATGTATGATTACATTAGGAGTTGTTTGAGAGTTACTTTTAATATTAATAATGTTTTTAATGCCTATTAATATATATATATATATATATATATATATATATATATATATATATATATATATATATATATATATATATATATATATATATATATATATATACCATACCCCTAAATACATAAATAAAAATACATACAAAAAATAAATGTAATGAAGTTACACTAAATTTGAAAAGTTTTTGAATAAAAATTTTTTTTAGAGGTTGCCCAAAAAAAAGTTTTTCAAAAATAAGTCACCTGATACTTAAATTAAGCGAAATTATTTTTTTTATTTTAAAATCTGTTAAAAAATTATTTTTTCTATAACATAGTGTTGTTTTCCTATCTTTTACACATGTAAAATTCATTTTGTGTTATAAATTATAAAATATAAAGTTCGTTTTATTAAATTCATAGTTTGTTTGTGTGTGCATGTGTGATTAAATGTTTTACACATCAAGTTTATAATGTCATGAAATTCAAATCTTTTTTCAATGATTATTTGTTTGAGTTGAAATAGTTCTTATTGTCATTTGTAATTTTTGTGTTTATTTTTCATAATTATTTTGAATAGTAATTTTTACTTTTCACAGCATGATATTCAAGATATTATAGAAGAAGGACAAGTATTAAATGATTCAAAGGGTGATCAAGCAAGCCATGCTTGTCTTTTAGCTTACAATCTGGCTCAGTTTTATGTTATAGTATCTCAGTTTATGAGGTAAAACATTACTATTATAAATATTTAATTAAATTAATTTGTTATATAAAGAGGCATTATTAATTATTTATAAAATTAATTCACAAAATTAATTGTATAAAAGGCAAAAACAACATCTGCCCCCCCCCCCCCCATGGGCAGACGTTGTTGTTCGTGGAAAAAAATGAAACACAACTTATCAAGCTAAAACGCGTCAATTATTGAACAAAATTAACCATAAAATAAGGAAGCTAATGTAGTAATATTTGGTGTAATAGAATCTGATGCAACAACCGATTTGGAAAAACAAGCTAATGATTTTAATGTTATGGAAGAGATATTTAACACGATCGGAAAACCATGTTTAGCGGTCTTTGTGAGAAGATTTTAAAAAAATTGTTAGTCAAAAACCTGCTCCAGTTTTAGTACATTTTAAGGGCAAAACACGAAGAAATACTATACTTGCAGCAGCAAAGAAGTTACGCTCACATGAAAATTTGAAAGATATATTCATTAACCCAGATAAAACATATGTCAAAAGAGCCTTTGATTATGCTTTAAGTCAGGAAAAAAAAAGGAAAAATAACTCTCTGCAAAATACGAATACCTTTGTTTATGTGATTCGAGGCAACAGATTGTCAAGATTAACAAACAATAGAAAAACCTAAAAATATTATATACAAACGCAACCTCATTAAATAAAAATTTAATGAACTGTGCTAATATTTTCAGTATTAGCACAGTTAAATAAAATAGATTTTATAATGGTGACAAAAACATGGTTTACTGCTGAATCAGTGTCAAACCTGGATGTTTTTAATATTTTTAGAAAGGACAGAATTAACAGATGAGGTGGTGGAGTTTGTATCTATATACGAAAAGATCTTATAACTTTTGAAATTAACTCTATTGAACTATGTTATCCAGATACAAATATGGTATATACTCAAATAAGAATTTGAAAAAATATTAGTTGGTTGTGTCTATAGACCTCCTAACTCAGCAAACATTTCAGACCTGTAAAAGCACTATTATCGTGTTTACGATAATAGTGCTTTTACAGGTTTTTTGTTGACTGGGACCTTTAATTATCCGAGTATAAAATGGGTTGATGATATCTTCACTGGTGCATGTTCAGATCTAAATAGTTCAGAATTTCATTTCACAGAAACTATAAGTGACTGCTTTTCGTCACAAAATGTATTTTTTACAACATTTCAAAAGATGGATAGATTCAACTAATATTCTTGATTTTATATTTACAGAAAATTCAAATCGTGTTTCTGAACTTACATCAAATCCTCCTTTAGGTAAGATTGTTCGTGCACATATGATATTGACTTGGAACTACTTGATAAGCGCTAATAATATCAGTAAAAAATTTATTTGAAATTATATATATAAAAAAGGTGATTATGTTAAAATAATAAAATATTTTAATTCAATTAATTGGAAAGCAGTATTTGGGGATAGAAATATCAATCAGTGTTATGACAAATTTTTAGAATTATATACAGTGGCCTGTAACAAGTTTATCCCACTTTCTAAAAAATACGGACAACCACAACAAGGTTAGATTACATCTGATATAAAGAAACTAATTACTGAAAAAAACAAATATGGTCTAAGTTTATTGCATCAGGCAGAAATAATCTCGAATTATAAGCAAAATATAAACTTATTAAAACTTGACATTTTATTGAATTAGCTTTGAAACAATTTGAACATGACTTAGCTAAAAGTTCTAAACCAGATCCTTAGAGATTTTAGGCATACGTGAACAGCAAACAAAAGTATAAAGAAGGAATTCGCACTTTAGGGTTTTCAGATGAAACTGTGAGTGATAACCTTTTAGGTATTACAAATTTGTTAAACACATATTTTCGATCTGTATTTACTAAAGACGATAACAAAGCCTTACAGAGTTTTGATCCTGTTATTCATGTTCACTGTGAAAGTGATATAAATAAAATAATCAGTTTAAAAGAAATTCTTGTACAATTAAAATCATTGGATAAATACAAATCCTGTGGGAATGATGGAGTCCATCTGTATGTACTGAGTATCTGTTCTTTAAGTCTGAGTATTCCTATTGAACATATTTTTAAGCTATCACTTAAATTGGGAATGGTACCAAAAGCATGGAAAGACTCAAACATAGATCCATTTTTTGAAAATCGCGATAAGCTTGATCCTTCCAACTATAGACATATTTCCCTTTTGTCAGTTATATGCAAAATTTTAGAAAGGATATTTAAAAAAATAATCATTCGGCATCATATAGATAATAATTTGATTAATAAGAATCAGCATGGTTTTTTACCAGGTAAATCTTGCTTTACAATTTACTTGAAAGCCAAGATATTGTAACTCTAGCAGTGGGTCAAGATTATCCTATTGATATCCTCTTTACTGACTTTTCTAAAGCATTTGACAGAGTTTACCATAGAAAACTTATATTAAAAATTGAAATGTACAGTATAAAGGGATTCATTCTTAAATGGGTTGAGTCTTTTTTTATCAAATAGAAGGCGAAGAGTTGTTCTTGAAGACATTACTTCTACGTAGCTTGGTGTTTTAAGTAGTGTACCGCAAGGCTCTGTTCTGGGACCTATTTTGTTTTTAATTTGTATCAATGATCTTCCGGATAAACTAAAAATTAAATGCAAGCTCTATGCTGATAATTGAAAAGTTTTCCACATAATCCCTGATAACAGTAGTAATGATCTACAGGATGACATAAATTCTATTTTTAATTGATGCAATGACTGGAGTATGCAACTAAATATAGAAAAATGTAAAATAATACATTTCAATAAAAGTAATAAATTAAATAAAAATATCAATAAATATTACATTTCTGATTATCAATTGAGTACTGTGGATTGAATCTGAAATATGGTCATCATATATCTTTGTGTCTTTCTAAAGCAAATAGAATTTTAGGTCTTATCCGACACACATTTTCATTTTTAAATACTGATATACTTAAATTGTTATATGTTTTGCTAGTGCGCCCTCATCTAAAGTATGTGTCTTCTATTTGGAATCCATTTTTAAAAAAAGACATTAATCTTATTGAAGAAGTACAACATAGAGCAACAGGATATTCAGAGCTTCTTTATGGGGAAAGATTAAATAAACTTAATTTAACAATCTTAATTAACTTTTTTAAATGTCTTCATAGTTCTTATCAGCTAAATACAGTATCTTTCCTAAGGAACTTTTGTCGACCAACTGGACCAGCTGGAAGTGTTCGTGACTACACAATTATAGATATACTTCTGAGATCTGTCAACACTCGAGTAGAAGGAATTTTTTTCCAATCATGTTTTTCCAATTTAGAACAATTTGCTGTTTGATGTCGAACTTAATAAGTTAATGTTAAACTATAAAAAAAGTCTTTCAAATTATAGTTTTTAAACTTGCTGCTAAAGTGGATTACCACTCAGTGAGCATTTGGTCACTGCAGCAATTAAATAAATAAATTTTAAGTAAATAATAATTAAATTTACAACTTTTATTAATTTATAACTGCAAATGATAATTTATATTTAAAGAGGTATTTTTAGTTCAAGTTTAAAATTCTTTTTTGAGCAGTTTTGTCCTAAAAATTTATTACCACAAAACAATTGGTTACTAAATCACACAAAATGAAATGTTTTAAATAAAATTCAGTGTGTATTGATTAACATAAAAAAATGGTGTAATATTATGTTTTTAATTCTGATGATGATGATTCATCTAATTCTAATTTATATGGTCTTCTTGAAAAGAGTTTTGCGAAGGTAGCATGTGACATCAAAGAAACTTTTTTCGTAAACACATTGGAGTAAAGCTACTCCCCCCCCCCCCTTATTTGTTTTGTCAATTCTTTGAACAGAAGCTGATGTTTTATCTTTAAAAATTTTTCAATTTACAAATATTATTGAAAGACAACGATGTTGATGAAAGATGATAATGATCTTTATTGAAAGACTATTACATGTTTAAACATATGTTTTATTTAATAATATAGTGTTTTTATTTAGAGCATTATATTGTTGTGATGTTGGTACATTTATGCGCGCTTCTGCTCAATATCCTGAGTTAGCTGTCCACGAAAAAATGCTTGATAACTATATTGAGTTGCTGAGTAAAGATTTGGTAACTTTTCTTTTTTTAAATTTAACTATTTATTTATTAAATCTTTTTCTGATGTCTAATTTGTTGATATAAGGAATACTTTCTTAAGGAGATATTTTATGCTATTGCATTATGTTAAATTATGCTAGTTTATGTTATTTTAGTTAGATGATACTGTTTCTATAGAAGTGTTTGAGAAAACCATTAATCAATATATGGTATACTTTTTTTAATTTTTTTAATAGTTTATACATTTATTGACAAAAACATTCTGTTAGCATGGTATGATACTGTCACCTTGATATTGTTTTCATGATTTATTTAGCTTTGTATTTTTGCCATAGTAAAAATATGGTATCTGTTGTTTAGAATATCTATAAACTACATTTGGGAAATGCACTCCGTGATTGTACAGAATTTTTAGCTGATTCATTAGTTCGATTTAATGTTGGCTCTGAATGTGTATCAATTGATATACAGCGTTTAAAAGGGATATCTAAGGTAAATTTTGGTTTTTATTGCTTGTTTTTATAACATTATTTTTCTAACGCTTTTTTTTTCAATAGCACTGTAAAGAAGGTGTTTTTATTATATTGCTTTTTCTAATGCTTATTATTTCAATAGCACTGTAAAGAGGGTGTTTTTTATTATATTGTTTTTCCTAACACTTACTTTTTCAATAGCACTGTAAAGAAGGAAGCTCTTTTGTAAATCTCATTCATTTCATTGAACTCAAAAATATGGAGTTAAAACAGTTTTGTAGAAAGGTATTTTTTAAAGAGCATTTTTTACTTTGAATGTGTTTTTATTATATTTTGTTCAATTTATATATATATATATATATATATATATATATATATATATATATATATATATATATATATATATATATATATATATATATATATATATATATATATATATATATATATATATATACAGGAATGCTTTTAGAATATATAAGTATATAAATACACACTTTTAATATTGATTAAATTATTGTGTACTCACTTTTAAAATTGGTTATATTATTTTTTAATTTATATATTTTAATTTTTAGATCAGGCGTAGAATGGTGCAGGATTCAAGTACAACATTATCATATCCAGATCAAGTAAGAGTTCTAGAATTTTCAATATCATTTATGATATTAGATAAGAAATGAAATATAATGAATGTAGAAATGGTATATAAGACTATGAATATAATAAAATTTATTATAAATCATATATTATATTACATATAATATATTCATATATTATCAAAAACATTATCAAAATACGTTTTATTTGATGGTAAAAATCTTTATTGAATCATTTATGATTGGTGATCATTTGGCTTTTAGGGTTTTAAGTTGTTTTGGTAAGAAAATTACAAAAAGTTATTACTCAAGAACCACTAAATTTTTTTTATATAAGATTATTAGTTTTTTTACAAAATGCTGTGTGAAGTACAAATCAGGACTAAAAAATATTTAGAGAAAAATTTAGTTGTATAAATGTTGTTGTTGTTGTTTTTCTTCTCTTTTTTTTTCTTTTGTATTTTACATGTCAGGCATGTTACTACCAGATGCTATCAACTACTACTAGGGTCGTTATGTATTTCAAACTCTGTACCTCTCCTGACCTGAACTATAAATAGCGAATAAGTAAATTGGAATGAATAAGTGAATTGGGGTGAATAATTAAGGCTAACATGAAATAAAAATCAAAAAAATTGATAAATTTTATATATATACATGTTAGTTGATATATGTTACATAAAGTGTTATATAATTTTGGTAAAACAAGTATGTTGTTAAAAGAAGTAATGAATGAGTGATAAATATCATTTAAAATGAACCTGAAAGGTGATGATTTATCATCATCAGATGATCACATTATTTATTACTTATCAGATGATCATAAAAATTATAGAATAAACTTTGTTGTTGCAAAAAATTGCTTCTACCTTCTAAAGGCTTTAAGAACAAGTGCACAAACAATATTTCATCAAGCTTACTATTAACTTGAAACTCTTTAGACAATGCAGGTTTTGTCACATTATTACACAGTGTAACAAAGAAACCTAATGTAACTTAGCTCAGCTTTTATACTTATATAGTTAAATTATGTCAATATTTTAAATAACCACTTTGCATTTAAATATGGTTTCAAACCAAGTTGATCAAACTAAAACCCAACTAAAAAATGTTTGAACAATATAATAATAAGAAAAATTAGAAATGAAATTTGGTATTTAAAAAGTATTTATATTTCTTTATGTTCTATTTCTTACAATCATATACATAACATAATAATCTTTTTGTTTGCATTTTTTTTATTTAAAATTTTTCTTCTGGATCATAAATCATTAATTAATTTCTTTTTTATAGACAAAACTTTAAAATCAAACTAATATTGATAACGGTTTTGTAAAAGTTATATATTTTATTAGGTAACAATAAGATAATTGTAAACATAACTTATGTTTATGTCATAAGTACAATGAAATTTAAATAATAATGAAAAAACTTTTGTTAAATAACTTTGAAACTAAAAAAATAATTTATTCATAATATGTTATAATATATATTATATATGTTAATATGTTATACAATATACTATATAATAATAATTATATTATATTATATAATAAATAATATGTTATATAACATATTATTCATAAATTTGTTTTATTCAAAGAAAGTCTAATTAGGGGAAGTTTGTGTACCTAGGGCCACCCCACTTTATTTGAAATCTATAAAGTTTTAAGTTATGCTTCTCAGTCAGGGGATTAGTTTTAAAAAAAAAATCTTTTATTTCTATTTTGATACTCAAAGAGCGCTGCCACAGCAAGTTATAATTAGAAAACGCTTTTTGATAATTTAGAGTAAAGTTTTGCTGCTTTTATCTTATATCGTTTTACAATCCTAGAGGAATTGCTTTTCTATAGGTTCTAGTAGATAATATTGTTTGTTACTTAAGTACTAAATGCGATGTTCAATAAGTTTACTCTCAATGTTGATTTGTTAATAGATAACGTTTTGCATGAGGCTATCAACTCTTGTACCTAGAGCTATATAGTTTGCTTGTACCTAGGGCCATAAGTTTGTTTCTCTGATAAAGAATTTGTTTGATCACGAGGTAGATTGCTAAATTCTGATTAACGAAGAGCATTTTTTCCCGGCTGTTTTGGGAACACCATTTAACGGGTACAGTTTGTTAATTTTGCTCAGAATTATTAGTTTCAATCAAATTGTGTACTTAATGTTTGTATAATTATCTAGCTTTTTTTAGATACTTTACAGTGATGTATATCAATGTGATATATTTTAATTATGAGAGTTGTAATGTTTATTACACACCTTTTGTCATCTTCAAATGTTTTTGCTTTTGATATATTTATATTAAATCTCTGATTTTTATTATATTTTAGTAGTAGTTGTAGTAGTAGTAGCTGTTGTTGTTTTTGTTATTGTTGTAGTAGTTGTAGTAGTAGTAGTGAAGAAGTTTTTTTTTTTTTATTATTATTTTAATATTGCATATTTACTTTTTAAATTCACAGGCATTCAGGTATTTTGATCAAAGTAAATTTTGTTTATTTTGATAATAACTTGGTATTTATTAAATTTATCTTTACACATTTTAAAAATGTGTAATTTGTTTGTATTTCACTTTTAAAATATTTGAGATTTTTTAAAATATTTTTTTAGATGCCCAGGAATAATAATGGAAAAAAGCGTTTAAAACCTAATGTAGATAGTGTAACACTTGCTGCAGAAGCAGTAATGAAGGATGGATTTCCGGTTAGTATCAGCAGAATAACACTCCAAAGACAGAAACTTTTGTCAGAAGAATAGTTCTAAAAATACTGAACCAAAATATCAATATTTAACCAATGTGCTGTTTGGAATGTATTCTGTAAAGATGAAGAAAAAACCTTAGTTGAGTACCTTGTCATTGCAAGCAATATGCATTATGGACTGTCAAAGTCACAGCTTAAAAAGCTTGCTCTTGAGTATGCAAAAGCTAATGTTAAAAAATATCCAGCCTCCTGGGATAAAAATAGTAAAGCCGGTGAGCAATGGTATTCTGATTTTATGAAAAGAAATAATAAGTTTCTTTCACTAAGGAAGCCACAAGTTTAGCAAGAGCCACCAGTTTTAACAAAGCAAATGTTTCATTTTTTTTTTTCAAAATATCTTGAAGTCTTCTCAAAATATATGCCTGAATGCATCTTTAAATGTGGATGAAACAGGTATTACAAATGTGCACCCACCTGTTAAGGTTGTAGCCCCAAAAGGTAAAAAACAGATTGGGAGCTTAACTTCTGGTGAACAAGGAACTAATATAACTATTATCAGCTGTGTGAATGCAATCGGAAATTCCATACCCCCTATGATAATTTTTCCAAGAGTGAACTTCAAAAATCATATGCTGAAAGGAACACCTCCAGGAACTAAGGGAACAGCACATATAAGTGGATGATTAAATGCTGAAAATTTTTAGAGTTTTTGAAATATTTTATTTACCATATCAAATGTTCTGTAGATCAGCCAGTTTTATTACTATTAGATAACCATGAAAGTCATGCCAGTATTGAAGCGATTACTTTTGCTAAAGAAAATGGTATAATAATGCTTACTTTTCCTCCACATACAAGCCATAAGCTTCAGCCATTAGACAGAGGTGTTTCTGGACCTTTAAAGAAATACTACAGCACAGCTTGTTGTGATTGGATGCTGTCAAATCCAGGAAAGCCAATCACCATATATGACATTGCAGTATACATTGGCAAATGTGATCCTTTGGCTTTTACTCCTTTAAACATTCTAGCAGGTTTTCGTGTGTCTGGTGTATGGCCAGTTAATCAAAACATTTACTGATGATGAATATTTGAATTCAAGTGTAATCAACAGACAAGATCCAGCATTAAATTGTCCAAATAGTTCTATTTCTGACAAAAAAAATGAGTTAGTCAATAATTAATCAATAAATTCACAAAACAATGGAAATAGACTTTTCTCTATCAAAATCTGTTTCATGTATAACGCCAGAACAGGTCTGTCCTTTTCTAAAACCAAAACCTCGTTTTTCTAAAAGAGGAGGTAGAAAACTAGGTAAATGTCGAATTCTCACTGACACTCCAGAAAGAAATGCTATTGCACTTCAACGTGCAACAAAAGTTATGAAAAAAAGAAAACTTGTTTAAAAATCTTTGATTTGAATGGAACCAGCAACATTAAACATTTTTAAATGTTGAAAATTTTAAGATTCTATATAACACTTTTTTGAAAACAATGCTAGATTAAACAAATTTTTTAATAAAAATTTAAGTGACTATCTTTGTAGTCTATTGATTATGGAGTTAAACCTAATTTATAGAGAGTGGCCCTAGGTACACTAGCTGGTGGTCCTAGGTACAATTGAAAAAAAGCTTATTGTACCTAGGGGCACTAATTTTTAAACCCTTCTACATGATGGACTTTTATATTTTAAGTCATTATACCTATATTAATACAAATTAATTAGTATAAAGATGTGATCATATCAGTTTCACTATTTTTAGACAAGCCCAGAGCCTTGATTTGAGTCATTGAAAAAATCCGGCCCTAGGTACACAAATTTCCCCTACAGTATTGTCTTAAATATTATTGCTTACAGACTTCACTCATGTTTACAGACTTCACTAATGGTTGATTAATGTTTGAAACATTTAATTTATGATTAACTGTTTTAAAACAACCATCTGCACTTTCGTAACATAAGAAAAAAAACATTGATTTGAAACATTTAAAATAAAACAATGAAAAAAAATGAATGTAAAATGAGTGTAAAAGTAAATTTAAATAAAAAAAAAATTAAATAAAAGTTTAAACTTAAAGCACCTTTTTTTTCTTTTCTTCAACTCAGTTTGGGGTGTTATCAAGTTAAACATTAATTTCTAATTAGTTATTTTACAACAACTAATTACAAATTGAGCTTTCAACATAAATGCTGCATAAACAATATCAAATGACAAATAAAATATCCTTAAAGATTTTGACATAAAGTTAAATCGCCATTTTGCATGTAAAGTACGTACAAGATAACCCTTCTTACCATGGCCTGGTTATAATACCATATCAGCTAAAAGTTTACAGTGTTTCTAAAAACTTTTTTAAAACTTGGCATAAGTTTGCTATTTTTCCAGAAGGATACAACATTGTAATTCATCTATATTTATTATTATTTATTATGAATATAAAATATTTCTAAAATATTTCTTTTTATTTATTATATATTATTATTTATTATTTTATCTTATTGTTTATTATTTATCATTATATAATATTATTTGTTATGTATCATCTTGGTTATTCTTAAGGGTTTTTTTTGTATCTGAACAATTAAACAGTTACTTAAGGCAAAATGTGAATTCACATTTTGGTATTGTTTTTTTAAAAAAAAAAGGTTTGTTAAAGTTTAAAAATGATATTGTCATTCATTCATTTCATCACTAAAATTACATTACTACTATCATTGATTTACTATCAAAATTATTTTTTGTGTCACAAATTTATTATGTTACAAATTGTGATACAACAAATGGTGCCACAAGTTTGTTGTGTTACAAATTGTTACATAACAAATGGTGTCACAAATTTGTTGTGTTACGTAATAAATTTGTGTCACATTTTTACATAATTCTATATGGTATGATTTTTTATTTGTCATTTTTAGTTTTGTCATATTTTATTTTTGTTAGTTTTATTAGTTGTTGTTTTTATTGTTTGAGTTGTACAAAAGGTTGGGGAATATTTTTTTTATTATTGATTGAGTTGTAAGGTTAGGGAATATTTTATTTATTATTGATTAGAATAAGTTACTCTTACACGTTTTGCAGCTTTGACTATAGATTGTTTTGGGACCCTGTTTTTTTATATATGTCCTAAGATTATCACAAAAGCTTCTTTTTTTAGTGATTTTAACCCATAGGTTAAAATAAAATCAAAGTTTAAATTAAACTAGAAATAACTTTTGTTAATCATGACTGCTAAAATTTAAATGTTACTGCACGTTTGAAGATGCTAAAGACAATGCATCAGGGTAACAACATCAGTTTTTGCAATGTCTAATAACATCTGCAAATACACTGAGGTATAACATCTGCACAAAAATATCTGAAATTTTACACAAATGTTATTAAATATCAATGAAAAGTGTGTTATTGAATAGTAAATAACCTTAGTCTTTAGAAACCTAGTAAACATGTTAAAAACAACCTATATAAGAGATAATAAAACAGCTTTCTCTTCTAAAAGCTGTTCTCTCTTTCTTTTTTTTCCTCTTTCTTTTTTCTCTGATTTCTGAGCTTCTCTGAGTTCTTCACTCTTATCTCCTCAGAGCTGCTTGAATTTTATTTTGTATTTCTATAATTTTGTATTTCTATAATTTTGTATTTCTATAATTTTGTATTTCTATAATTATAATAGTAATAAGCAATAATATAATTGGTTTCAAAGTTTATAAATAATAATTATAAATTAAAATGATTTTTTAAATTATTTTATAAAGTAACTGGTAAATGACTTTTCTAAAGTTTGTATAAAGTTAGTATAAAATGTAAAAAGATTTTTATTTTCAGGTTGTCGAAGAATTACTAACAGCACAAGAAGAGCAGGGAATATTGGTTAAATACATGCAAGATTTAGCTTCTGTTCTGTCTTTAAAAGCGTCTCAACTTTTTGGTAAAAAATTTTATCAAAACTTACTTTTAATATTTAATTTTTTTTTATATGCATTTGAAATTATTTATTGTATTTAAAAATTTATTAACAGAAAATGAGTTTTTATTGCCTGAACGTTTGATGGAAGCAGCAGAAGATTGTGTTACACTTTTTTTTAAATCTGACGATGATCCAATGGATGTGTTAAGGTATTTATTGTAAGATTTTCAGAAAATATTAGTGAAGCTGAAATTTAGAAAATATTACAGAAATTGAAACTAATTTTTGTTTTTTAGTAAGAGTTTCCACAAAATCTTATCATGTTTATCAGGGATTGCTTTAAAATTACCAGAAGGAGATTATGATACCGAACCTGAAAAGAAGGTGATTGCATTTTTTTAATACTCTTGGTTTGGAATTTGTCACTCTTCTCTGTTTGGTAATTAAGAAGATGAACTTATATATTTCTGTGAAACATCTTTAGCACCTCAAATATTTTAAATACTGAATATGTGTTTTTAACAATTAATTAAGTTACCATGCAAATTAATGTATTAATTTGCGTTGTAAGTTTTTAGAAGCATAACTTGAAAAACAGTGTTTATATATATATATATATATATATATATATATATATATATATATATATATATATATATATATATATATATACTTATACACATTATTTAACATAGCGAACACCTCCTTACCTTGAGAGAGCAGCTATATTTAAAGATGAGTTATCTTCATCCATGAAATTAGAAAACATTATTGAACAGAAGGATCAAGAAATATTACATATTAAAAGGAACTTAAAAATTAAGGTTTTTTTATTTGTATTTTTTTATAAAAGTTTGTCTTAAATTTTTAATTTATTTTTTGCAAATTTTCAATTATTGTTTATTTTCTCAAAGAGTGATGACTTAAGTGAAGCAAACATAAGAATAAGTTTACTTGAAAAAAGAGCTGACAATGCTGCAAAAGAAGTAATAGTTTTATATATATGTTAATTTGAAAATAAAATGAACACAAATTTGTATGAAAAGATTTTTTTTTAATTTTCAGGCTGATATCAAAGTAGAACAGATGGCTAAAAAGCTAGAGGCAACTGAAATTGCTTGTCGCGAGAAAACAAAGTAAGTTTTAAAATAAAAGTTTTTAAGTCAATTAAACCAATAGCAACTTTGTAGATTCACAAAATTTCATTATTAAATACCATGGAAATATATTATTTAATTGACTATTAATTATTGAATTGATTATTAAATACCATGGAAATATATTATTTAATACAAATAATATTACAAAGATTCATCAGAAATCTTCTGATGAATCTTTGTTGATGAAACACAGTGTTAAATGGAAAAAGTTTTGGTTAAGTGATTTTCTACTACTAATATAATTGCTCTGTTCTTTTAAGAACATTGAGCACTCTATTGTGTAGAATACTTTTTAAAGTTGTTTAAATATATATATATATATATATATATATATATATATATATATATATATATATATATATATATATATGTATGTATGTGTATATATATATATGTATGTATGTGTATATATATATGTATATATATATATGTATGTATGTATATATATATATATATATATATATATACATATATATGTATGTATGTATATATATATATATATATATATATATATATATATATATATATATATATATATATATATATATATATATATATATATATATATATATATATATATATACATATATATATATATATATATATATATACACACACACACATACATATTTATATGCACAGTAGAATCCTGTTAACTTCTGGATAAGTCAGAAAGTCAGGCGGATTTTCAACTCTCCTTGAACTTTCTCTACCAACTTACTTCTTGAGTCAAAAATTTTCTAAATCATACTGTTTTTTAAGGGTCTCTTGTCAAAAACTTTGTTTAGCTAGGACTTTTATTTTGAATTGCATATAAGTGCATATAATAACTATAATAAACATAATAATATATATAAACTTCCGATACTTTAATAGAAGTTCTCAACTTTGAACACTCAAAAATAAAGTTGCTTTGCATCAAATATAATTTAACATATATTTTTCCACTGATATCCATGATTTGGTTAAGCCATGATTTGGTTAAGCTTTGAATTTTATTTATTAAAAGTATCAAAGGTTGCTAAAAAGAAGAATTTGCTTTAACCGCTTCAACAGGATTTTCCTGGATTGATGCCATCTGTTGACTTGATGCGCTGAATTATATCATATTTGTCTTGTGCAAAAGATTATGTATATGATATGTCTTTTATTCTTCTGAATGATATATTTCTTTGGTAAAAGATTACTTCATCTGTCCAACAACATCTGTGGAATAGTCCAAGATTAGGGCTGTAAATCCTGGCTCGTGTTCGTGAACGGCTCGGTGATCGGCTCGACAAGAGCTCGTTCATGTTCAGCTCGAATGGTAAACGAGCCGGGCTTGAACAAAAAATTAGGCTCGTTTATTAAACAAGCCGAGCTTGAACATCATAGGCTCGTTCATATAGGCTCGATTAAAGCTCGAATATATATATATATATATATATATATATATACATTTATTTATATTATAATAATATATATGTAATAAATAAAATTGTGATATTATATATATTAGTATATAATAAAAATATAGTGTTAGTGTAACCATATGAGATGCGTTATTTGCAGACGAACCTTTAACGAACAATTTTTTTTTACTAAACGAGCTTTAAACTAACAGGTTACAATAATTATTTCGAGTTTTAAACCAGTCGAGCTCGAGCAACATGTAAAACGAGCCAAGCCCAAACAATACTAATCCTTAACGAGCCGAGCTCGAACAAAGAATCTCATGTTCGAAACGAGCTCAAGCCGAGCCTGAACACTCTTAATATGTAAATGAGCCGAGCCCTAGCAAGCTTGGCTCGTTCAGCTCAATTTACAGGCCTATCCAAGATCATCTGTTCACTTTTGTTGAACATCATCTGTATTTTTTTTTACTCCAACAACATCTGCCCTATATCATCTGAAATTCTATGACCCATAACAACATTTTTAAGCAGATGTAACTACATCTGGGAATTTTTCTCGAAAAACATCTGGAAGATTTCCTCAAGATGTAATTACATATGAAAAAAATCTTAAATGTAACTACATTTTTGTTAAAATAGTACATCATTAGTTAATATTTTAATATTTTTTTCCAGATGTAGTTACATCTGAAAAAATTATATATGTAACTACATCTGGTTAAAATAATGCACTATTATTTAACAATTTTTTCTTGATGTAATTACATCTAAAAAAAATCCCATAGTTATTCTTAATGTAATTGAAAAGATAAAACTACATCTGTAAAATTTTCAGATGTAATTGCACAGATGTTGTTAAACTTAGATAGTTAAAAAGATGTAACTACATCCGTAATATTCATATACTTTTCATTGATATTTAATTACGTTTGTGTAAAATTTCAGATGTTTTTGTGCAGATGTTATACCTCAGTGTATTTACAGATGTTGTTGGACAGATGTTATTAGACATTGCAAAAACTGATGTTGTTACCCTGATGCATTATCTTTAGCATCTTCAAACGTGCAGCAATCATTCGTTCAGCCTTGTCGTTTTCCTTTAAAAGTTATAAGTGTTAAAACGTGTTGCAAGTGTTGCACCTCTAAGATAACAATGATTTAATTACACATGATTTTAATGTATATAGAGCTCATAAGAAATTTTCCTATTGGTTGATAAATATGTAATCACTATCGCAAAATGTAATTGGTTAGTGTGTTGTTAGCATATTTTGCATTTGTAAGTAATTATCTATAATAATCATGAGTAGTCAGGTTTTTTTCTTGTGGTCCTCGTGGATGGTCCTCGTGGTCCTGGTGATTTAAAAAATGTTTTTTCCACTGTGGTGGCCTTGGAAATAGAGCAGTTAAAAAAAGAAAAACTAATTTTTTTTGAAACAACAGACAGATCGATTAAGATTGAGATATATATCATTGTTACTTAATAAAGTTTGTTTTAATAAAGTTTCTAACTGTTAACTAAAGTTCAGCATGTGATAAGATGGTAAAAACTATGAAGCATTATATTCAAATTTAATAAAATTATTAATGACATTATTACAATATTGTTTAAACATTTGTTTTGAAATTTCTTTAGACAAAGTGAAAAGACAATGGATGCATTACAAAGTGACATTGATGCTCTAGAAAATGAAAGAAGTGAAATGAGGAAAAAGTTAGAAATGTTAAGTAAAAAAACGAGTATTGACATGTCTCGAACATCCAGCTTGCAAATGCTGTGTCAGTTTTTTATTTATATTTTAAATATAATTTAAATATAATATTTAAAAGTCTTAGTATTTTAGTCTAAGTTGTTGTTACTTCTATTTATTTATTTATCAACTTATGTAAATATCTACTCCTGTATATTTATCAACTTATGTAAATATCTATGTAGTCTGGTATTTAACAGTAAATTACAGTAAATTTAATAAGCCTTTCCTAAATTTTATCTTTAAAATCTTAATTAATAAAACAATAAAAAGTACATCTATAAGTTTATTGTTAAACCTATAAATTATTCGCTACGATTTATGTAAATATGATTTGTATCCTTTGCTAACTAATTTAGATGTTACATTATAAGGTACATTACAATACAAAGTATTGCACAATTTTTTTTCTACTACGTACAAAACTTTGTTTTCTACAATAATCATGCTATACACTATATAATCTTTTAACATTACATTATACAAGCTCTCTGCATCACATATACAAGCTTTCCATATTACATACACAAGCTTTCTGTATTACATACACAAGCATTCTATGCCAGATATCTTAAATTATCTTTCTACTCTACATCACACTCTACATTACACAAGCTTACCCTGACATCATCCTTATCCATCACACAATCTTTTAACACTACATTAAACTACAACATATATATATATATATATATATATATATATATATATATATATATATATATATATATATATATATATATATATATAGATGATGATGATGACAATGATGATGGTGATGATGATGATGTCATTTGCATTTTTATTGTACTGATTACTTGCACACTAAATTTAATGTTTAACTTGTGTTTTGCAAAATATATTTATTTACAGTTGTAAACATATAAGTTACTTGACTGATATTTATATATATTAAGACTGATATTTATATATACTATTTAAGAAAATTAAATAATATTAATAAAAAATAAGTATGTTAAGTATAAAAAAATTTATTGAATATAATAATCACATGATTATAGTTAAATATAAATATATATAAATATATTTGTATTTTTAACTAGGTTTATAGTTATAGATTTTTTTTTTTCAGAATATTTCTAAATTTGTTTTGTTTTAAAAAATAGCACCTGCAAAAGCTGGATCAACAATTGCAACATTAGCAAAAGCAGGTGTAGCTGGGGCTTCACCTTCAGTACAAGTTGTTCTTAAAGATTCACCTGTCTTTCTTGCTCAAGTATGTGTATTTTTGATATTTGTTCAAATTTTTTATGAAATACTTGCATGTTATTGACATATAAATATTTTATAAATATTGCACTCAATGAGATCAAAGTACTTAATGATACATATAATGCAAAACATATGATTTCAAATACTTGAAAATTACTAATACCCCCCTCCCCCCCATCCCCCTCCCTTCATCCTACCTCCTCATTCATCCCTTTATCATATTTTGATACAATATTATTTTAACAAATATTTGTTAATTTGAATTTATAAAATACAACTAATAAATGAAAATTTTGTTGAAAATAAAAAAATGGGTTCAATAATATATAAATAATATTTAATAATATATAAATAATAAATGATCATTTTTCAAATGACCACTCATTGACTTCGGTTGAGTAACCAAGCTAAGATCCAGTCTAGGTAAACTATTGAGAGTTTAGGAACAAGAAGCAAAAACAAGAAGGGCAAGGAACTGTAACTTAATCTTGTCTAGAAATGTCAACATAAAAATGTAGTTGACATTTTACAGTTTATGTAGCACAGTTTGTAAAAACTTTTACAGTTTATGTAAAGTTTGCTTAGATAAAAGGTAGTACAGTACTTAGATAAAAGGTAGTCTTTTAAGTATTTTAAGATTAACTCTTGTGTTGATTTATCCACTTTGGTTTATCATTTTGTAATAAATACATGAAAGCTTTTTTTCTTTTTGGTTCCAAAATCTTACTCTTTTCTTTAATATTTTTTATTGTAATCTTATTTTATTCATCTTTTTTTTATTTTTTTATTTTTTACCCAAAACAAGAATTTTATTATAGACAGAATAGGTGTTGAAATAGTTTCAATAACGTTGAAAATCATTCTTCTTTATATTCTTGTTAAAATATTAAAATATTTTATATGAAGCTGTAAGAATAAAATTAGTATTGTGAATTTTTTTTTTCAGATGGAGGGGCAAAAGAAAGCTTTGGAATACCTACAAACAGAATATTGGTCGCTGAAGTGTGAAAAGATGAAAGTAGGTTATAACTTTCAGAGTTTTAAATTTAATCCAATTTTGTCTAAAAACTTTGATGTATAAATTCAAATTAATATGTATTCAATAGTTTTTTGTTCTATTAGAATGATTTGGCTTCTTTACCAAAACCTTATATCCCAAATATTGTGTGGAAAGATGGCAAATTTGTTAAGAATGCATCTGACAGTTCTAAAAAAACATCTCAAAGTGTTCTTAAAGAATGCAATGGATTGTACCAAGTACATTTTACAACAATTTTCTTATTATTTAAGATTTAATGCCAAATTTTCTTATATTTGAAATGTGAAAAAAATTTAATTCACAAGTTTGTTTCCAAATTTTTTTATAAATTAATATTTTTACTGGGTATTTTAATTAAATGATGCATAAAGACTCTTTTTATATGACAATATTTATGTGTTTGGTGAGAAGTTTACAACACCATCTTTGATTCTTTCGAAGCGAACGTACAAAATTTCTTTATAAAATAAAATAACTCTTTATAAAATATTTTTTAGAATCTTCGAAATTTGTCTGCATTTCCAAAGGTTGTTGATATAACAAAAGGTTTTACAAGTAAGTGCACATATAACAAGTAAGTGCTTAAATAACAAGTGCTTATGAAACAAGTAAGTGCTTATTGCAACAAGTGCCTACGTAGCTGTTGTTGCAATAAGCACTTTTTTATGTAGCACATTTACAATGTGTAATTGTTTTACGCTTTTTAAAATTTTTTTGATAGTATTAATGATTAGTTGATTTTTGTAATAAAAATTTTGTATTTTATTTTTAGAAGATGGATTATATCGACCATCTCCAGAAGAGCAACTGTTTCAACAGAAAGATTTACTTTTTAAATTTAGTAAACAAAAGGATGAGGTTATTTGTAGTTCTTGTTTTTAATAGTTATTTATTTTCTTTATTTTTATTATTGTTATTATTGTTGTTTGTTGTTGTTGTTGTTGTTGCTGTTGTTGTTGTTTTTGCTGTTGTTGTTATTGTTATTGTTTTTTTTATTGTTATTTATTATTATTATTTATTATAATTACATGTTGTTATTGTTAATTATCATTATTATTTATTATAATAATAACTATTGTTATTATTATTATTACTATCATATCATGTTTTAAATCTAATTCTATAGGATTCTAATGAATTTGCTATATAATTCTAACAAATTATCCTGTTTTTTATGACAGAGTAAACGCAGTACACCCCTCATCCTCCACCCAGCTCCACCTCTCACCCTTCACCTCTCCTAAATAAGACATTATTTAGATTTTTTTGTATTTTTTTGTAAAAAACGGTTTTAAAAACAAATATTAATTAATTTGACCTGGGTTGGCCGAGGGCAAATTAATTAACTTCTTATCCTTTTTTTCGACTATTTTTCTAAGACGCTTAGTTGCTTTCTAAGACATCTAATTGTTTTCATGTTTGTTTTTAGATAGAATAAATTCTTAAACAATTTATTTCAGCTTTCAAAGAAAGTTCAGGAAGTCATTACCGAAGAACTTGTGGGCGGAGTAGTTCATAGCTATCTGAGAGATTTTGTTTCACCCCAATACTCTAGGGTAAATTAAAAATCTTTTTCTTTTTTTTTTAATAGATTACAAAATTGAAAAATAATGGTTCGATTATTTTACTTTTGGAAATTGTTGTTTTGTAGCTCAACCAGGAAAAGATTTCTCCAGTTCATGTTGCGACCCTTCGATTTCCAGTTACTAATAATGAAGTAAAGGCTGGAGTTCATAACGTCACGGTTACAGCTCAAGAATTTATGCGCATTCATGAAGTACTTATCCACAGTTAATTATATAATTTTTGTGTTCATTATGTAATGAATTATAACCCTTCGGTTTCTTATTACTAATAACAAAGCGAAGGCTGGAGTTCATAACGTCACGGTGACAGCTCAAGAGTTTATGCGCATTTATAAAATACTTATCCATTGTTGATTATATAAATTTTGTATTCATTATGTAATGAATTATAAGGAAGCAAGTTTATTTGTGTATTTTACATATTTATTATTTTTATTGTTGTATCATTATTTCCATTTAGAATTTTTTTTTAACTTTTCGTTGTGTTTTTTTCTTAATAAAATATATTTTTTTTCCCATCTTAAACCGTTAAACTCATAACATACTCTCTCGTTTAAAATAATAAAACGTTATACTTTAGAAGAAGAAAAATTTACTTTTTGTAAAATTTTTCAACCTGTCTTTTGATCAAATGTCTTGTTATTCAAAACAAAGAAAGCAACTTGAACTAATATAAGCCTTTTTAAAAATGCGACAAAATAACAATGAATTACTAAAGTGTTGAATAGTTATTAGAGATTTATAATTATTATTTTTATATCTATAATCATAAATATGTGTGAGATAAGTTGATGATTAAAATTGTCTGTTATAAGCTTATTACTTAGTACTGAGCTTCTGCTGTCATAATCATAAAACTAGGTTTATCAGAATTATAGGAATGAAAAGTGTATGTGAGGGGGATATACATTATTTACGTAGAAATAAAAAAAGTTTTACTTGCGTTTGCAATGTTTCAGTCAAAGTACTTTATTGAACTTTTTATTATATTCAAATTCTTGATTTACCATTTTAACACTTTATCGTCATTAAAAATATAATGTCAATGCTTCTAAATTTCAATACAATAACTAAAATTTTTATGTAAATAGAAGAGCAAAAGCAACTATACAGTATCATATGTACAAATAACTTCAGGCAATCGTAATGCAGTGCATTTTGAAATCAAAAATAATTAGATGATGTTGTTCTTTTGTAATTAGTGTCAAACTCTCGCTGTAAAAACCAACAAAAATCGCCCATCACGTTGTCATACCTCCCTCGATACCTGTTTTCCATCGTTGCTATTTCTTAGTGAAAACGTTCACCCTGTTCGTCGCTGACTGCACCTAGATTGGATGGGATGAAACTGGGAGTGCAAAAGGACATTCTGCATCCCATTTCCTTGTATTTTATTAGTACTCTTACAACCAGGTCTTCATAGTATAAGACCTGTGGTTTCCCAAAAAGTTTGAAACCCCAGCCACAAATGCATTCCAGGCTGCCAAATGGGCAAGCTGCAGCTGTGTCTTGAAGGTGGGATCACGAATGACTTCACAAGTTTGAGGTCCGGTGAAAACACCCGCACTTATTTTCACTAGTGTAAGAGTGGTCTTGAACTTCTCTTGAAGATAAGCGAAGCCACCCGATCTTTGCCCAGAGCCTTCACAAAATTTTTGAGCAGTCAAAGCTTTATGTGAAGAGGGGAAAGTAGTATTTTGGTAGGAACAAGAGACTCATGTTGTACATTGTATCTGCCACGTACACGATTAGTTCTTGCTGTCCACTTTTTAACAGTATAATGATTTTCTTCGTCACGGCTGTTCCATAGACATAGAAAACACATGTACTTTGTGTATCCCAGCTGCAATCCCAAAAAAAGGAACACTACTTTTAGGTCCCCACAGAGGCACCAGTTATGATCTCTATACTTGATAACGTTGAGAAGCAACTTCATAGAATCATATCATTCATGTAATCCGACTGCGTGTGCTAATGGAATAGATAGCATCACATTCCCATTGTGTAGGAGAGCTGCTTTAAGACCAACTTTACTTGAGTCTATAAACAGACGCCACTCTCCTACTCCCTGTGACTTTCCTTATCACCACCGTCGCTCTCGCAATCAAGGCATACTGGAGGATTGGAAACTGGTGTTGTTCATCTTGTGGAACAGGTTTCAAAGCAGAGCCATAATTTGGATAATGAATTGCTGATTTGTTTTTCTTGGAGTATCCAGCAATATTTGTCATGCAGAAGCAGCAGTCCGAATGATGATCTCTAGGCTCTCGCCATATCATTGGTACCGCAAACGACGTAGAATTTCAATTTTGTTCTTTTCATAAAAAATAAAATTGAAATTCTACGTCGTACATAAAAAATGTACGAATTTCATTATGATTACATAAAGAATAAATATGGTGATAGAGCAAAACTATTATTCACAGATACAGATTCTTTAGCATATGAAATTAAAACAGAAGACGTTTATGCAGATATTACTAATGATATTGAAAGCAAATTTGATACAAGTGAATTTGATAAGAATCATCCAGCAATTAATAAAGTAGGCTTTAAAGTTGGAGCTAATAAGAAAGTAATAAGAATGTTTAAAGATGAGTCTGGAGGAGCACAAATTGAAGAACTTGTAGGACTCAAATCAAAGTTGTATTCTTACAAAGTACAGGGAGAAAAAGAGAAGAAAAAATGTAAAGGAGTAAGGAAAAGTGTTGTTAAAAATTATATAACACACGAAGATTATAAAGATTGCTTATTAATTAAAAGAGAGCATATTAGGAGAATGAATGTCATAAGATCTTATAAACATGAAATTTACACAGAAGAGATCGATGAAGTAGTATTAAGCGCAGAAGATGATAAAAGAGTTATTTTTGAAGATGGTATACACACATTAGCATACGAACACTATAAACTAAAAGAAAATAATTTATAGCTCAAAGAGTCCAAAGAGGTCAAAGAGGTCAAAGAGCCCAAGAGGAGGGGGGTAGGAGAGGCCTAGGGGTCAAATTGTTTTTTTGAGAAAAAAAACAATTTATAAGTAAAAATGGAAAATAATAACAATTATCAATGATTTATTATAAACTTATCAATGTTGAAGGAATAATTTTACCAAATGAACCACGAACAAATTTTCAATTGATCAAAGCAGCTAAAAAAACTAAAACTAAAACATTTTAAAAGTGTATTTGTAAGAGATGAATTACCTAAAAATACGCAAAGAAAAGAATGTGGAATACTAAATACAGGAGATTCATGTACGCAGGGATTTCACTGGATTTGCTGAAACAAAGACGGAGATAAAAAACTAAATTTTGACTTGTATGGACTACAACCACCAGTTGAAGTTGTTAATTATTTAAAAAGTCCTGTCTATTATAATAGTGATAGAGTTCAATTTGGAAATACCTTATTCTGTGGACATTTGTGTTTATATGTTTTAAAAAAACTAGATGAAGGATGTGATTTTCAGAATATTATTAATAATCTTTGGTAATTTTTTTTATAATCTATATAAAAATGCTTTTTGATAAATTCGGACGCGATACTACTTCAGTTGCAGCTGTAGATGGTTTAACATTCTCTCAAGCTACTAACTTGTTTATTAGGAGAGATGGATATAATAATGCAGCTAGTAATATTAATATGAATTCTAATAAATTAATAAATGTAGCAGAACCTACTAGCTCACATGATGTTGCTACAAAATATTATGTTGATAATAAAACACTTAATCTTAATGAATTAGGGATAATACCAAATTCAAGTTTAACATGCCTTGGATTAAAACAACAGACTATTCCACCAAATACAGGTGTTGATGCAACAACAGTTTTTATACAATCTTCTGGTCTCTGATTCTCAGAAGGTCTCTGATTCTTAATCTTCTGGTCTCTGGTTCTCAATCTTCTGGTATCTGATTCTCAATCTTCTGGTTCTGATTCTCAGAAAACTATGGTTTGCATTAGAAGGATTAGATCCTAATCATAATGTGCCAGGTAATGTATTTCTTCGAATATACACAGATCATGCAATTTGCATAAAAGATTATTCTACTTCTACAGATAGTGTTGGAGATAATAATATTCCTTTAGCCTGTGATTTTTTTTTTACACCACTTGGTGGATCATTTTATGAAAACTCTTTACAAGGTTGTAATGTGCATACAGCTAATGCAATAGGAGGGTACTTTACACTAGATTTACCATTTACTACTAGTCTAGGGTTAGGGTTAGGGTTACTAGTCAAAACTTTACATATTGGATACAACCCCATATTACAAGAACTACATCAATACCTCAGTCATTGTCATCTATTAAATTATACTCAGAAACATTTAGATTTATGAACACAACTTATGGTAAAGAATATATAATATTAGACACTACAGACAATGCTGGTCAAGGTGTTTATCTTAAATATATTAGAATGCATGTTTATGGAGTATCTGGAAATTGGTGGGAATCTAGAGTACGCATGTACGATGCATACATTTTTCCAGTAAATACTAACTCTGTTACAACCTTGGACACCTTATAACGGACAGGGTTATACAGTATTTCAAAGATTTGATTCGAATAGTGTATGCATAAACAGCTCCTCTGGTTTAAAAGACTTTTATCTTTCTTCGTGGAATGGTGCTAATATTAAATTATTTAATAATGAATTATCTGGACTATTGTATCAATCAAGTGCATTAATTGGTTCTACAACTACTATCTCATTTTACAGAAAATTTACTGATTCCATGCCTTGTGTTCCTACTGGAAGAAGTAAACTCTAGGGATGCACAAGTTGGATAATCTGGAAGTTTTATTGTAATAGAATATGCTTTATTTTATGCGTAGCTAGATTTCATTTATGCTTAAGCTATATTTCATTTATGCGTATGGCCTCAATGAGCTATAGCTTAGCTAGATTACATTTACGTATTAAAATTAAAATACAGGCGTGATGCTCAATTAAACAACTATCAGATTCCATCTTGACACATGTTGTAAGAATAGCAGAACATTTGGCCGTTGATGTGGTAACATCAAGAAAAGTTCAACGGCAAACTTATTGTCATTAGACTCCAGCAGATACTCGAAAGGTTTTCAAGCGTATTCTCAATCCTTATTTGGATTACATTACATCGGACCTCCAATTAATGTGTAGCAAACAATCTTATCAGGCAATAAAACTAATGCATGTTGTTTGTGAAAGTGTATCATAAGCTTCAATATGTGACATAATCGAAAGTCTTAATGGTGTTGTCGAAATTTATAGCAACGATCTATCTCTGCCTGGATTGTTTGATGAAGAAATTATCCGATGGAAGAATCTTTGTGACAAGATTGAAGATCCAAAACCAAAATATTAACAAGCTTCAATTTTGAAGTGAGATAAGCAAGCGCGCCTAAATATACACTTTTATGCACTGGATTTACACTTCCAGTAACGTCTTGTGAATGTGAGCTATGTACATACGCTTCGCAGATTATCAAGTTATATGAGAACATCTATGAAAGACGAGTGGTTAGGAGCACTTACACTAATGCATGTGTATCGTGAAAAGGTTGAAGCATTACAATAACAAAATTCTTAGGAGCACTTACACTAATATATGTGTATCGTGAAAAGGTAAAAGCGTTATAAATAACAAAGTTGTTTATTAAACTGCATCAAAGAAGAATGGAGCAACCATCATTAACCATATGACTCTTACGGATTCATACCACAATATTTTATTTATTTTACTTAATTTGGTTTTTTAATTAATATGCATTTGCATTTTAAAATTATATCATTCTCTTCGTTTTGAATTTTCAAATGCTCTTTTAATGCCTTTAAAAAAAGTGCCCCCCCCCCTTTGAAAAATACTGGAATGAGTAACATACTCTTTAATGTTTTAAGTGTTTGTTTTATCATTTGTTTACTTTTTCTTTTTTGAGTCAACATTACGCTGGTCAGCGATTAAATTTTTTTGTATCTTTGATGTTTTTGCTTCTTTTATATACATATCAATGATGTGACCACAGAAGTGTCTTTTCAATGTTGTGACTACAGAAATATCTTTTCAATGTTGTGACTACAGAAATGTCTTTTCAATGTTGTGACTACAGAAGTGTCTTTTCAATGTTGTGACCACAGAAGTGTCTTTTCAATGTTGTGACTACAGAAATATCTTTTCAATGTTGTGACCACAGAAATGTCTTTTCAATGTTGTGACTACAGAAGTGTCTTTTCAATGTTGTGACCACAGAAATGTCTTTTCAATGTTGTGACTACAGAAGTGTCTTTTCAATGTTGTGACTACAGAAGTGTCTTTTCAATGTTGTGACTACAGAAATGTCTTTTTAATGTTGTGACTACAGAAATATCTTTTCAATGTTGTGACCACAGAAATGTCTTTTCAATGTTGTGACTACAGAAGTGTCTTTTCAATGTTGTGACTACAGAAGTGTCTTTTCAATGTTGTGACTACAGAAGTGTCTTTTTAATGTTGTGACTGCAGAAATATCTTTTCAATGTTGTGACCACAGAAATGTCTTTTCAATGTTGTGACTACAGAAGTGTCTTTTTAATGTTGTGACTACAGAAATGTTTTTTCAATGTTGTGACTACAGAAATATTTTTTTCAATGTTGTGACTACAAAAGTATCTTTTCAATGTTGTGACTACAGAAGAGTCTTTTAAAAAAATTAATTAGATCACTAGTATTAAAAATATTGGGAAAGATTGATATGTTTTGCTGAAACTTGAAACAGAATTGACAATATTTAAACAGAACTTTACTCTAAATGTTATTAAAGGGCCTTTTATTATAATTTTCTTAACGATGTACATTTATAGCTCAAGTATTGCAGCATATACGTTACACCTAGCTTTTATCTTATTGGTTTTTAGTCACCGAAAATAGCAGCGTTAAGCATTCTTAAGAACATTTCTGTATGGAAAATGTCACAATTTTAAGGCATTTTGATATTGATGACACAAAAATCCAAAAAGCTCAACTCAAAAGTTTGTTCATGACTAAATGATAATAGAGGAAGATATATAATCAGTCAGGTTTAGAGTTATGACTCAGCACAAAAATTGCAATGCTTGTAAACCTGATCATTCAACAAGAAAATTGTCGTATATGAAGATATACCCAATGTTTAATAAAAAAACCATTTTTAAGTAAGACTTTTATGTATCATAAAAACAAGAACTAAATATTTTTAAATATTTAATTTTATATTATATTTTATAACCGATACATTTTGACCAGTGCTATATTATATCTTTTAGAAATGACACAAAATACTTTAGTGAATACTAAAAAGTTCTTCGTTAGGTTCGCTAAAATCAAAATTTATAAAAGAATTATTAAACTTGTTACATAGTGTGTAGGGTATAACAGAGTTTACGAGTTTCTTTTAAATTTTTTTTTTTCAGAAAACCCACATTACGTTGCATTTAAATTGCAAAAATTTGGCTTGGACAAACTTAAAAGATTCTGCAAAAACACGTGCATTTACAAGATTGAAATCTGCTTCTCTTAAAAGAATTGTTTAGTTCTTTCAGATTTAACCATGAAAATCTACGGGGCTAAGTGTGTCTGCGTATGGGAGAAAATACATTTTTTATTAACTCATTTCGTTTTTATTATAAACTGCTCAAAACAATAATTACATATTAAACAACAAAATAAAGTTTAAAATGTTCTTAAGTAAGTTGCCGCATTATTTTAAATTATATCATATTTTAAAAAATCCATACTTTTCTACTCTCTTAGTAATAAAAAGCTAGAATTCAAATAAAATAAATATGTATAATAAAAAGTTAATTTAAAAAAATAACTCTTGGGCATAAATTATAGATCGCTTGGATGTAAAATCGAATAATTAAAATCCAAGTTAAAATTTTAAAAATTTTGTTTTCATTTTTAACTTTTACATTGACTTAAATTAATTTTTTATTTTTAGTTAAATGCATTCTTTTCTTTTTTTTAATGTATTTAAATAGATTATCTCCTTCATTCTTGTAAATAGTATAATCGTTTCTAGCTCATAATAATATAAAGACTTGCAATTAAAAATCATCGTTAATGTATGCCAACATGTCTAATATGCGTATATAAATGATGACACATCAAGAAAATAAAACTACTTAAATACAGTCAATTGGATCGAAATATAACTATACAGTCAATTGGATCGAAATTGGAAAAAAGAATGACATTAGTTTATTAATTTAATCTAAGTAAAGTACGTAAAATGAAACTAAACTAAAAAAGTAGAAATAGATAAAAAAAATTTTAAAGACAAGAAATTTTGAGAAAAAAACGACAACTCAATGTTATAAAAATATAACAACTTAATGCTATAAAAAAAAACTAACAATATTAAAAAGAAAAAAAATCATAAATATAAGAATACCAGATCAATAATATTTACTCCGATAATAAAAAAAACAGTAAATATTTTAGTTGAAAAAAAATTCTATTGTATAAAAATATATTAAAATAACTTTAAATTATAAACAGCTATTCTCTGTGAAAATAGTAACTAAATAAACTGCAACATAAAAAGTAAACTAAAAATAGAATAATATAGAAATTACTTTAAATACAACGACCCATCCTTAAGTTTTGTGTTTAAAAATGTGTGTTTTAAAAGCGAGTGCAGTAACTTGACCAAAAATAAATGTACCAAGTATCAAGTAGATAAAGCTTACTATAATTATAACAATGTCTTGACGTTGGAATGATGTTTTTTTCAAATTTACAGTCTGGAGAAGACAAAGACCTAAAAAAATATGTGTATATATATATATATATATATATATATATATATATATATATATATATATATATATATATATATAAACAAATAGGAATCAAAACAGCAAATTATACTGCCAATTCCTAAATTTATTATTTAAATATCATATTCATCAACATCACGTGACCATGTTCTAGAACATCATGTGCTTTTAGATGCCTACTTTAATAAAACATATAATTATTAAAAAAAAATTTTAAAATGTAAGTTTCCATTTAAAACTTTATCCCTACTTGAAAAAAAAGTTTGTACTATCGAAAAAATTACGGAAAATTAGTTACCGTTATACTGAATTTACATACTAATGAGATTTTTATTTACAGAGGTAACCGTGTTATTCCAATATCACTCTTTATTAAACATCTGTATATTAATTTTGAAATCAGTAAAAATATCTCCGAATTTGTAAAAAAATACGCCATACTGTATATTTTTATTGTAACAAAACAGTCTCATATAATTTGTTAGGACTAATTTAATTAGAACATGAATTGTTAGGATTTACGTTTTTATAATGTATAATTAAAATCAAATTTAACATGAACAGCCACCAAAAGTTTTTAACTGATTCGCACTAATGACAATTTTTGCAAATTTTTTCGGCGCATTTATGCCAGTTCACACTTATGCCGATTGGCACTTACGCCAGTTTTTGCAACTACTTTGCACTTATGCCAGTTCTCATTTATGCCAATGTTTGCACATATATTCGGTGCACTTATGCCAATTTGCAACTGCTTATACCAGTTTTTGCAACTGCTTTGCACTTATGCCAGTTCGTATTTTGAAGATTCGCTGTTGTGAAATTGGCACTTATTCAGTCGCCCCAGTCCCACCGGTACAGCGAATATAATAAGCTACAAAGTCGGCAAAATTATTAAAATTGAAAAAAACACATTCATTTAAAACAATAAATGAAAATAAAAGACCAAACCCTTATATAGCTAGAACTTTGTTTTTGAGCACTAGCGCCTAGATTAAATTATGTAACCTTTTTTTTTTTTCATAACATAATAATATATAATATTTTTTATTTCAATTGAATAAATAAAAGTTCATTAAAATAGTTCGAGTACGCATCATCAAAATGGTCTTAATAATGTTAACATTTTTCTTTAAATTTGTTTTCCCATTAAAAAAACTATTTAAAAATGTTTTTTTAATGTCTAACTTAAAAAAAAAATTTAATCAACTAAAATAAGATTAATAGAAATCACACCAGGAAATATAAATATAAACATTGCTGCGATTCCACCAATAAAATCGATTGCTACACTAATATTTGGAACGACAGCAGCTAAGAAAAGCACAAGTATAAACCAAACAATTGTCTGAACATATCGTCGAAATTGCTCAGCTTCTTCAGCTTCATTTTCTGTTTTGTTAATAAGAGTTAAGAAAATTCCATCTATGACTGTTCTAAAATAAAAAGTTCTTTTTTCTATATACGCAATACTATACAAATAGTCAAATCACATGTATGCATGTATGCATGTATGTATGTATGTATGTATGTATGTATGTATGTATGTATGCATGTATGTGTGTATGGATACACACAAACATACAGCATAAACTTTAGTGATAATATATGTAACTAGTTATTTAGTTTTTACTTAACACACACACGCACACATACACACACGCACGCACACACACACACACGCACAATTATTTATATATAAATAAATCGAGTAATAAATTAGTAAAAAAAATTATCTAACAAATTTCTTTGAAACGTCAAACTCATCAAAGTTTAATATAATATATAACAATATGCACACTCTAAATTAAAAAGTGTAAAATTACACCGTTTTGGTGTTAATATAGCCTCAAACGGTGTTTATTGAAAATAATTTAAGCTAAAGTTGTAAATTTACACTGTTTTGGTGTAATTATACACTCTAAAGGTGTATTTTTATTAAAACGGTGTAAAATAACACCTTCTTTATTAACTACACCGTTTCAAAAAGGTGTAAAATTTAAACAATGTAAAATTTTTTATTTTTACACCGTTTTAATAGAACGGTGTAAAACGGTGTAAAACGGTGTAGAGCTGTTTTACACCGTTTTTCAAAATTATAATCTCAGTTTTACACCGTTTTATTAAAAGGTGTAAAACGGTGTAAAAGTAGAAAAACTTTATAAAATTGAATTAAAAGGTGTAAAATTACACCGTTCTGGTGTAAATATAACCTCAAACGGTGTTTATTGAAAATGATTTAAGTAAAAGGTGTAATTTTACAACGTTTTAGTGTAATTATACACTCTGGAGGTTTATTTTTTATTAAAACGGTGTAAAATAGCACCTTTTTTAAATCTCCACACCGTTTTAAACTGTGTAAAATTTGAAATATGTGACATAATTTTTAAAGTGGGGAAAGGGGGGTGCCGAAATATATGATTGCCTCACCGTATTTAAGGAGAGAAATACCGCGTTTAGGCTCTTTCGTTTTCAAAAAATGCTGATTTATTTTGGGTAGTTTGTTTTGTTTATAAATGTTCGGTGATTTTATTATTTACGCCTTTCAAGTTTTAGCTTAATACTTTGGGACAGGCAGGGTCGTTCCTTAAGGTGCCGCTTCAAATTTTTTTTGAAGCTTTTATACCTGACTATTACTTGAGAAAGGGAGCGCTGCAACTAAGTTTGCCTCGGTCGCCGCCGACCCAAAAGGCGCCCCTGGGGACAGGAAGTAAATTGCTATGAGTGGAAACTTATGTGAAAACTTCGGTTTTTAGCCATTTATTGAATAATTTAATGCTGTAAACAAGGAGAATTTTTAATTTACAATAAAAAACCGTTTCAACTGTATTTATGACGCTGCACGTCGCCTTTTATGCATTTTAGTGGTAATTTTATTTTGTTTGATACTTTGATTGAAAAAAGATTTAATAAGAAATAATAAATTATATAAGAAAAACTTAAACTTTACTTTTTAAAAGTATATAATAGTATTAGTTGATAGTAAGCAAAAAACACAAATAATTGAAGTTTAAAAACGTAAATTTCAGTTTTTAAAAAATGCATCTCTCACTGTGACATGAGAGAGAGAGGAAGGGGGGGGGGGAGAGGGGATTCAAAAATTTTGCCAATTTTGCGGATTCTTTTGCCAATTTTTGACATCAGCGGTATTTTTGCCAATTTTTGCCATCAGTATTTTTGCCAATTTTAAACATCAGCGGCTGATTTTTTGACATCAACGGTATTTGTGCCAATTTTTGACATCAGCAGCTGATGTCAAAAACAATTGAGTTTTTGACATCAACTTTGAATTGAAGTAATTGAAGGGACATTTAGGAAATCCAAAAAAAATTTTTAATAGTTAAGGATGTAATAAAAAAATAATTCTAAAAATAGGCCAAAAAATAACATAATTTTTTTAATCAGTGAGCAAATATGTATTAATACATAATTACATAATTGCTTTGTTAATTTTGTATAAAAATCGATTTGCATTTAGATTTTGCTAATTATAAAAAAATGCAAAATATTGATAAGGATGCCACTGTTGTACACGGAAAAAGTTACGTGAAAAAGAGTTTATTAAAGAATTTCGATAAATTGATTAATGGGAAAAAGTGGAAATACTTATCAATAAAGAGTTTAGTTATTATTTAGTTATTTACAATAATTTATAGTTTACTAAACGTCAATTCGGCAGTTACAAAAAAAAACTCTTCAATTTTATTTAAATTCCAAGTGAGAAAGATTATTATTTTGTTGTTATTATGTGTTAGAAAATAAAAAAAAATTAATTAGAAATGCCTGTTTTTCCTGTATATGCATCATTTACATCCGATATTCCTAAAGGTATACTTGTTAAACCTGGAACCACACTTGCACAGTTTCTTGAAAAAGGTAAATTTTGTTTTTTTAAAAGTTATATTATAAATAATATTATTATTACTATTATTATTATTATTATTATTATTATTATTATTATTATTATTATTATTATTATTATTATTATTATATATATATATATAAGTAAAAGTATTATTGTTAATACCACATTAGGGACTAATTCCATTTGATATTTCCTAAACTTATATAAGGTATACTTATAAGATAATATAAATTAAAAAGTGTAAAATTACACCGTTTTGGTGTTAATATAGCCTCAAATGGTGTTTATTGAATATAAGGTAATATAACTCAACTATTATTAATATAACCAGCTTATACTATCATTATTATATGGTTATAATAACTTATAATAAATTATATAGTTATTTACTTAACTAACATAAATATAAGTTTAAGAAATATCATATGGTTTTATTACTTACAGGTAATAAAACCATAGAATTAAATATTTATAATTAACCCTATGGTTTAAATATAAATTATGGTTGTAATATAAAAAAATATTTATAAATAGGATTCTCTAATTTATAAATATTTTGTGTTAGCTAATTCTAAGTTGAATACAAATGCAACTATTGTTTGTACACGAGGGCGAATGGAATTTGATGAAGATGAGATGCTGCACGAACTGGAACCTAATACCCAACTTATTTTATGTAGTTCTTTAGATGGTTAGTTTTTTTTATCTGGGTTAATAATGGAAAAAAAACAAGTGTTTTCATCTAGTTTATATACTATAATGTATATTTTTTATTATCACACTTTTGAAATAATATTTCAGGTAATAGCTTTTGATTAAATGGAGTGTTACTATATAATCATGTCATTATTTCATTGAATGACATTGTATTATTTATTAACATTAACTTTTTATTTCAATTTTTAGAATTCGTTCCACATGTTATTCAGGATCATACTTCTCCTGAATCACACAATGATCCCATCACTTCTACTCCTGAGTTATTGGAAGTTCAAGAAATGAAGTAATTCTTTAATAAACACATATACATATTAAAATATGATAGTATGATATGGTAATGAGTGATATAAAAAAAAAAGAATATAAAAAGGGAGGAGGTGAGGTGCTTAAGAGAGCTTTGCAACCTCTTGTATTTTTAAAACATGAATCTTGGCAGATTATTAAGGGTTCTATCTTTTTTTACAATAGTTTTCTGTTTAAATTTTTTCTCACTGCTAATAATGATATAAGAAAAAATTGCAATACATATGCATTAAATTTATAATAGAATTTATATAATAATAAGAGTTATGTTATTAAATTATATAAACAAAAATGTAAATAATATAAATAATAATAAAGGTTTAAATAATATAAATAATTACAAAATTTTTTCTTTGGAAATATCTTTTATAAGTGTTAAAATGCTGGCGTTATTTAAAAACATGTTTCTGTTATTTAAAAGTGATTAAATTGGAAATCATTTAAAATGATTTTAATGACATTATCTTAAAAGTATAAGCCAATACAATTTTAATTATGAATTAAGTATATATTAAAGTTATTCAATGCATGTTATTTTCGATTAATAATAACAATATAATAAAGAAAATATATTCACTTTCTAAAAATTAAAAAAAAAAAAAAGTTCAAAAACTATTGTTTTTATCAGCTATAAAATTTTATTTCTGTTGAAGTTTAATACAAGAGTGATTTTTCTTTGCATTTACATTCCTTTATTTAGTAATGTTGAAATTTATAATTTATGCAATTTTAAGTTAGGGTACCCTACTGTTCAAACGGTATGGATTATGTCTGGGTATGGCACTGATAACCATAAAAAAAATCCTAATTGTTTCAATTTTTAACAATTTCAAAAAATGAGCTTTACTAATTATCATGTCTGTTACTTTTTTAGTTGTAGTTCTTTTAATTCTTGATGAGAAACAATTTATAATTATTTTAGAAAAAGAATCTGCATTTAAACAAACAAATATTTATTTATATTTTATTAGTGATCTACCAATGCACTACTGTCCATACTGCTTTTTTAAGTGCATAAATTAAAGAAAACTCCGTGGTCACATATATCACTTCCATCCTATGCAAAAATATAAATGCCATGTTTGCTACCAGCAATTTACGTGTTATAGCTCATTAACATCACATTCATCAAGGAAGCATAAAATTAATCTGACTAATCTACCATTTACAAATATACGTGATCCACTCTTGAATGAAGATATTACTATTAATTCAACTGAAAATCAAATTATGGAAGCAGAAAGTTTAGTTGTACAACCGTCTTATGAAAAGCTCTTATGTGATTTGAAGCTGAAATTTACTTGCAGGAAGTTTGTTCCTGTAACCACTTTCAATGAAATTTTATCAGACTTATGCATGATAAAAGACTTCAATGAGATCATGGGTCCATCTGTTGTAACATGTTCAGTTAAATCAAAGTATGAATCTCTGTTAAAGAATGAATTGTCTTATATAACTCCTGAAATAGTTTTTCTTTCAAATTCAGAAAAACACTACATTTATGTTCCAATCAAAGAAAATCTCAAACAATATTTTTCTTCAGCTAATATGATTGAACAGTTAGAATTATCTGCAATAAAGAATGCAAATTCAATAACAAATCCTCCAAAAAATCGCGATGATTTTCTACATGAAAAGTTACTTCAGCAGAGTACGTTTTTTGCTATTCATCCAGAAAGTATAGGAATCATATTATACTCAGATGATTTGGGATCTAATTCAAACCCTTTGCGGCAACAAATTCAAAAAAAACACAAGACATTCTGTCTTTATTTTTGTATTATAAATTTGCAAAAAAAGTATAGAAGTCAGTTAAAGCATCACAATCTTGTTCTGTTATCTTCAGCAAGACACATTACAGAATTTGGCCTTCCAGCTATTCTTAAAGTATTCATAAATGACTTAAATGATTTACAATCAAATGGTGTATATATACAGAATAAACATTACCCTGTATGTTTTGTTAGCTTTCTTGGAGATAACTTAGGATCTCATCTCATTGGTGGTTTTACATGTGGTTTTAACTCTTCTAGACCATGTTGTTATTGTATGATAACTAAACCCAGATTGAAAACATTATTTGCATCAAAAGATTGCATTTTACGAACTGTCAGTAATCATAATGCTATAGTAGAAAAGGTTCAGGAAGATGCTTCTTTGAGTACTGCTTATGGTGTTGTCTGTTGTTCACCGCTTCACTCACTCAAGAATTTTCACCCTGTTCTATCTCTTCCTCCTGACATTATGCATGATCTACTTGAAGGATGTTGCCCGAAGGAGATGAAGTTAATATTGAATTATGCAGTTGAAAGCAAGTTCATAACTTGGAAACAGATCAATACTTTGATGAATACATTTCAATTCAAAGGTGCTGATAAAACAAATAAACCTGGGCCTGTGGTGAAAAAAGAAATTAAGGGCAAAGCAGTTCAAATATGGTGTTTTATGAGATTATTTGGTGTTCTCTGTGCTGATTACTTTCCCAAAAGTGATCCAGTGTGGAGTACATGGAAGCTTTTGCGTCAGTTAGTGGATATTAGTTTTGCACCATCATTTGACATAGAACAACTACCAAAGTTCAAGGAAATATGTGAAAGACACTTGGTATCAGTAATGGAAAATTTTCCCAATAGTTCTGTATTACCAAAACAACATTATACAGTGCATTACCCTCATCTTCTTGAGCAGCACGGAATCCTCAGTGTGGCTTCTTGTTTGCGTTTTGAAGGAGTCCATCAGGTGCACAAGAAGTTTGCGTCAAACTCGAAGAACTTTAAAAATATCCAATACACAATGGCATGCAAATTTCAGAAAAGGGCAGCATATGATCGAACAAGAAATGATTTTGTTGATGTAGAAATTATTCTTAAAGGAACTACGGAAATTGATGTGTCTTCTCTTCCATTTCTTGTCAAGCAAATCTTTAACACAAACTGGCCCCAGCTTACTAAAATAATTTATGCTAAGTCTGCAAGTTATAATTCTATTTTGTACCGAATTGGTGACTGCGTTCTTCTTAGGCCTCAGGAGTTTGCTAGCATTATTGCTATCTACAAGTGCAGTTCAACAATATTCTTACAGTGTCAACTATGTTTTACAGTTGAATATCATGAGCACATTCAAGCTTTTCACATAATTAGATTGTCAAAATACATTTTTGTAACAGTCGACGACTTACACAACTATCATCCGTTGCCAATATACTTGATTAAAGAACGTGATATAGTTGTGCCAAAATATTTTTACTGTACTATATAAATGAACTTCTTTGTAGTAATTGTAATGATTTAGTGATTCACAATCCGTTGAAATAAAGCCTTTTTATTTTGATATATTAAACATTAAATTAAAGTATGTATTGTTATTTTTTATTATTTATTCCTGTTTTTCTGTATTTTGTATTTTTTCAGCAAATCTTGTACCTCCAGAGCACAATCGTACATGACAGGTTAGTGATTTTCACTTCTCTTTGATTAAATGGTCACTACAACTAGATTAGATCACTACTGTATGATGAATTACAATAAAAATTGGATATATATATATATATATATATATATATATATATATATATATCAAATTTTTAGTCTTCCAAAGCTCTTGTTATATACCAATTATGGTAAATAAAAACTATACCAAAGCTCTGTCACATTTAATTGCATTGTTTTGTTTTTTATAGTGTAATGGAGGCTGAAAGTACAAGTAATACCGTATTAACTTCACCACCTTATCCCGAAGATCTGAGGGCAGTAGTGAATAAAATGCTTCTACGGTATCCAACCCTCATAGACATAAATGGAGATGGCTCGATGTGGTTAAAGTGTCTAACGAATAAGTTTAAAAACTTTAGAAGAAACCTATTGCCAGAAAAAAAAGCATTTCAGTGCAAGTAAGTAATAAATAAATCATAATTATACCAATAGAGTTATTTACAGGAACATTTTTGTGTATCCAGTATTTATATACTGGATACACAAAAATGTATCTAAATATGTATATATATATATATATATATATATATATATATATATATATATATATATATATATATATATATATATATATATATATATACATATATATATATATATATATATATATATATATATATATATATATATATATATATATATATATATATATATATATATATACATATATATATATATATATATAAATAGAGAGAGAGAGAGAGAGAGAGAGAGAGAGAGAGAGAGAGAGAGAGAGAGAGAGAGAGATTAATTGATATACATATTTATGTGTGTAGGCGTAAAATAAATTCTTCTGTTACAACTGTCACACAAAATGCTGATAATGATGGAGAAGATGATTTTAGCTATCAATTTCATGAGCAAGCTATGCAAGCTGAAATGAGGAAATACGAGCAAGATGTTGATTTTCTCAAAAAGCGTATGCAATATACCTTTCGTCAACGCAAAGAATGGATTTCTATTAGCTACCCTAAAGTTGCTGATATTATAAATCGTTTTCCAGCAATCATTCATAGCGAGGAACTTTGGCATCAAGAGGTTGAACTGGATGGTGGTCAAGTTCCTACTTGCAGAGCTTTTTTAGCTTCAAACGGAGATCTTCTGAGAAAGGCTTTAAAGACACCACAGGTATGTCATAATATAGTTTAAAATTTTTTTTTGCTGCTTTGATAAAAGTTTAGGTTGTTTCTATGGTGTTTCTATAACAGTAAATATTAATTTAATTAAAAATTATGAAATTGTTTATTCATGTATTAAAAAAAGGTGTTTATAGATTTTATTTAACGATATTTTAGGAATATGATGACGACGACCTTTCGATGGCTATTAATCATTATTTAAATCCTCGCTCTGTTATTGTTAAGCAAAAACCTGAATTGGCCGACATGCAGCCTACAGTCTATCTTGAAGGAGAAGAATATATTCTATGCATTGAAGGTGTTGTGGTTGCCCAAAAAAAGTATCTTGTTGATATTATACATGCCAAATTATGTTTTTTTTATGTGTTCAACCTGGAATATCCTTCAGGATCAAAATCATTTTGGGACATGTTGGCAGTTGCGATTTTAAAAAAAAATCTTCCTTTATCAATAAAGGCAAATCAACTAATAAAATCTTTATTGTAATTGTACAATAAAAACATTTTTATAAACACAGCTTTTTTTTATGAGTAGAACATAAACATGAATGTAGTTTTATGTATTTTATAAATAATAATTTGTGTATGTATGTTGTTATCAACGCCAAAAATGAACACTAAAACGGTGTAAATTAACCCTTAAAATGTGTGCAGCATGAAATATCAAAACGGTGTAAAATACACTAAAACGGTGTGCAGCATGAAATACACCAAAATGGTGTAAATATACACCAAAACGGTGTAAATAACACTAAAACGGTGTGCAGCATGAAATACACTAAAATGATGCAAATTAACACCGTTTTGGTGTATTTCATGCTGCACACCTTTTTAGTGTAATTTAACACTTTTAAATTTAGAGTGCAACATTGTTTAATAAGTCTCTAGTCTGGTACATATATAGCAACACTGCTAACAGACCCAAACAACTTTTATCAGTTGGATAGTACCAGCCATCGTGTACATAAGCTTGTGTAAATTTCATGATATTCTCACAGTTAGAATACAAGCTATAGCAATTTAAGAAATTTGCCTATCGTTATTAGACTGGAGCAATGTTTAAAGAACTTTTAAAGTGAATACTCATACTCCCAAGTAAAATTAAACTTAAATTTTAGTTTAGTAAGTGCTACAACAAAAGTGAAGAAAAAAACTAATATTAGTTCACAAGGTCAGAATGCATATTATGTGATATAATTATGCGTGGTTATTAATTAGTGGTTATTTTTTAATCTTGTGATATGATAATATGTGATGTAATTTAAGCACTGGCGTTAGCACAAAAGCGATTTTTTTCGATTTTGCGATAAAAAACGATAAAAAAATCCCATTGAATCGCACGCGATTTTTTAGATAAAAATCAACGCGTAATATATTGTCCGGTGATTTGCTCTATAAAAATCGCTTCGCAATTTATCGCATCAGCAATTTTTTAAAAAAAATTTCCGCTATTTTTGCAATTTGTCAGATTTATGGCAAATAGTTTTCGTAATAGCAATTATTCTACTGTAATGCAGATAATTGATAGTTAATGGGAAGAGTTATTTCTATTTGCTATAATTAAATTGAATTTAGTAAACCGATATGCAATTGTTAAACTTTTTTTAGTTTTAAAGGATATAAAAGAAGGATACAAAAGAAAAGATTTTTATGCAACGGGTATACAGTCTCTCTGTTTGATTCGCAGCCTCAACCATCAACTTCAAAACCAGCCTTTAAGAGCGGGTCCAAAAGGACACAGCGCCAATTGAATCAAAGCTTTTTACAAGCACACAAAAAAACTAAAACTTCAATAAGAATAATAAACTCTTGTTGTAACGCATCCTGTGAGTTAATAGATGAAATCAGTTTTGAAATTGACACACCTACATTTACAAATTAAATTCTAGATTCGTCAGGACTTCTAGAATCTTGTGGAAAATCTAGACCATAGACATCTTCCTCTTCATAAAATATATTAAAATAAGTAATTTTTTTTTTTTTTTTTTTTTGTATTAATAAATGAAACAAAGTCCTGTTCTTACTTTTTTGAATTAGTAACTTGGATTTTTTGCGAATTTTCTATTAATTGCGAGAATAACAATAAGTATAACATTTGCTAAATTGGATTTTTAGAATTTATGGAAATATTATAGGATAATAGCAATCTTTTCAACAAATAACGATTTTTTGATAAAATTTTGGTTTGTTGCGAGAATAGTGATTTAATCGTAATCGCTGCGATTTTTGTGCTCGTAAATCGAAAAAAGTCGCATTTCGATTAGTTAGCGGCTAATTTAACTAAATACCGCAATCGTAAATAATTGCCCGCTATTCCTGTTCTAAATATCGCTATCGAAATTTACCACATAAACGCATTGCAATAACGCCGGTGCTTAATGCAATTCTGTTATTTTTTTAAATAGGCGTTTTAATTTAAAAAAGTATAAAATGAGTTCATACATGTTTGATTAAAGTTAGATTTTTAAAAAGAATTTTATTCAGTTTTTTATCTTGAGATTAATGTTTCTAATACTTTTATGATTGCGTATTAGTTTAATAAAAGTATGAACAATGAAAAATAAATCAAACGTAAATTGTCTAACTTTGCTAGAAAAGGTGAAGGTTTGACATGTTAATAGATTAAAAGCACTTACAAAAAAATATAAAACCTGGTATTCAAAAGGGAGTTCTTTTAACAGCTTGTTTTTAATTCTGTTGCGAAGACAATTTGAAAGAAGCTTAAATGAGCGTACGGGACAATATAACAATAAAAGAGACCTAAAATTTGGTAAACTCAATACCAAATTGCATAATCACCATCAAAACCAAAAGAGATCCTACTCTATACTTATTTCCATGAAATTTAATTAATTTGAACTGTATGACTATTTTTTTATTTTCATTTTATAAATAAAAACTAAAAAATGTTTTTTCCGACATGACAATTATAATTTCCGACATGACAATTATAATTTCCGACATGACAATGGATGACATTTTCTTATTAATTTTCTGATGTATACTTTGGATGCAGTTTTTGTTTATATTATACATGTTTAGATGTTAACATTATACATGTTGAGTTCAAAAACTTTGATTATAAACATAAAAAAAAATTTTTTTAAGTTAATTTTTTTTTTTTTTGTACAAATGTATATGGTTATTATTATTTAAAGCTTTTTATTTCTGCTTATTAATTAAACCTGCATTAACATTTTAAGAGAGAAAAAACAAAAAAAAAAAAGAAAACAAAAATACTTAGCAGACTACTTACTAAACTGTTGACACCTTGATATTTTAAATATTTCAAGTCAAAATGCTAGTTACAAATAAAATAATTCCTGATACTGAACTAGAATTTTATCTTTTGAAAGAGAGAAAAATAAGATGCTACATACAGTTGTAGAACAATTATGGTACATACAGTATGTAAGAGGGTACATACTGGTATGTATTATGGTACATACAGCATGTAACAGGGTACATACTGGTGTGTATTATGGTAAATACAATATGTATGTATGTATTATGGTACATATGTAACAGAATGTGTATTATGGTACATACAATATGTGGTATGTATTATGGTACATATGCAACAGAAAAAACAAAAACTCAACAAAATGCTTGATAAAAAACTTGAAACGTTGGTTACCAGATATTTGGAAAAACCATGTCTTAAGCAAAGTAAAACGTGTGAAATCAGCAGCATTAAAACAAATTATTTGTAATGGCACAACAACTTAAATGGCGGCGCAACAACTATAATGGTGGTGCAGCAACTATAACCACTTGTGCAATAAAAGTTTAATAGCTGAAGATTATCTTTCTTCTGATTATTCATACCTTGCTTTTAGTCCAAAAAAATGTTTAAATAAGTGCTTAACATAATGTTAAAAACAATTCTAAAATTATTGAAGACAATAACAAAAACATAATTATAATTGCATTTGATCAAAGAAATGATCAAAACATTATTTCCAGATAAATATTCACCCTGAAAAAAATTGCTACTCAGTAGCAACTTTTTTTGAATAATTCAGTAACTGAATCATGTGCAATGTGGAGATACAAGATAAAGATTTAACTAATTTTTTTATAAAATTGAGTAATTAATATTTGGAATAGCTCAGACCAAAGCATTGTAGAATTTAAAACAATTAAAAACTTTAAATCGAAGATGCATTTTTAACATAAATTAGCTGTTAAAGCTTAACTGGGCTCCAGAGATTTTTATTCTACACCGTTATTATTAAATAAATTAATTAAAAAATAAATATTGCAATAGCTACTTACAAAATTAAATAATAAAAGATTTAGAAATATTTCAAACATATGTACATAAAGAACTAATAATTTATACATTAAAAGATAACACAGGTCAACAAAAAAATTTTTTTTCTGGTTCCGAGCAAACAATTTGTTTTTTGGATTGCATTTCACATTTCGATTTCAAATATGCAACTCATTTTTTACCATCACGTCAAGTTGTAAAGAAATTTGGGCTCAGATCTTTAATATTTGGGGTAAAGTCCCTAATATTGTCAAAAAGTTGCTCAAAAGTATGCCAACCTGGGTCTCAAAAAAAGCGTATTTTCATAGAGATTTTAGAAAATATAAAAATTTTTCCTTAAAATTTTTTCAGCAATAATACAAAAAATACTTATCTTTATTACAAACGAATAACATCTTTAAAAAATTTTTTTGAGCTTTTTTTTTGTAAGAATTAAAAGAGAAGAGAAGAATTAAAATATATTATTAATTTTAAAAGAAATATATTATCAATTTTAAAAGATAAATATATTATTAATTTTAAAAGATAAATATATCATTAATTTTAAAGAAGTTAAATATATTAATAATTTTAAAAGATAAATATATCATTAATTTTAAAAGATAAATATATTATTAATTTTAAAGAAGATAAATATATTATTAATTTTAAAGAAGATAAATATATTATTAATTTTAAAGAAGATAAATATATCATTAATTTTAAAAGATAAATATATTATTAATTTTAAAAGATAAATATATCATTAATTTTAAAAAGAAGATAAATATATTATTAATTTTAAAGAAGATAAATATATCATTAATTTTAAAAGATAAATATATTATTAATTTTAAAAGATAAATATATCATTAATTTTAAAAAGAAGATAAATATATTATTAATTTTAAAGAAGATAAATATATTATTAATTTTAAAAAAGATAAATATATCATTAATTTTAAAGAAGATAAATATATCATTAATTACATTTTCATTGTTCACAGTTATTATTAAACAAAGAAATATGAAATTAGATAAATAAGAAATATGCATATTTTGTATATTAATGGATTAAAACCTTTTAAGCGCAAACTTTTCTAAAAAATTACTCCACGCCACAAGTTTGAGGAAATCAAATCAAATATTAAAAAATCTCCTTTCATTAAATCAAATATATATATAATATATATTTGTCTTAAATATATATAAAAAACATTTCATTTTAAATTGTGCTATCAAAACATTTTCAAATAAAAAATGTAAAAAGAAACTCATATTAAAGTTTAATTTTGCGATGGAATCTGAGTATGTCTTTTTTAAAACAGCTATTATAATCTACCCTAATGTATACACAGAGTGTCCACTTGATAGAAAACTGGAAAGGGCTGTTTTCGGAAAACACGCACGAAATACTGGAAAATAAATTTTTTGAGATCATTAAATGATGCTCAAAAAATACATTTTCCAGTTTTTCCAGCATGTTTTTCAAACACAGGTCTTAACAGTTTTTCCAGCGAGTGGACACCTTGATCTAGTACCTCGCAACAAATGTATATAACACCTTGCAACAAATGTATATAATATCTCGCAACAAATGTATATATTACCTTGCAACAAATGTACAAATAGCAAATGAAGTCCATAAGATTAATACAATAGCCACACGTGCAGCAATAACTAAATGATCGCCAGAATCATAATTTTCTAAAATATCTGGTTTTGTATTAGCACCAAATGTTTTGTAACCAAAGGCTCCAACCAGAGTGTAGGCACTTGCACAAACAACCATGGCCAATAAAGAACTAACAAAAAATTTTTTCAAGCTACGATTTTTTAGATCAGCATATACTGGAACAGATGATACATGACACTAAAAATACAAAACATTAACAAACCGGATATATTGAATTAAACAAGATTGATTAGATTGGATTAAATTGAGATCAATTGAGATTGGTTCGATTGTGATTAGGTTAAATTAGTAGATGTTAAAACTTCTTTTTTTAGCTTATTATAAAAAGTATAAAAATATTTATCTTTTGATCTGTATAATAAATATAGCAACACATATTGTTTTTATTAAATTATATTTATAAGAGCTAATGATACTAATGATACTAATGATACTAAATGGTAAAAAAATAAAGTTCTGTTCTGTAAAGTACACTGTTCATATTTGCCATTATCAAAAGTATCCGAACACTTTGTCTTCTTTTCAAATATCTCAGTAACCAACTCTTTTTGTTTTCTAATGACTCTTTCATTCATTCTTTCATTCACCTTTAATAATAACGAATCTTTGTTTGAAATAAAGAACCTTTCATTCACCTTTCAATCTTTGAAATTTGAAATAACGAATCTTTGTTTGAAATAAAGAATCTTTCATTCACCTTTCAATCTTTGAAATTTGAAATAACGAATCTTTCATTTTGAAATAAAGAACCTTTCATTCACCTTTCAATTTTTGAAATTTGAAATAATGAATCTTTATTTAAAATAAAAAAATTTTCACTCATCTTTCACTTTTTTTTAGATTATACTTTTTATAATCATTTAAAAAAAAATTTAAATTGAAAAGCACTTATTGTAATGTTAAGTTTTCCTAAAACACACTTATTGTAATGTTAAGTTCTCCTAAAACACACTTATTGTAATGTTACGGTGAGTAGAAAAGTAAAAAGACATTTTATTTTACATTTTTTTGTCTAAAAAAATAGATCTAAAAAAACGTATCTGAAAAAATCTAAAAAGTAGCTAAAAAATGCTTCAATTAATATTAATTAGAGATTGAATTAATTAATTAGAGATAATTTTACTATTAAAATAGTTTTTACTTCATGTAAAAAAACTAAGTAAGGTAAAACTAAGGTAATAGAAGTTATATCAATAAATAAAAGTATTATAAATAAACCTATTTCTTATAGACAGTTTGAACATATGTTTGATACCATAAAATTAATTTCATTTATTTGGAATTTAGTAAAATGTAGTTTCAGTTATACCAGGGTTTAGTTTGGAAGATGAGAAGTGCTGTCTTTTAATGGTTCACATTTTAAGCAAACTATTGGATTGCTGACAAATACTCAACTTCTGTAGAAAATTGATTTCATAAATGAGAAATTTTGAAATTGTATTTTAAAATGAAGATGAAAAATATAAAATATTTTATATAAAACTTATAAATATTTTTCTACTATAAATAAGGTTGTAACTATATATTAAAAACTAAGATAAAGGTTATAGAAATATAAACATTAAAAAAATTAAGATTCCTATTGGGCTTTCGGGTGGTGAAAACAAAAAAGAAAAGAAAAATCTGCTACAATATAATCTTTCAACTTATTTATAAACATTTTATACCTTGACATGTATTTTCTTTACATAATGCATGAAAATATTATCTATACAACATTAAATTTTTTTTAAAAAGAAATGAATTTTTAAAACTAGAATTACCTGAAAACCAAAGCAAATGACAGGTAAAGAAGCAAACGCACTTTTCCAATCAGCATGACCTGGCTCTCTAAAGTGTTTGTTCTATGCACTTTATTAACATTTAATTTATATTAACATTTATTCCTATATCAACATTTTACTTCTATTTTACAAACATCAACTTTGATCATCATTGCTTAAAAATATAATTTTTAAGAGATTTGTTAAAAATAAAGCTTTTTACAGGTATATTTAAAAATAAAGTTCTTTATAAGTATAGCTATATAGCTTATAAGACCACATAGAGCCACATAGAACCACATTATTAAAAACAAAATTTTTTTAGAGGTATAGCTATATAGCAGCATAAAACCATTTAGACGTATAGTTGAAAATAAAGTTCTTTAGAAGTGTAGCTATGTAGGTTTTTTTTTTTTTTTTTTTAAACATCTTCGTTTCCAACAAGGCTGCAAGCAGCCACTAATTAAAGTTAGAAGTTACTGTAAGAGAAAAGATGAAGGTTGTAGAGCAAGATAACGAATGACGGACGATTTAAAAGATTGCAAATTATATGAATCAGAAAAGCAAGATGAAGGAAGCGAATTCCAAAGAACTGATGTTCGAGGAAAAAAACTAGACAAATAAGCGTTTTTGGAGCACTTAGGAACAGTCACAGAAAAAGGATGACACTTAATTGAATGACGAGTAACACGAGAATGAATATTAGTAGATGGCACAAGAGACGCTAGCTCTTTAGAGCAGTGCCCATTAAAGTATTTGTAGAAAAAAGAAAGAGAAGCAACATTACGACGATGTGATAATGGTTGGAGGTTGGCTGCAAGAGCAGGTCCAACTATGTTTACAATGCGTTTTTGCACTTTGTCTAAAAGAGAAAGGACATCATTAGAAGATCCGCCCCAGATATGGCAACAGTATTCCATACAAGGCCGGATTTGAGATTTATAGAGATAGAGAATAGAATCCAGAGTAAGAAAGTGGCGAGCTCGATAAAGAGATGCAACCTTAGCAGATGCTAATTTTGCAACCGATTTGATATATGGTTTCCAAGAAAGATTGGAAGTAAGAGTTAATCCTAGAAGATGAAGAGTAGGTGACTCATTGAGTACATCACCGTTCATAAATATAGGAAGATCTAAATTATTGCGATAACGATTGGCTGAAAAAAATTGAGTTTTATCTGAATTAAAGTTCACCAGCCACTTTGAGCCCCATGCTGTAGCAGAAGTGAGATCCTTTTCAAGCTCAAATGCCCCCTCCAGGCAATCAGAGGGTGTTGGTTTCTTACCACGACAAGAATAAATGGTAGTATCATCAGCAAACAATGCCACCTTAGATGTGAGAATATCTGGAAGATCGTTAATGTAAATTAAAAAGAGTATAGGGCCAAGGATAAAACCTTGAGGAACCCCTGAAGTTACAGAATAAGAAGAAGAGTGTTGTCCATCAAGGACAACTTTTATGCTACGATTGGAAAGGAAGGATTCAATGATCTTAAAGATGTTGCCGGATACACCATAAGAAAAAAGCTTATGGAGAAAACCAGCATGCCAAACTTTATCAAACGCTTTTGAAATGTCAAGAGCGATGGCGTTAACCTCTCCACCTTCATCTAATGCACGATAAAACCTGTCAGATATTACTGTTAGCAAATCAGCTGTAGAACGAGAAGATCGAATCCATATTGATGGTCAGAAAGTAAGTTATTAGATTCAAGATGAGAAATTAAGTGTTTGTTAATTAAAGATTCAAAAACCTTGCTTATGATAGGAAGAAGACTTATGGGACGGTAGTTAGACGAATCAGATCGCTCCCCAGAATTTTTGAAGATAGGGATAATAGATGCGGCTTTCCAGCAGGCCGGAAAACAAGACTCTGATAAGCACTTGTTGAATAGTTTTGAGAGTATAGACGACAGCTCCGGAGAACACTTCTGCAAGACAATAACAGGTATGTTGTCTGGGCCACAAGCTGAGGAAGAGTCTAGGCAGGAGATCACTTTAGATACAGGTGCTGGAGTGATATGAATGTCAAGCAATGGATCAACCTGTTTGTTGGCAATATCAGGTAGAACGCAATTAGTGGAATCAAGAGATGATATTGATGAAAAGTTTTTAGCAAACAGTTCGGCTTTGTGTTTAGGTGAGGTGACAAAGTCTGAACCATACAAGAGAGGTGGAATTATAGATTTGCCCTTATTATTGATATTATTAAAGATTCTCCAGAAGTCACGAGAGCCTAATTTTTGAGATGAGATACGAGATTTCATGACCTGAGAATAGCGGGTTTTGGTGTTAGACAAAACCTTTTTACAGTTGTTTCAAGCAGTAATAAACAGACGTCTGTTTTCTGGAGAATTGTTTTGCTGATAAATATGGAAGTAACGGTTTCGATTGGCAATCGCAGCAGCACAGTGTGAGGAAAACCATGGAGGAGAGTGAGGCTTGACCTGGAATCGTCGAGAGGGAATAAAAGATTCCATGCCAGCCTGAATCCACGAAGTTATGTAAGAAGCACATTTGTCGACAGGAAGTTGAAAGATTTTTACCCAAGCCATCACGAAGAAAATCACGGAAAGAATCCCAGTCAGCTTTACTGTAGTTGTAAGAGGTTCGATAATAGGGGGATTCAGGTGATGAAGAAGAATGAGATATTAGTTTTAAAGAGATCAAACTGTGTTCAGAAGCACCTAAGGGTGAATGTAGAGAAACTGAGCACTGACTAGGATCAGAAACAAGACATAAGTCAAGTAGAGAAGGTAAATGATAAGGGTTGTCAGGAAAGCGAGTTGGATAGTTGACTATTTGAGTTAGGGATTGAGAAAGGCAAAAGTTGTGGGCTTTAATGCCTGCAGAGTCAATGACACTAGAGCCAAGCCATTCAGAGTGGTGAGCATTAAAGTCACCGACAACAACTATATTAGCTAATGGATAAAGAGAGAGGGCTTGGTCAATATGATCAGAAATAACATCAAAAAGAGTGCAGTCTTGAGATGAAGGAGAGCGATATAGAACAAAGAGAATAGAGTGAAGTGGTGCTAAACGAAAGCACATGAAAGAATAGTCTGTGGATTCAAACCTAGTTTCACGACAAACAGGTGAATTCTTACGAATGTAAATGCCCAGGCCAAGCATGTGACTATTGGAGTCTTTACGAATCAGAGGAAGATAACCATCAACACTAAGATCACAAGATGAGACAGCTGAACTCAAATTAGTCTCACAAAGAGCAAGTAGGTCTGGTGAACTTTGCAAGAGATAAGACTCAACAGAAGAAAAGTTACTTCGAAGACCACAAATATTAGTGAATGATAGGTTTAGAGAACTTGGTGATGATAATGGTTTTTTGTGTTTTATAGTTTTTGGTACTTTATTCATTTTTAAATTAGTTTGAAGAACTTGACTCAAAGCATAGATAGTACTCAGAACACCATTTAATAGCCCAAGCAATTGCCTCATTACTACTAATAAACCCTAAGCCGTAACAAAGGGCTCCAAATGTGGCCTCCACAATGCACACCAAAAGTACAAACAGGGACACCATCCATGCGCAACATGGCACTGTTAATACTTTGATATTTTTCAGCTGTTGATGGAATCAGCCTCTCTGAGAGCTACCACAGAGTTCGGGAAACCTGACTACCAGCCGGCCTCAGAACCATAAAACTGAGTTTTAGAGCTGTACCCTCATAAGGAGATAATAGAATGAGTTGCCTAGTCGTAAAAACAGTGACACAAGCAAACCCATGCATTGAGTCAAGAAGATCCAGCATTCAACATCCTAAACTGGAAACAATGTATTAAAAACACATTTGCGCCAGCCTAATAGATGAAGAAGGGGTGCAAGGCTGGTCAACAGATAGAATCTGTTTACCCCTTAAGTCTTTGCCTAGGAGGCCTTCTACAAGACAGTAGCTGGGTGCATTTAACATCTGCCCAAGATGAGTATTTTTATCGAGACACCATCTCTAGCCTTTACTCAACCAAGAGCCCGAAGGCAGGGGGTGTTTTATATCGGAGTTGGCATCTCCTAGCCTTTGCCTAAAAAGGCGTATCCTACAAGGCAGCAGGACATGAAGCAGATTGTACTGGGTTACATGTTACCAGTAGCAGGATAACCTGATCTGACAAAAGGTAAGGTTATTAAGAGAAAAATTTGGTTATTAAGAGGAAAAAATTGTTTAAAATATATACAACATATATAACAACATTGTTTATAAACAACATTGTTTAGAGATATAGTTATAGATAAGATTAGACAAAAACCAAAATTAACATACTTATAGTTGGCAGGGTGACCATTGCTTCCAATAAAATATCGATAAACAACAACAGATGCAATAAAAACTGCTCCAAAACCACCAAAAAAGCTAGAAAAAAAAAAAAAGTCAAAAGCACTGATTTAAAAGGAAAGAAAAAATTGAATGAATAAAGCATACAAAATACCTAGTGTAGGCCAAAATTTTCAGTTTCCGTTGAAGACATAAAGGTAGCAACAGAAATACTCCAAATATTGCAAATAAAAACCTTTTATCTGTATATGGATTTTTTTGACACTTGCAGGCAAAACAAATTACTAAAACAAATTACTAAAAAATAATTAATAATCAATATTCATGAAAACTATGCTTTTTAGGTAAACAACACTTTTTATATAACTCTGATAAATAAAACAGAGGTGGATCAAGGGTCTAGTACGTCTGTAAACATACCCAAAAATACCAAAAATAAAATAGAGTTTTGAAAAAAAAAAGAAGGTATTAAAATATTTTTGCGTGTAAAAATAAGTTTTTACTTAACTGTCAAGTAAATTAGATTTAAGTTTTATAAACACTAATTTATCAGTTTTTTACACATTTGGTGTTACTAGTTAAGGATTATGTTTTGTTAAAAAGTCTTTGATTTTTCTTTAGATATCATGAATTGCAGAGGACGTTGATATGATGGTGCTGGAGCAATTGATGGTCACACTAAAGGTTTGTCCTCTCGTATTTTAAACCTGAATGAAAAATAGGCTTAATTTAACTACTTGTGTCTCATACAAAGTGCAGTATGTCAAGTATCTTTAGGTACAAATTGATGAAGTATCATACTTTTAAACTTTTACCTCCCAAGAAATAAAAGTTAGAGGAGCATATTGAAAGTACTGTTCCATTGACTGTTAAAAAAAACAATTGAAGGGTTTTGCAGAACACGTTGGGTGGAAAAAGTAAATGGTTTGGATACTTTTCAAGAACTTTGTGCTTGTTCTTATAAAAATGATTTCAGAAGTTAAATTTTTTGGTGACACTAGAAGGATATATATTTTTTAGTGACTTTTATAAATTGGATTTACTAAATTCCCTTGCATTCTTTGGGAAGTTTTCTGGTTAAATTTAAAAAAGGTGATGTCCATTTTAATATTACTGAGTTGTTAAAAGTGATAAATTTTCCTGCTAGTAAAAACATTAAAAATTTACTTGCTACCCTTCCATTCACTTTATGTGAATATGAGTGGACATATTATTCATTTTGGCGCATAAAAAATTATATGTAAAGCACCATGGTACAGGACCACTACCCAAATGGTTTAGCTTTAATGTATGTTTGTACAGAGTCGGTAATAAATAAAAAAACTCATTGATAAGTTTGCTACTAGCATTAATTAAATTTTGTTTTTAAACAATATTAAAATTATAGTTTTTTTTTTTTTTTAAATTTGATCATAAGAAATAAACAATGAATCCGAAAGATCAAAGCTTCAAGATGATATTATATCTATGCAACAATGAACAGGCCTATGGTGTATGTGTTTTAATAAAAAAAAATGTAAAGTTTGGAAGCACTTTGGAATAAAAAATAAAAAATTCAAATATTTCATGAAAATGAACAGGTAGTATTACAAGAAACAAAAATAGAAAGTGATCTGGGTATTATTATTACAAATAAACTAAAATGGCGTAATCAAGTCATAAAAGCAGCAAATAATGCAAACCAAATTTTGGAGATGGTTAATGGAGCTTTTAGAAATTTGGATGTCTGCACCATGAAACTATTATACACATCACTTGTAAGACCACATTTAAACTATGCTATCTCGGTTTGGAATCCTCATCAAAAACAAGATATAGACCATATGGAAAAAGTTCAAAAAAGAGCGACAAAAATGGTCTTTAAAAAAAATCTTTAAAAAAAATGAAATATGAAAACAGACTTAAAGTTTTTAACCTGGAATCATTAGAGAAAAGAAGAACCCATGGATCCCCATGAACCCCTTATACGAATGTATAGAATAGTATATGGCTGCAACCAAATTTCATTACAAAAACCAATAAATTTTATAACCAACAGAGTATTAGACGAAAAAAAAAGTAGAAATCACAACTTTTGATTCTCAAGGGAATACGCTGCAAAATGTAACGCAAGGCATAACTTTTTCATAAATTGAGTCTGTAATAATTGGAACAATTTAGATTATGAAACTGTTAATGTGAAAACAATTAACTCTTTTAAAAACAATATTGATAAAAATGATAAAAGTAAACTGTTATAAAGTAATCTTATGTGATTACTTTCCATGTAATTTTTACACTACGGTTTTCAATTTAATAATAATAATAATAAAAAATACATTACAAGTAGTATAAGTCAAATTTTGTTGTTACTAGGAAAAACAACCCCAGCTATTTTTGTAATCATGTATCCTTTTAAATCATTAAATGGCATAAAGCAAGTATTGGAATACATTGTATTTTTAAGTTGGGTTCAGATAAATTTTTATTTGTGACACCAACATCACCAATTTGGTGTTATCATTCTTTATATAAAATGCAACATTTTAATTATTATATCGATAAATGCTTTTGTTTTTTGAACCTTTTTCGGATCTCATGTATTTATCAGCAAGATTTAATAAAATAAAGATTTTAAAATTTACTTTTTTTAAAAAAAATGGGGCATTAAGATTGCATCTCTAAATATCTCTTAATATAGTCTAAAATTGCATATTATAATATAAAAATATTTTATTATAATTTGTGTTATTTTATAACATATTTGTTACAGTGTAAATATAAAATTTTACAATGTGTAATTTAATAACGATAATGTGTAAATATAGCTCGTAAATAAATCTGTAAAATAATGAGTAAATATTTAATTCTAGGATTGTAAAGTGCCCCAGTGATATCCTTGCATATTTTTAAGCAAAAAAAGGCTCTGAATAGATTAACTAATATGTGTGTGTGAGAGAGTGTAAGTGTGTATATATACATACATACATACACACACGTGGTTGATTTGGTTGATTGTACAATCCTTCTTCTCATCCACTCCTAAAGTGTGTGTGTGGGGGGAGGGGGGGGCAGATTAAAGGTTGATGTGAATTTCCTGGATCCGCCTCTGTAAAGTATAAATGTATTTACATAAACCACCAAGATCTAGTACAACGTTAGAACACCATAACAACAAATTATCAGTAACAACTTGATAAACTTTGGAATGTTTTAACAATAGCAATGGGATCAATTCTTACCCATCTTGTTTATATAAAACTATTTTATATAAAATATTTTAAATAGAGATATTTAAAAAGAATTTATCAAAAAATAGAAAATGAAAACAAAATAAATTGAAATAACAATAAAAGTAAATTATCCCCCCCCCTCCCCACCTTCATAAAAAAAAAAAAAACTCACCTGATGATAACTGTTCTCCTATAACAATAATGTAAGTTATACAGCTTCCAAAAAAGTATATGCAAATGACTATTTGTGAAATTATTTGAGCTCGTTGTCCCAGCATAAAAAGTATTACATTTTGATAGGTTTGAGCTTGGGAATGATCAGCACAATATGCAAGGATGAGAAAAGCACCAATGATAAAAACAAGCAAAGTCTAAAATATAATATACCTATCTCTTTTTCATATTGCAAGACAAAACTACTTGCCTTACCAACCAATGCTTTTACTATAAACAAACTAATTTTATTGTCATAACCAAATAAAATATGAATTATAACAATTTAATATTTAGTCAATTATGTATTATCCTAATCATTATTATAATTGTTATTATATTTAATATAATCCATTAAATACCATACTATTAAACCCTATCTTTTTTTATTAAGTATTTATAACATTTCCTTTTTTTTAAAACAAACGTAGTAAATAAATAAATTCATGAAGAAAATAATTAAGTAGTAAAATAAAAAAAAACTGAAAATAATTTAAAAATATTAAAATAATAAATTAAAATACTATGCTTAAACAGCATACTTTCAAAACCAAAAACAATGTTCATAAAAGTAAATAAATCCTAAACTTTTCAATATTTTTTCTGATAAAATTTTATAACCATTACAAAGTTATTATGCTTTTTTGACATATTTGAATTTGATAACAAATGTTTAGGTTTAATTAAAAACAAAAATCTATAATAACGAATAAAAAAAAATAACAATAAAAAATAATAATAAAAAAAAAACAATTTCATTTATAAACTTTAAAATTTATTAGATTTTATAATTTAGTAAATTTTAAAGTTTACATTCAAAAATATCCTTTTCTAAAAAACTTACAGATTGAACAGCAAGTGCAACTTTAACACCACCTGCTGCCAAATATGCTTGTGGAAAGTTTAACATCCCAACCCCTAATGCTCCATTTGCAATTAAAAATACTGCACTGTATATTGTTAAATGACCATCAGGTAAAACTTTGATTGGTGCACCCAAAAACTGCACATTTTGCTCATCATTCATTAGAGGAAGTGAGTCAGTAACATCATCTGTATAATTACAAGTATCATCTACTGATTGGTTGATTGAATTTTTTAACATGTTATCATTTAATTCAATACATAAGTGCTAAACAAAATAAGAAGTTTTTCACAATTATACATATTTATATTTTGAAGGATTAATTGTTGCCTTAAAACACATACTGTCAGCCTAAATCTAAACCACCATTTGATGTAAGTAATAAAGAACTTGCTGATAGATATATAATATATATATATATATATATATATATATATATATATATATATATATATATATATATATATATATATATATATATATATATATATATATATATATATATATAAATTAGTAGAAAATCACTTAACAAAAATTTTGTAACACTGTGTTTTCATCAATAAAGACTCATCAGAAAATTAATGAAACACAGTGTTTCATGAAAAATATATAAATATATTTATGTATGAATGTTTGTGTGTATATATATATATATATATATATATATATATATATATATATATATATATATATATATATATATATATATATATATATATATATATATATATATATATATATATATATATATATATATATATATATATATATATATATATATATATATATATATATATATAATTATTAAAACAAACCTTTTAAATAACTATAAAACTTAATTTTATACTTAAGATTTTATGTAGAAATATACTATAAGATATACTTAAGTTCAACAACTGAAATGTGGTATCACTAGACAAAAATTATGGAATCACATACACACATATATGATTATATGTGTATGCATGTGTGTATGTTTGCATGGATGTATATTTATATATATATGTGTGTATTCATGTGCTGATGATTGCTAATACATAAATATATACATAAATACATACATATGTAAATACATACATATATAATTACATACATGTACATAGTTAGAAAAATACATACATACATACAAACATATATACATACATACAATCATACATACACACATACATACATGCATACATACATACATACATACATACATACATACATACATACATACATACATACATACATACATACATACATACATACATACATACATACATACATACATACATACATACATACATACATACATACATACATACATACATGCATACATACATACATACATGCATGCATGCATGCATGCATGCATACATACATACATACATACATACATACATACATACATACATACATACATACATACATACATACATACATACATACATACATACATACATACATACATACATACATACATACATACATACATACATACATACATACATACATACATACATACATACATACATACTTACATACATAAATACATATAAGTATATATATTGAAAAAAAATAATAATTGAATTAATGATTATATCAAAAAAATAAAACATAAAACAAAAAAGTATATAAAACAAAAAAGTATAAAAAAATTTCACAATTATTTGTAAGAAAAAAAATGGTAAAAATTTTATATCACTAAAATACAAAATAGCAAAATAGATGGTAAAAAAAATAAAATTTTAAAACAAAATGTTGTAACAAAATGTACTGCTTGTTTGTGTACATTGATTTTTATTAATTTATAGTAAAATGTATTTAACTAGCTTAGGGTACAACGTATTTAATTAGTTTAGGGTACAATATATTCATAATAAAAATACAATAAAAATTTACAATAACAAAACAAGTGTTTTTTAAAAAGTTTTTTAATAACACATATATACATGTTTACATAAACAAAAATCTGTTGGACATTATTTTTCACAAAAGAAATCTTCCACTTTTACCATTGCACACGCTCCCAAACCATGCTTTGCCATCGTTTTTAAACAAAGTTTTGCTTGTGCAATAGCTACTCCTAGTGATGGTTTACCAGGAAGATTTTCATTTTCTAGTAACAGAAAAAAAAAGTAATTACATAATTTTTTGAAACTTTTAGATTAAAAAAATCATATATATATATATATATATATATATATATATATATATATATATATATATATATATATATATATATATATATATATATATATATATATATATATATATATATATATATATATATATATATATATATATATATATATATATATATATATATATATATAAATAGACACATATATATAAATGTTGTAAAATTTATACAAGTCCCATACACTTAATATATTGCAAATATTATTATATACCTAATATAGCAGTATTGACTAATGCAAAAATGTTTTCTCTTTCTACAGGTTCTAAAAGTTTGTTGACTGGGCTTTCATAAGGATTATTGTATGCTAATAAACTAAATGAATCCTAAAATGCAAATATCACAAATAGAAAAAAAAAATTATAGCAAATTAAAAAACTTAAAGTTTACAAAATTCAAAAATTGATAAAACCTCAACTATAAATTAAAAATGAGAAACTGAAAGTAAAGACAAAAAATAATTTTTTCATTTATTAAATATAGTCAAACCACCACAATGAGAGGAAAACTATGGAGAAGAGTGAGGAGGCTTGACTTGGAATCATTGAGGGGAAATAAAAGATTCCATGCCAGAATTCAAGAAATTGCATTTGTCAGCAGGAAGCCCATTACGAAACCCACCCAAATTTTACTGATTTTTTATTCTAAATATTTTTTTTGTTCTAATTTTGCCATTAAAATTTCAGTTATTCTTAGTTATTCGTTTGCACTCAAACATGTCAGTCAATGTATAAACTTTCATTTTTATATCACGCCAATGATGATAACATTGCAATAGTGTACATTGACTGACAGGTAAGAATGTAAAATATATGTCTTCATATGAGCTTTTCATAAATTTTCAAATAAAATCTATTACCTTTAAAAGTAACTTGTCAGCTTCATGTTCAACACCAGATGCATTTACCATTTCTTTATATGAATTTTGCAATAACTTACCAAACACAAGAAGCTTTTCAATAGCTACCAAATTCCCACCACAAAGTTGACGCATTAATGGTACTGATTCTGCAGCACCATAAAAAAAAAATTCATACATACATACTAGTAAGTAAAAATTACTTTATTTCTCCTGCGACCACCCATAGGTTTTTTCTATATAATAAAATAAAATGGATTTAAAAATTTTTTCAATAAAAATTATTTTATGCGGTTTAATTATTTTAAGTGTCCTGAATATTTGACGGGTCTCTTATATTATCCGAAAAAAATTTCATCAAAAGTATGTCAACCTGGTACTCAAAAGAAGCGAACTCTTATACAACTTTATATAAAATCATTTATATAAATATTTTTTTAAATTTTCACGCATTAATCTTTTTTTAACATTAAAGAAAAAAATTTTTTTTACAGTTTTTTCAAATAATTTTTTTTTTAAACATATATTTAAAAAACATGACTATTAATTTTAAAAATTAATAAATTTTTGCCTGTTTTGATTTTTATCTTATCTTGTTTTTTTGTTTTTTTTTTTGAAAAAAAAAGTGTCAGTTTTTTGCAAACAAGCTCTGCAATCCATAATATGCAATCAAAGTTTAGAGTGGAAAAATTACTCTGTTTAAACTTTAACTATAACTGATTCATGTGTCTCTGTCTGAAATAGGGTTAAACTTTTGCCAAAAAAATATGGGATTGAGCTGATACCAAAAATTTACTGGGTTAAGCTTTTACCTAAAATTTACGGTGTTGAGCCTTTACTAAAAATTTACCAGTAAATAGGTAAAACTGTTTTATCATTTTACCAGTAAAATTATGTTGGTAAATAAGGATTTATACAATATTATAAATCAAACAATTCATTTGAAATCTCTAATTACGAAACTAATTTTCTTTTCTTTCGTACCTTGGAAAATATTATTTTGCTATAAAAAAAAGCTTAGATTTTCAGCCACATCTTATAAAGTATTGTTTTTCGTAATGTTTAAAATTTTATGATTTGTTTATCACCGTCAAAAATGCACAAATCATATTCATAATGTTGTGTATATTGTTTTCCTTTATGTTAATCAGAACTCTTCCACCTCATTTATTTGTCTCATTCATTCCACCTCATTTATTTGTCTCTCTAACAAAAATCTAAAAAATGAACACGGCTGAACAATTATGCTCAAAAATGCTTTAAAATATTTTCAAAGGTTTAAAATTGCTTAATCAATAATTTAAAAGTTGAATTAAAAAATTAATATTTTCTATCAAATAATACTTTCCTATCAAATAAGATTTGTTTGAAAACTTTTGGTTAAAATTTCTTTAGATTAAATATTGTCTGAAAATTTTAAAAAAGACATTACTGCTTTCTTGTGATATTTATTGTGGTATTTATTGATTTGCATTTGGCCAAAATGTCATACATTTAGTAAGACTACACCTTAAACAAAGAAAAAACACTGAATTACAAAAAATACCAAAAAAGTTCCACAACTGCAATGCAGTATCGCCTACACAAAAAGCATGGGATCAAGAAAGAAACAACAAAAAACTCCCATACCAACCAATTGAAGAAGTGATTTCAAGACTTACAACACTGAATGGATTTAGTTTTTATGCCATTGTTAACAGTTCTTTTATTTGATCTGTAATGTGTGAAAAATGTTATGATTTTCTAAAAAATCCCAAGCAAGCAATTCAGTCAATTAAAAAAGTTTGCAGCTAGCATGAGAAATGACTGTTGAAGCACTTTTAAATTATTATGAACATTGGAAAACGCTTTTCAATTACACTAATTGAATACACCTTTGAAAAATTGACAGTACATAAACATAAATACTAGAATCTGGACATGACTCAATTTTCAGTAAACTTTAAAAAGTCATTTTACTTCTTTCAGTCACTGCAATGGTCCGCTACATCCAATATAATACAAAAATACTCTATTTGCAGTGGCTACCCACTAGGCATAGTTAAGTTTTCCAGGATTTTGGTTAGCCAAAACCGGATGGAAATAATTTTTAGATACTGCTGTGCAAATCTTAAGTAAGTATTTTTAATCAACTAAGCGACTTTTTGTCTATTTTTGGCAAAGACAAGAATGCAATTAACTATTGGCAAGGTATCACAAAATTTAATTTCTTTTCTGATTGATTCCGACCATCCATAAGGCCCTGACTAAAACTACATGTTTTAGTACAGGAACCAGTACCTTTACCCTTAAGTAATTGATAAAAATCTTAATTTTTATCAATTACTTTAGATTGATCTCCTTTTGAAATTATGTTCATATCTTCAAGTGCACTAAATGCACCTCTGCTTGAAATACCCTCTCTATCGCAGCCTTGTGCAAAAAATGATGTGATTCATTTGTTTAGTCTTATCTTTTCAATTCTTTTCTAATCTTTCAAACTTTGTTTGCGGTCTCGCTGCGGTCTCTTGGTCTTCCGCTGTGTCTAAATAATCAGCATCTGAATCTGAGGAAATTGAGACACTCTAAATATTCCAATCCAAATAACAGTATCATCAGAGTCAGACTGTGGAGATGGAAAATGAAAACTTGAATTCTGAAAGCCACTTAATGATATTGCTTGAGATTCAATATACGTAATAGTATAAGTCCGTGTCAATGAGTTTTTTTTTAGATACCAAATTTTTAGATATTTCTTTCAAAAAAGTTAGTCTTCTACTCTATTTTCTGCATCGAGGAGAGATAACTGCATCAAGGAGAGATAACTGTATCGAGGAGAGATAACTGCATCAAGGAGAGATAACTTAACATGACATGCTTGCAGGGTTGATAGGTTTAAACTATGGTTTAAACCATTTGAAAAAATATCAATTTAAACCAAACTGATATTTTTAAACTACTTTCAATTTACAGCAGGAAAGTAAAAGCTGGTTTTGTTTTCAAATATAACTATAACATTTTAGGTAAATATTTAATGTGAATGCACTTATTTAAAAGCATAAAGATCCTTCTGAAAATTAGTTTCTTATATAACTAAATTTACAGTAATTGTAAATTTAGTTATATAAGAAACTAATGTCTTTTTTTTGACATCTTAAAGATTTACTGATACAAGAACTTAAAAATTAATTTTTAAGTTTCTTTGGTCGTCTCTCTCTAATCCATGATTACATATCCACAATAAAAGTAAGAAAGTGTTAAGCCACCTTGAATGGACTAAAGTGTCGGTTTTTGGTTAGCCAAACCTTCAGTATGAGTTCCTGAAATTATTGTCTGGCGTATTTTATGAGCATATTTTTGATCTAAAGATAACTCTTGTTATTTTCTCACTTCAATTAAACCTATAAATATTGGTTGAAACTATAATTTCTTTTCATTTCAGTAACCTTAGAAAGCCATATACCAATGGGTCCAGAAAATCCTGTTTTTGAGGTTGACTTCCAATCAAGCTCTTCTATTAAATACCAAAAGCAAAATTCATTTTTGTGAAGAGAACATATGAGCCATTCTAATTTTCTTTCTAATTTATCTGTAAACAATGGATAACACCTTCATTATAACACCTGTATTTGTAGCTGTGCTATCACAACCAATGAACTTTAAGCTATCTTCAACACCATGCAAAATAGACAATTGAAATATTTTATTTTCTGTATGTTCGGAAGGCTTAAAGCTGAAGATGTGTTGTCTTTCATCAAAGACAACACATCTTCAGACACAAATCTATTCTCTGTAAAAATCTGACACTCTGACATAAATTAATCTTTAGCTCTACGCACTTTGTTTTTGTCCAGCAATAAAAAAAGAGCTTATTCTAGAGCTATTTTAGCTTCCATCAAATCTTTTAAAATCCTGAAGCAATTGCAGCTGAAGCAGTGTTTGAAACTGTATGTCTAATTGCAGTAATAACTCAGAGGCTGATCTAGTCCATTTTGACAGCGCCGACAGTATTTGGTCGCCACCCAAATTCAAAAATTGAGGACCTTATTCAGGCAAATTTTTTTTTTTTTGCAAAAAAATGCCTGCAAACTGCAAATTCCCCAATGGAACAGGGGATACCGCCACCCAAATTATTTTTCTAGAATAGCCCCTGTAGCTGTATTATTAATCTTCGTATAATATATAATATTCAATTTTACTTTCAAATACATATGTTTAATAAATCAGATATAATATATAATAACTTATGTTTGATAATGTTCAGTGTAATTAGAACATTTAAACTCTCAGAGCTTCTTCATCATTACCTTTTTCCAAAACCTCATTATATATCAAACCAAATTAAAAATTAAATATGGTTGTTACCAAAGGTTGTTTTTAAATGGCTATTACTTATCATTTCTTTTTCATATCGATGGGATCGATTGCAAAACTAGCATCTACTAATGTTGCATCTCTTTATCATACTCGTTACTTATTTTACTCTTTATCTCTATAAACCTTAGATCCATCATTGTATGGAATACTGTTGCCATATCTGGGGCAGATCTTCCAATTATGGCATTTCTCTTTTAAACAAGGCACAAAAGCGCATTGTAAACATAGTTGGACTTACTCTTGCAGGCAACCACCAACTATTACCACATTGTTGTGTTGCCTCTCTATTTCTCTTTTCTATAAATACTATAATGCTGCTCTAAAGAGCTAGCATTTCTTGTACCATCTACTCAAATTCATTCTTGTGTTAATCCTCATTCAATAAAGTCTTATCCTTTTACTGTGGCTGTTCCTAAGTATTCCAAAAATTCTTATTTGTCTAGTTTTTTTCATTGAACATCAGTTCTTCGGAATTCGGTTCCATCATCTTGTTTTCCTGATTCATATAGTTTGCAATCTTTTAAATCGTTTGTTTATTATTATCTTGCTCTATAAATTTCATCTATTCTCTTCCAGTAACTCCCAACTCTAATAGTGGTTGCTTGCAGCCTTGTGGGAAGCGAAGATGTCTTTAAAAAAAATATGTATATATATATATATATATATATATATATATATATATATATATATATATATATATATATATATATATATATATGCATTGACTACTGATCAACCAAAAAGGAAAATATGCCGCAAACAAAACAAACCGAAAAATCAGGTATACTATTTTTTTTTTGATGACATCTTTCTATCTCAGATAATAATAACGAATTGTTTATACACAAATAAATTATTATATTATTATATTATAAATAAAAATTGTTATAACACAAATAAATAATTAATAGGAATAATAAAACTAATCATAGAAAGTCTATAAAAAACTAAAACCATTTACATTCACAAAATTTTATCCTTCTTTTACTCAATTACCTTTCTATTCAACCAAATGTTTTTTTAAACAAAACCTTTTCAGACATCCAAGATTCAAAATATACTGTGCATTAAAAGGTTTGATTATTTGTGGTTTTAACATTTTTAAGAAGCAGATATAAACTAAGTAAAAAATTAAATGATGGGCTTAAAATTTCATTTAGAAATAGTAAAATATTTGTTGAAAAATACCAAAAATGCTATTTATCTAAATTAAACAAAAACCATTCAATTGAAATTTTGGTTTTCGGTTATTCACTTGAAAAATTCAATAACTGAAGCATCATTGGACTTGAATCCAACGATCGGAAGAAAAGTAAGTGATAATGCAGAAAAACAAAATGAAATACAGAGAAAACAAAGGAAGAAAATAAAGTGAAACAAAGAAAGAAAACAAATTAAAATGCAGGTTTATTAAAAATAGTAAAACCAATTGAAGTCAATCTAGATAAGTTGCACAAGATTTTTTTGCACAGGAAATCAAACAAAAAGTGTTAAAACTTTGAAAGAGTTGATATCTCATTTTTATCAAACAAATAAATAAAATATATTCAATAAAATATAAAATAAATATTCAAGAACTTGTTACCAATAATATTCAAGTTCAAAGCCAAATCTGATCCATTCGATAAAAGCTATTATTTTATTATTATTATTTTTTGTTAATTCACCTCCCCAAGGCCGAGATGGCCACTGCAGACGAGGAGGCTACTTAATTGTGGTTATAACCCTCTCTTAACTCTATAACTCCGAAACAAGAAACTTGACAAAAAAGGCTGCTGCGCAGTAAAACAAGTTGAGCACAGTACTACCAGGGATCGTGGTGGGGATCGAACTCAGGGGATCATGGTGGGGATGACAAGATGGGAGTAAAAAAAGCAGCAAAGCTTTTTTTACTCCCATTCTTAACTGTTTCTTAACTTGAAATTAAACAATCATTATTAAATGTTTTCAAACAAAGAGCATTAAATAATGATGTCATTGATTGCTGAACTATAGAAGTAAGAAAGAAAATATAATTTACTCAAGTAAAATACTGCTTTTTTTGATTAAAAAAATTAAATAAACACAACTTATCTAAAGAAAAAAGAATTTAAACACAACAAGTAAAATTAAAAAAAGGAATTTTTAAAACCCGATGCTTTTTATATGTTATTAAAACACAAATTTTGCAATAATTTTTTTCTGATATTACTATTTTATTTTATTAACATTCAGCTGAATGCGTGTTTAAAAAAGAAAAAAAATTCAGGACAAAGCGGGTCTGGATTGAACATTTCGTTTATGAGCTCAACGCCTTATCCAAATAAGTTAAACATGCATATAAGTAGGTACAAATAATATACTTGTTTTAAAAATTCTTCTTCCCATATAAAAAATAAACTTAATTAAAATTAACTAAATTAATTATTGCAAAACTAATTATTGAATATCTTACTGTCGCCAAGCAAGAGTATGTATGCAAAACTTGAAGAAAATCTTTCATCAGGAAGTGACTCAAAAATTGACTGCGAAGATTTGATGTTAACAGACAGAGACGAGGAGTTAATAAAAGCATTGGGAAAAAACATTGGCATTAACAAAAGCATTAGGAACTAAGGTTTGTGGTTTTTTTCAAAAAAAAACAAAAAGAGGATTTTTTTTAAACCATGCATGTTTGTAAGTTAAACCATGCATGTTTGTAAGTTAAACCATGCATGTTTGTAAGTTAAACCATACATGTTTGTAAGTTAAACCATACATGTTTGTAAGTTAAACCATGCATGTTTGTAAGTTAAACCATGCATGTTTGTAAGTTAAACCATGCATGTTTGTAAGTTAAACCATACATGTTTGTAAGTTAAACCATACATGTTTGTAAGTTAAACCATGCATGTTTGTAAGTTAAACCATGCATGTTTGTAAGTTAAACCATGCATGTTTGTAAGTTAAACCATACATGTTTGTAAGTTAAACCATGCATATTTGTAAGTTAAACCATACATGTTTGTAAGTTGGCAAGACAGTTTCACATAAATCTACCGGTGAACCCAAAATAAGACAAGCTGACTTTCTCCTTGCTGCCACTGCAGCACAAGATAACTTTGCCATTAAAATTTTCTTTAATTTTATTTTATTAATAAATAGCAAAAGTAAATCAACTAATAATTATATTATATCTGCTATTTATTTGAGAGTTTAGAAAATAAATGAACTGATCACAGAAAAAAAAAAAAAGCAGTTGTGGCAAATAATATTACTAGAAGTTGTGGTAATTAATATTGCTAGAGGTTGTGATAAATAATACTGCTAGAAGTTGTGGTAACTAATTCTGATGGAATTGTAATTTGCAACATAACAACTAATAAAGTTACAATTATAATTTTACATAAGTAATGTACTATTATTAAACACTGCTGTAATCATTGGTCACATAATGTTTGGTTTTTAAAATTTTGATTAGTTTTATTTCATTATTGTAACAGTGATCACAAGTGAAAGCATTAACAATCTTGACAGAAACTATTTTTGTATCTCTAGTGGCATCTGAAGATATTAAAATATTTTCTTAAAAATTGTAAACATTTCTAACTGAGTGTAATTGTGTAATATTTAAACTCTATTAAAAACTAGACACCTTTTTTTTTTACAAAAAGATATTTTCTGCCATTTTTTACAAAATAAAAACAAATTCAATGCTTATACAAATATGCATAAAATTTTTTTTTGCAAAAAACTATTCTATTAGTCCTAATTTTTTTATCAACTCTCATCATTCTAGAACTTTTTTTTACAACCTTAAAATACCTCAGAGAAAGTAAGTTACATAATGGTGTAATCCCTTGTGCATGAGCATAGTACAGTGCTTTCAGCTTTTTGCAAAAGAGGTCACAATATTGTTCCCCACCAGGTTGCCAGTGGTATTACTAAGAACACTAATTTTCACTACCATATTTAACCACCATATAAGACCATCATAATTACTTCCTTGTTCACACCCTCATAAAACATTTTTATATATAAATAATAGTTAAAACTTTATATTGATAATAACAACCAACACCTGATAACTATAAGATATTTAAAAAAAAACTAAAACGTTCACTACCTTTTGAAATAGATGTTATCACTGATATACTATGAGGCCGGTTATCTTCATCCATAGGACTGTCATTATAATGGTCAACACCATTACTTATGTATTCATCAACTATCATATCAGAGCAGCCATTACCGTTATTCAGAGATCCATTTTCATGCAAAACTTTTTCTCCATTTTCAATATAACTAATTCTATTTGTTTCATGATTTTTACTACTTGATGCATTCAAACTACTATGCATTGGACTAGAAGGAGTACTTCGTATTCTGTTTGGGCTGTGAGATTGTGGATGTGTAAACGACTGTGACTGAGATTTGACTTCCCCATCACAACCACTAACCATTTCAATAAATTGTCTGCATTTAAGTTGGAAACCTAATCTTGGATTTTTTTCCAATAAATTTGGAAAAAAGGTTTTTATAGTCTCTATGGCTTCACTTATTCTACCAGATAATATTAACTTTTGTATTTCTAAATATTTAAACAATAAAGCCAATCAATCAAGTAGATTTACACTTGACTATTATATTATTTCAATTTTTATATTATTTCTTTAAGTAGTTTTAAATTGACTTTTTTCATCAGAAATATAAAATAAAAAAATAAATATAAAAAATATAAAAACAAGTAAAATCCTTATCATAATTGGAAAACTATGACACTAATTATAATGGTTACGATAACTATTATAAAATATAAACACCAACTTTGCCTGTTGCGAATTGATATAAGTTCTTCACCAATACTCTGCCCAGTACTTTTTGCAAAAGATTCAACTGTAGAACAATAGCCATAATGCACAAGGTATCCTGCCACAACTCTGAAAAAATTTTTAAATCAACAAAACAAAAAACTTAATTTTTAAATATACACTTTGCAATATTTTATAATTTTGTTGCAATATTTTATAATTTTATATATTATATATATAATAATTTTTTTATGATATAAAAAAATATCTGAGGTATGGTATTTTTAAATTTTAGATGAAAAATAGATTGACCAAAAATGTTACAAATCATAAACTAGAAACTAAAAAATGTATTAAACTAACTTTTTATTTATTCACAAGAAAATAAATCTTTGATTTTGATGACATTAAAACATACAGTTGTATATAAAAATGTTATTGAATATGATAATAAAAATTATTAATAGCTAAACTGTGATAAATCGAAATTAGTGCAACAATAATACACATTTAAACTAGTATTTAATATATTATGCCTGTATTATTTTGCAAGCCTTGCATTTTGTGCACAGATTTAACAAAATTATTGCAAACTTTGGTTAAAACTCTTCTTTATGGTATTTTGTTCTTGCTTTAGGCTATATACGGATCTTATTTGGACAGCTTCATTTGAATCAGATTATTGAGCTGAGGAGAGCAACAAGTCTTATTTTCATTTTTACACCCACAGTTTGAGTATACAAGCTGTGTGGACACGCAACAAATATTGCTGAAATGGATTTTCAATCAATAAGTATGTGTACTAATGACTACAAACTCTTTAACTCCTTGACGAACAAAGCTGCTGCACAGAGAAACAAGCTGATACTGCTAGGGATGTTGTGGGGATCAAACTCAGAACTTCTTGCCCATGAAACAAGTGCTCTACCACTACACCACTACTGCATATTAAAGGAAAAGTTATTTGCAAACAGTTTCATCTTTGAGAGAGTTAATAAGATCAGGCTCATGTATTAGAGATGGAATGTAAGACTTTCCTATGTTAATGATTCTTGAATTATAAAGAGATGTTTATTCTCAAGAGTTTTTGTAAAAAATATGAAAGAAACTATTACAATTGAAAATAGCAAGAAAACCACATGGTAGAGTGAAACTTGACTTAAAACTGTTGAGATAATATAAAAGAACAAAATTCAGGAGATAATATAGAAAACCGAATTATTGGAGTGACAAAAGGCATCCAAGGGCCGCCATCAAGAAAATCCTAAAAGAAATCATAGAAAGATAGTAGTAAAAAGTGCAAAGAGGTGAGTCTGAAGAAGAAGTAAGAGAAGTCTTAATGAGATCATAGCAAAGTTCAAACAACCCAAACGAGAACCAGCTTGGGCTCAGTTTCTTAGTTTAGAGACAAGACACAAATCAAGTAGTGAAGGGTTTGAAGTGACATGTTTGGAGTGAGTGTAAAGAGTTGACTGGAAATTGTGTTACAAAGTTAATCTGAGTAAGAGATTGAGAAAAAATGTTTGTTAGTTAGTGCCAGCATGGTCAGTGGTAACAGAGACATTCAGTAAGATAAGAATTAAAGTAGCCAATTATAACAATAAGAAGCTGAAGAGTTGACTCAATTTGTTCAGAAGTAACATAAAAAATATTGCAAAAGGAGAACAATAAGGAACAAGGAGAAAAAAGTAATTGAGTGAAGGCAAGTGCTCAATGGTACTACATAAATAAATGGTCAGAGGATTCAAACCTACTTTCAAAGCAATTAGGTGAATTAAATTGCAAGTATACACCCAAGCCAAGCACGATACTATTGGGGTATTTGCAGCTCAAAGAATAATAACTGTCAAAACCGATGATCCAAAGATCTTAAGAGGTAAGATTTAACCAATAAAACATTGCGTCTGTGGTGCTAATGATTTTCTATGTTTAACATTTTTAGGTTAATTTAGTCATGTTTTACGTTATTAGAAAATTAGACTCGATCAAAGATTAACTAAACGCTTTAACAAATGAGGTATTTTACAGGTGGTAAAATTTAACTGATAAAAAGTTACTTCGAACACCATGATTAATTGTAAAAGAAAAATTGAAACCATAAGGTGGGGGTAATGTTTTTTATGTTTAAAGTTTCTAGGTATTTTTAGTCATGTTTTAAGGTATTAGAAAACTTGACTCAATCATAAACAATGCATGTTTCCTCGAGTGGTGAGCTGTGCACTTGCCCAAGTTCTGCTAACTAAGTCCTAACAAAGGACTTTTATATGGTCTTAACAATGCCCACTATAAGCACTAACATGGACACTATCCATGCAAAAAAAAAAACTGTTAAAACTTTAACATTTTACAGCTGTTGATGGAATCACCTCTTCTGAGTGCTGCTACAGAGTTTGGGAAAGATCATTACCAGTCAGCCTTAGAACTATAAAAACTGAGTTTTAGTATTGTACTATCTCATTAGACAATAAAAGGAAGAGTTCAAGGAGACACAAGCAAAAAATCATGAGTAAAGCTAAGAAGATCCAGCATTCATCATTGTAAGCTGAAAACAACATGGGTGTAATCCTGTAACACGGGGTTACACCTGTGTCAGTCTGGTAGATAAAAAAAAGATGAACAAGGCTAGTCATTAGGCTTTTTCTGCTAATTCCTTGAGCTTTTGCCTGTAAGGCTTTTTACAAGAAAATAGCAGAATGCAGTTAAAATCTGCCCAGGCAGATTTTAACTACATCCTGCCCAGGCTGAGAGTTTTTTTTATATTTACTCTAGTCTTTACTCAAAAATAATCCTAGAAAAATAATTCTTAAAAGGCAGCAAGAGACGAAGCAGGTATTACAAGTAATACAATGCTACAACTTGTTATTTACTTACAATACTACTGTATTACAAATAATCAATAGCAGGGTGATATATTGATTTTGAACCTGATCTGAAACCTACACCATCTTAATCTTGTTAGCCAACATTTGGACATTGGTATGGATTTTCTTACATCTGCATAGGCACCAATGTTTTTAAGTAAAATATTTTTTGAGTGTAGTTTTAAGTGAGTTTTCGTTTGTAATGTGTTAGTAAGTTGGTTTTTACTTGATAAAATATAAGACTATTTTTATGCCTCATAGCTTTTTTAATCCTCTAGATCTTAAATGCTATCTGTTTACAGAGTACTTCTGTAAACAGATAGCATTTAGGATCTAGAGATAGCATTTAAGATCTAGCATTTACTTCTATATATATATATATATATATATATATATATATATATATATATATATATATATATATATATATATATATATATATATATATATATATCAAAATTAGGGTCGACATTCGGCGGTGCCGGCCTGGAAGTGTTTGAGGTCTGAAAAAATTGCCGACCTTATTTCTGTGTTTAATGGTAAAACCTTAGTACAAAATTTTTTTGCTGACCTGATGCCAACATTTAGCAGATTAAGGTCAGCAAATAATTGCCAACCTCATTTTTCCTAATTCCAAGGGCTGATACATATATATATATATATATATATATATATATATATAGAACCCTTAGATGTTGTCCAAAAGTTTTTTCGATATTTTGTTGACAAAAAGTAAAAATTAAAATGCAAGACCGGAATTTTTTTTTTTTTAATAATGATTGACTGCCTGCCCCAACCAAACCCTCAGTCGATGTAGCAGCACTCCCTTGCGGGTCAGGCTATTTGTCAGTCGATGTAGCAGCACTCCCTTGCGAGTCAGGCTATTTGTCAGTCGATGTAGCAGCACTCCCTTGCGAGTCAGGCTATTTGTCAGTCGATGTAGCAGCACTCCCTTGCGAGTCAGGCTATAAGATAGTCGATGTAGCAACACTCCGCGCATGATTTACAGTAAAAAAAATAAAAGTAAAAACATTTTATTAAAAAAAATAAAAATAAAAACATTTTATTAAAAAAAAATAAAAATAAAAACATTGTTTATATTGTTAAAAACATTCAAAATGTTATAAAAACATTCAGAATGTTTTTAAAAACATTCTGGTCAATTAAATTTGCGTTTTTGTGGTTTTTTTAAAAAACGATTAATTTGTAATTAAATTAATGGTTTTTACTTTCGTCCAACACGGAAATGTTGGACGAAAGTCAAAAGTAATTAAAAGTGACGTATGTGTTGGCGTAAGAATCACTTTTTTCCTTCCGCTCTTCCTAAAGCCAACAAACTATAGAACTATATATATATATATATATATATATATATATTTATATATATATATATATATATATATATATATATACATATATATGAACATATGTAAAATAATTGTAAAATTTAATTAATCAAATTAATTAAATAATTTTTAATAAGCACTACAACTCTTTTATTAAGTGGTAAAAAATAAAAATTATAATTTTTAAACTGGTTACTTCTGAATAATTGATTGCCAAGCTGCCTCTGAAGTTGATACCGGAAACTGCACAATAGACCTCATGACATTTGACTGCATTTCCTATTATTAAAATTTTTATTATATATAAATTTTATAAAAAATTAGTTTACAATTAGTTGATATAAAGGCCCATAATAATTTTATATTTTTGCTGAAAAATTGTGCATGTAACATTGGTGAAACAAGTAATTTAGCTTGATAATGGCTCTTACTTAAAAAGAAATATCACTTTTAATAATAATAAATAGTATCAGGCCTCAACAGGAAGCGAGAGCTTTAGCTCTCACTCTTGCCCACATTCCCTTAAAATGGTTTACAGGAGCGAAAATACGGCTGTTGCAAAACTTTTTCTCTCAATAAAAATTATAGCTGTAATTAAAATAAAAAACACAAATTCATTTAAAAAAAAAAATATTGCATAATAAAAAAAAAACTATTGCATAATACACTGCAATGCTTTTTAAAAGGCATAGTTGTTGCAAAACAAAATAATTAAAAAAGAGTGCCGATTGAAATGCGAATGTTTTTGATTAGATTGGACTATTTGATAAATATAAAATTATTAGACTCTAAATTATTGCATAGCAATTTTTATGTTATAAATTTTATGTAATAAATTATATATTTTATATATTAATTACTTTAATATATTATTAACTTTTTTCGTGGAATTTTTAATTGCTGTGATAATTCTTACAATGCCTGGATTCTATTACAATATTTTATAGCTCCTTGTTAAACTTTTTATCAAACAAGTAATGTTGTTAACAAATAAATGGGTAGCTAATGCGAAAACACAAAGATAACACTCGTCTAAAGAATTTTTTCACAGCACAATAAATGACGCTTCTTAAGTATATATTCTTGTAACAATAATGTTACAAATATATGCTTGTAATAAGTGTAAAACCAAATTATGAAATTAATTAGCAATTTTTTTAATGAATAAACAGTAGCTTGAGCAAAAACCAAAAGTTCTCGTAAGAAGCTGTTTAGAGGAGCAGCTTGCATTGCTTGGCTGTTAATTTTAGGCTTTTCTCCGCTCTCATTCTCATTTACTCCTGCCGAAGTCTGTAGTATTATATCAAACATGATGTTTTATCAATTCATATGTAAAAATGTTAGTTTTAAGGTTGTCATTTTTTATACATATATAATTTTTTAATTTTTGTATGGTTTTGTTATTTTTATAAATTTATATATATTTCTATATCTTATCGGCTTGAGTTTATGTATCTAATAAGCTCCAATTTTAGCAACTTGTTGTGTTTATAATAAAGTTTTATCTCACAGCATTTATCACATTGGTAGTGCAGTTAAGTATTTTGTGGTTTTCTATTAGAAATTTTACAGTTTTTTTTTTTTATTATTTTATATTATTGTTTACATTTTAGTCTATTATTTTTTGTCATTTTTGTTAAAAAAAATTTTTTTTTTTAATTTATATTTTATTCTATATATTTATCTTATTTTATTTATATATTTTATTTTATTTTAAATTTGTTATATTATTTAGTATTAAATTCACATCTCTCACTATCCATATTATTTCTTCAAAAATACTAGTGCTTTACAAATTTGGGGGAAGCTAGGGTTTTGGCTGTTTTTAGTAAAGACCTTTTTTACTGCAGTATGGAGTATGCGTAAATCATGGGGTAAAGCATAAATGGTGATGATGTTTATCTGACAGGATAAACTAGGTATCAGTGCTGAGGCTCTTCGAAATGCCAATAATAATAAAGGCAACACTGAGGAGAAGTTTATTACCACCACTACATAAATTATGATTACACAAAAGCAATAATATTTTTTCTTTATCTTTTACCTCCTATCATTTTATATTCATTCAATTTAAATATTGTTATATCTATGCGTATATCTATGCATACATATATTTGTTTTAAAGTAAGTTAAACTTTTGTATTTAATAAAGATTTATGGTTACTTATGGTGTCCTATTTTGTTTTATGTACACTATAACAATAAATTTACTGTTGATTATGAATTGTATATAAGTTTTTTCTTCTAAAAATAAATCTGTGTTTATTCTGAACATCTGTTCATTTTTGTTTCTATTACTTATCCTCCTTTTATAAAAAGTTTTTTTAACAGAAATGTATGTGGGCTTTCATGGCTCAGTCTAGTTCAAACATTGCAAATTAGCTGCATCAAATATAACAAAAAAACCAAGCTGTTATAGTATGAAGCACTGATTATCCAGTGACAGCAAAAACTACTACTTCTATTACTATTAAAATGCATATTTCAATAATTTATGGAACTTATTAATTATATTAATATATTAAAAAAAACTAAGTTATAAAGCTAAGTTGTTATTTTTTTAGTATTCTTTTATCAAACATCAGATGCTAAAACAATAAATTTAAAAAAAAAAAAAAAACCTTTTTAACTTCATTTATGTCATACACAAAAGGTTGTTGACCAAAATTTACATCTACTATTTCACCAGGTGTTTGTAAACCAACAGTGGGAAACAAGTTTGGCTGAAACATTTATATCAAAATTCTGCAAAACACATTTAAAATAAAAATTACCTTTTTCAGATGACATTATTAGATTCTATATTTTCAAAAGATGAATTTGAATGAAAAATTAATAAACTTTATAAAAATTTAAAAAGTTAACTTTAAAAAGTTAACTTTAAAAAAAAAATTGAATAAAATTATTTACTGAAATTTAATAAAAATTTTGTAGATAAGTATTTTTGAGAAAACTTAAAACAAAAGGAAATTTTTTGATTTTTCATGAACGAATTACTTCATTAATTATGTAATTTTTATAATTAAAATTATAAATTTTGTCATTAAAAAAATTCTAGTTCAAAAAAATATATATTTTGAAAATACAAAATTTTTTTTTTTTAATTAATATATATAATTATAAGTACTATTCTTTTTTTTTAAATCTAAAAATTGTATTTTTAAATAAAAAAAATTCATACTATAATATCTTTAAAAGCAATTCCTAGATTAACACCATTTTTTGTATAAAAACAATTTCGATCTATTAAATTAACTCCACAGCCAATAACATCACCAGTTGTAAAAGTTGGTCCATAAACTTCACCTGCACCAGATGTGCAAAATGAATGACCATCATCTGCATGATAGCCATAAGAGTCTTTTTCCCAACCTATTTAGTTAATTTAAGAAAATTTGTTAATTTAAAGAAAAAACAAGAACATAATACATAATACCAATATATTATAAAAAAAATTTTAACCTAAACTCTAACTAACTTGTTAACTAAAAAAACAATAAACAGCAACTAAATTAACAAAAAACTGAATGTTAAAATAAACATTTAAAGCTATTAAATCAATCTAATAAATTAAATGCAAATAAGTCTTTTTTATTGAATCAACTTTTTTTTTAAAGAAAAGGGGAGAGGGAGTCAAAACTTGATCTATTTCAAATAAGCAAGGAATTGCACAATTGAACCATTCTGTATTTTGTTTTGGTTGACAGTACTTGAGATATTTTTGATGCTCATTTGGGCATCAACCATGATAGTATTTGTAGAAAAGAGAAATAGATGCAACCTTGAGACAATTAGAGAGTGATAGAAAGAGCAGGTTCAACTGCATTTACAATAACAGCAAGTTGGAAAGTTGACAATTTGTCTTAGAGATTGAGAAAAGCAAAAATTGTGGGCCTTACTACCTGCAGAGTCACTGACAATAGAGCCAAGCCATTCAGTGTAATAAGTAATTAAATCACAAACAATAATGATATTGGCTTAAAGATAGAGAAAAAAAGCTTAGTCAATTTGATCAAAAGAAATATCAAAAAAGTGCAGTCTTGAGATGAAGGAGAGCGATATAGAACAAAGAGAAAGATGATAGAGTGAAGTGGTGCTAAACGAAAGCACATAAAAGAATAGTGTGTGGATTCAAACCTAGTTTCTCAAATAAATAAAATTCTTATGAATGTAAATGCTCAGAACAAGTATGTGACTATTGGAGTTTTTACGAATTAAAGGAAGATAAACATCAACACTAAGACCACAATATGAGAAAAACTCAAATTAGTCTCACAAAGAGCAAGTAGGTCTGGTAAACTTTGTAAACGATAAGACTTAACAGAAGTTACTTGGAATTCCACGAATACAAGTAAATGATAGATTTAGAAAACTTGGTGATGATGCTGGTTTTTTGTGTTTTACAGTTTTTGGTACTTCAGACATTTTTGGATTTGTTAACGAACTTGACTCAAAGCACAGATAGTACTCAGTACATTACTTATTAGTCCAAGCAATTGCCTTAATACTATTATTAAATCCTAAGCCATAATAATGGGTTCTAAATGTAACTTCGACAATGCATATTAAAAGTCAGAGTTGGTTTCTCCTAGCCTTTGCCTAAAAAAGCGTAACCTACGTAAAGGTAGCAGGACATGAAGCAGGTTGTACTGGGTTACATGTTATTATTAGCAGGATAACCTGACCTGTAAATAAATTAAAAACCACTCAAAACCTTGTTATTAACTGTTTTTCTAAACTTGTGTTATATCTATTTATAATAAATTGTTTTATACTCAGCAGATTACTTTACCCATACTTTAAACTTTATTACCAAGTGTTCTCAAACTAATACATAAGACAACATCTTAGCTTTTATAAAAATATGAACAACTAAAATTTTTATCCAAACTTTTAGAAAATTAAACTATAATTTACTGATTGTTACTCCAACTTTTAGGACTATTTAGTAACAAAATTTTTACTGAGTATTTAGTAACAAAATTTGTGTCATTGATAAATCTTTGAAATACACGTTTATGATGTAAGTTACTTTGTCAATAACAATTTGGCATAAAAGTCCTATTAAAAGCATGTTACAAAATGAATAAGTAAAAAGTAAAACTTTTTAATCTTAATATATTTTATATTTATATTATTTTTATTATTTTATTATTTGTATTTATAAAATATTTATAAAGTTAAAAAAAAATTTATAATAAATTTTTATAATAATTTATAATTTCAAGTATATATTTACCAGGAAGTTTATTCATATTTACAGACTGTGTGCACAAACCAATTCCAATATATCTAAACACAATGTAAAAAAAGTTTAAAAAATAATTAAATTGTATTTAATATAACTATTTATTTTTTAATTTTATAATCATTATTTTGAATATTACTTTTAAAATAATTTTTAAAGTAATAAAAGTCTTGAGCTGTTAAAACAGAATGATCAGTTAACAACAAAATGTTGTGAACTGATCTAACCTTTTATATTTTTTAATGGGTTAGGTTTTATCAAGTTTAAGGGTCAATTTGTTGTTCATTAATAATTGATTATTTATGAAGTGCGTACATAAGTGCGAATACATAAATTATTTTTTTAGAACTATTTATAATAATGGCTTGAATTTTAGTTTTAATTTTTTTGAATATATTTGTCAAGTTGTATACTTAATCAAAAAACAAAAATATTTTGTTTCATTTTTAAGATAAAAAAAAACTAATGGAATTTACAAAAAAAAAAAACGAACCCATCTCGTCCTTTACTAATTATTTTAATTTCAAAGTAATATAATCCACATGCTGCAGGTATAGAATTTGAAGTACGCACTGAAGCAGCATCTTTATGTGTTTTCCCAAGACCTAGAATAAACATAAAAAAAAATTACAAAAAATTTATATATATAAATGTTAATGCTTACAGTGCATTAATAATTAACGTTCGATTTTGTTTTTGCTTTGCTTTGCTTCATAAAATTTTTTCGAAGTTTTTAAAAATTAATTATAATTGGAATAATTATGATTTTCTGCATTCTGCTTCACTTTTGCTCTAAGCAAGTGATCAGCAAATTATTTAAAATGAATTTTGTAAATAAAGTTTAAGTTGGATATTTTTGTAATTGTTTTAATTTTATGGCTCAAATTTTAACAAGCAAATTTGTATGACTTTATCTAAATGATAAAATGTAATTATGTTGATTATTTTCATTATTTATTAATTTTCATTATTAGCATTTTACATTTACATAAGTATTAGATAAGGTCCTTATAGTCTAGCTGGGCTTGGTAGAGCAAATCTTAGCTTTTATAATTTATTTCCAGCTTTTTACTTTTTAATTTATTTCCAAGCTTTTTATAATTTTTTAGGATAAAAACATGAGATAAAGAATGAATTTGTATTTTATAACAGATTTATTGATGTCAAATATAATCAAAATGCATTCAAATATATTTAAACAAAAACTTAAAACTAAAAATTTTTTTCTGCATATTCAACAACTAAAATAAAATGCAATAAAAATTTTTGTTGGCGTATTTTCTATACCTTTTAATATATTCATTATTTAACACAAAACACTGTTTAACCTATTTCATTTTCTATTATTAACTCATATCACCCTGAAATATTTGAACTTAATGCTGTTGCTGCCATTACTCATTTGTGAGTGTTTGACAACAAAGTCATGGCAATCATTAAACCAAGTTAATGGCAAAAAAAAAATCATAGCACTTTCTGTATAAGAAATTTTGTACAAAAAATTGTGAACAAAAAAGTATGCGAATATCTAACTTGTGTAAACTTCAAATTATGTAATGTTAAAACATATATCAAGTTTTACAGTTTTACTTTTACTACATAGATGTTTATAGAGTAAGATTGAGAAGTTTGTATGAGGAAAAAAACTAGAGGAATAAGAATTTTTAGAGCACTTAGGAACAGTCACAGTAAAAGGATGAGACTTGATTGAATGACCAGTAACACAAGAATGAACTTTAATAGATGGTACAAAAGATGCTAGCTCTTTAGAGCAGTGCCCATTATAGTATTTATAGAAAAGAGAAAGAGAAGCAATATAACGAAGATGTAATAACGGCTGAAGGTTGATTGCAAGAGTAGGTCAAACTATGTTTACAGTGCGCTTTTGGACCTTGTCTAAAAGAGAAAGAGCATCATTGAAAGATCCGGCCAAAATATTGTAACAGTATTCCATACAAAATTCCATTTGAGATTTATAAAGATAAAGAATAGAATCCTGAGTAAGAAAGTGGCGAGCACGATAAAGAGATGCAACCTTAGCTGATGCTAACTTTGCAATCGATTTGATACATGGTTTCCAAGAAAGATTAGAAGTAAGAGTTAATCCTAAAAGATGAAGGGTAGATGACTCATCGAGTACATTACCGTTCATAAATATAGGAAGAATTATTGCGATAACGATTGGTTGAAAAAAATTGAATTTTTTCCTGAATTAAAGATTATCAGCCACTGTGAGCCCCATGCTGTAGCAGAAGTGAGATTCTTTTCAAGCTCAACTGTCTCCTCCAGGAATCAGAGAGTGTTAGCTTCTTATCATGACAAGAATAAATGGTAGTATCATCAGCGAACAATGCCACCTTAAATGAGAGAATATCTGGAAAATCATTAATGTAAATTAAAAAAAGTATAAGGCCAAGGATTGAACCTTGAAGAACCTCTAAAGTTACAGAATATGAAGAAGAGCGCTGTCCATTGAGTACAACTTTTATACTACGATTGGAAAGGAAGGACTCAATAATCTTAAAGATTTACCAGATACACCGTAAGAAGAAAGCTTATGGAGAAGACCAGCATGCTAAACTTTACTAAAAGCTTTAGAAATGTCAAGAGCGATAGCCTTAACCTCTCCACCTCTATCTAATGCACAACAAAACCTATTGGTTATTACTGTTAGCAAATCAGCTGTAGAACAAGAAGATTGAAATCCATATTGATGATCAGAAAGTAAATTATCAGATTCAAGATGAGAAATTAAGTGTTTGTTAATTAAAGATTCAAAAACCTTGCTTATGATAAAAAGAAGACTAATGGGACGGTAGATACTGTTAAAGATTCTCCAGAAATCACAAGAGCCTAGCTTTTGAGATAAAATACAAAATTTTGTGACCTGAGAATAGCAGACTTAGTCGTTAGACAAAATCTTTTTACAATGGTTTCTAGCATTAGTAAATAGACATTTGTTTTCTGGAGAATTGTTTCGTTGATAAATATGAAAGCAATGGTTTCAATTGGAAATTACAGCAGCATGACAAGAAAACTAAGAAGAAGGAGTGAGGCTTGACTTGGAATGATCAAAAGAGAATAAAAGATTCCATGCCTGCCTGAATCCAATAAGTTATGTAAGAAGTACATTTTTCAGCAGGAAGACAAAAGGTTTCTACTCAAGGGCCATCACAAAGAAAATCACGGAAAGAGTCCCAATCAGCTTTAAGGTAGTTGAGAGAGGTATGATGATTAGATGATTATAGAAATTCAGTCAATGATTTAATCATCAACAAATTCTTTATACTGGTTATTTCTTTATACAAATTTATAGAATTTGAATATATTAAATAAAAAATTGATAAAGTAAAAAATAATCTAAAATTGTATAAACAAATACTAAAAAAACCTTCAATAAATTTTACCTTTGACATATTCAAAAATGTATATAAAACTTTGTTTTTTTTTTGTTTTTTTTGGCTATTCTTGATTTACAGACAATTTACAGATCATTTAGTAAATGTTTTATTTGCATGAAAATTTTTTTACTTATTTTGAGCATTTATTTAAGCACTCACAAAACTAATATGGTCGATCCTACCTATTTGAAGTCATGATAAATATTTTTGGGAGATTAAAAGGTTGGAGAAACCAAAAAAAAATTATAGTCAACTAGATTGTTGACTGAAAGAATAGAAAGAATTTAAAAAGAGACAAAAACCATTTAGGCAAAAATGTGGCTTTTAAAAGAGGAGGATGTACTTGATGAAAATCAAAAAAATGTTAGGATTTTTTTTTTTTTTTCACCTTGAAAGATGAAACAAAAGATTTAAAAAGTAGATAAAAATATTTAAATTTTCTCAATGATCAGCAGAGATTGCATGTTTAAAAAATATTGCCCAAAAATAATTTTGCAAAACAAAAGAGAATTATGAAAAATTTAAAGATTAAAAGAGTCCATTATGAAAAAAGACAATAAAATGTTTAGATGCTTATGATAATGAAGAAGATAAACCGTATCTTCAGCCTTTTAGATTATTAAGTCTAACATTTTTTTAAGATTTTAAGTCTAATGTTGTTCTTATTTTTATTCAAAAAAGTGTTGAAGAAGATTTAGCTCCAATTGAATCACAATTTGGAATAAGTTTGGCTGCACCAAGTGCAAAACTTGCTTCTTGTATAAATAACAATTTGGGAAGTATTTTAAGGCAGAAAAAATTAAAATAAGTTAAGACTTTAAGTGGCTTCACACCATGCATGATTTATACCATAGGGAGTTATTCAACATATGATCTTCTTCAGCCACAACTCAGTAGTTTGTCTCCTAATATAATATCATTGCAATAAGGAAAGCTGATTCATGAAATAACTTCATAGCATGAAGTGACTTTAAAAACACAAAAAGCACACTTGTTATTTTAATAAAAAATTTAAGTAATTATTCTTATTTAAATAAAAGATAGCTCATAAATGTTTATCAGTAAACTAATTACATAAATTAGCTTTTAAATTAGCACAAACAGCAAAGCCAGCTAGTTATATGACAATTAAAGATTTTTTGGACTTAAAAGCTAGTATTTCTATGATTTGTTAAAAATCACATTACATGACATAAAATGGCTGAAAACCAGTTTTCAAATGGTTTTCAGCCATTCATCAAACTGGGACTTATTTTCAGATTATAAAAGATTTAAAAAACCGGTCTTGTTCTAAACTATAGTGCAGAAAATAATATTAAACTTAGATTTTGTTAGATTTTGTTAAAACTTATAGAAACATAAAAGACAGTAAAATAAACTTAATGGTTGTTGCCTATCATTGTTTTAAAATTTAAAATAACAGATAAAAAATCTTGAATAAAAACTGTATTATATTTAAAGAACATAACAAAAAATGTTAACAAAATCTAAATAAAAAAGTACATTGAAAAAATGTTGTGTTTTGATAAAGTAGATAACCTAGATGTAAAAAGTGCAGATAATAAAAATAATTATGAATATATAAATTACAAATCATCAAATGAAGGCGGTCTGGGTCTAATAGACTTAAAATCAAAAAGCTTTAATTAATGCAGTAACACTACCACAATACTAATGCATAAATGATCTTTTTTCAATTTTTCATATATTATTTACAGTTACTTTATTTTACAGCTGCCTTACAGTTATTATATCTTATATAGTTTAAATACATGTTAAAATTACTAAAATTATTGCATTATGACATTAGTGGTTCTAATTTTATTAACTCTGAAGAACATTCTGACCCCTCTAATTATTGTTATAACAGAGAGATTCTATAGTGCATTAGATCGAGGCAGCCGGGTATAGAGTTATTATTTTCTTAAGAACCAAAGGCTTTCGAAAAAAGTCTGTAGTGTTGGTCTTTTCCATAAGCTCACTTCATGTGGTGTTTCTGAGAATAGTTTTTGAGATTATTAAATCATTTCTTTTTAACAGCTCCTCTTTATATCCAGTAACTTCTATGGTACTACAAAATTTTACCTATGATCCTGTTGGTCATCTATATTAATGATCTTCCTAATAAACTTTTTTGTGACAAGTAGATGTCATGTATATATATTACTTTTTGACCAAAACTCATTCTGCCAAGCTGCATTTTTCTACTGTATCTGCCCTTTTATGGTCTAAAACTTTTATTCGCCTAGTTTCTTTTCTTGCACATCAATGCTTTGGAGCTCTCTTGCATCTTCATGTTTTCCTGACAATTTATAGTTTTTTAAGTCTTCTGCCAATCGTTTTCTGGCACTTAACAACTTTTTTTAAATTAAAAGTTATTATTCTAAAAAGTCTTGTAGGAACAATATTTTATATTTAAAGTCGGGGTGAAAAGAATTGTTGTTTGTTACATGTTATGTTATTTAACATTTATATTACATCATTTTGACTTTATGAAACATTTTCTTAAAAACCTGACAATTTTATATTTAAAAAAACAAAACAAATAGTTATAAAAAAAATGAACGATTTCTTAAAAAATTATGAATTAATATTATTAATAAAAAAAATATGTTTTAAGTAACAACTTTATTAGACATGGAAATTACAAGACAAAAATTTTATATAAATTTAACAATTATAAAAAAAGTGAGAAAAAAAATTTTTAATTATCTAAATAAAAATATTTTATTTGGTTAAAATTATTAATTATTAAAATAAAATATCAACAGGAAAAAAAATAAGTTTAACCAACTCTTTCTTTAAAAAAAAAAAATTTAATACTATTTGTTATTTATAAAGTATATAAAAACATACAGAATTTAAAAAATAAACCAAAAGTTCAATGTATCAAACTCTGCTGTTTAATTACAAAGTTTTTAATTAAAAATCAAAGTTTAACTACAAATATCATTTTTTAAAACTTAAACAAACCAGCAGACCAGAATCAATATTGACTTGGAAATACCACAGCTTTAATGCTTAGTTTTTTCTTTTTTTAATGCAACTATTGGAAAATCTTAAGTCAATTAAGTTTATCTTAATTTACCATATTTATTAATTTATTACAAAAAATGATATTTATATAACTTTTTTTATTCCTTTGGAAGAAAGAAATATTTAAAAATTCTGATAATAGAATTATAATATAAACAGCTGAAGAGAAGTAACATGAATTTAAACAATACTTTTTGTAAAATGACGTATACTATACTTAATCACTAAAATGTTTCAAAAGCATTGTGCATTTGTGTTACACAATGCAAACTCTCTTAATTGCACACATCTATGTCATGAAATTAAAGTTATTTAACTGGTAAGCCCTTATTAGAATTCAAAAAAAAAATCCACTTACGACAAAAGCAGGCTATATAGATATTAATCCATGAAGTAGCCTATATTTTTTTTCTAAAAAATTCTGTCTTGTTTTAAAACAATTTAGGAAAGAACCTGAAACAATATCTTTATCAAGTGAGTTCTAAGTAGAAACGTTGCTTGAATACAATCGCAAACTTATGCTTTACTAGTGTGAGTGACCTCTAGTTCTCTGATTCAAAGAATATTTTATACAATAATTTAGAAAAATTTTTGAAACATCTAGTAAAATTTTATTAGATCAGGTCTGTTCCTTTTTTTCAAATATTGCAGATAAGCAATATTTTATGTGTGGACAAACTAATATATTATAGTTTCATTTCAGAGTATTTGTAGGATGAGGTTTATCAGTTCAAGAATTTTTCAATCTCAAACCTACGTATTGGATGTAATATAGTGGCATCTTCATGAATGAGTTTGCTTACACTGATATGGTTCTAATTGCACCTTCTTGGTTTTCTCTTCAAAAACTAATTAGCTTTACAAATAAGGAACCTTTTTAATTAACATGTCCTTTAATACCAAGAAAACTGTATGTATGGTGTTTAATTGAACTCAAAAATCAAAAAATATATCAAACTCCTTCCCAGAATTATGCGTAACAGGCTGTAAAATTGCTTTTGTTGAATCATATAAATACCTTGGTTGTATAATTAAAAATGGCCTAACCGATGATCTCGATATAACCAAGGAGGTGAAGGGTCTTTACACACTTACAAATATTCTAATTAAACGCTTTTATTTATGCTCTACCAGAGTTAAGTTTAAATTGTTTAAATCATATTGCATTTGTTAATATGGTGCTCCTGTGGCAAAATTATAATGATAAAATAATGGCGCGCCTTCAGTATCGCTACAATAAATGTGCTGAAATGTTTTTTGGTTACGCCAAGTATGACAGTTTATCTCTCATGCTTTTAGAGCACAGATTACCATATTTTATACAGTTATCTTAAACTACAGACATTCACATGAATCCATTCACTTAATCAAATTTTAAAATAATATTTTTCTTTTAAACCTATGGACCTGGCACTTAAATTGTTTATGCCTGTTGTTTGAAATATATTTATAGTAATACTGATAGCTTGATAAATTTTTAGTAATTTAAACATTCAAGCTTATTTCAAAAAATATAAACATATTTAACAACAGTCAAACTTACATATAGATCAATACCTTTATACTGTGCTCTAAGGTTGCTATGTGATAATCCAATATGAGTATATTTATCTAACGAACTCCAACAACGTGGAAGTGGTGTTTCATTTTCATTTACATGCGGGTAAAGCTCCGAAATTCTGTCTGGAGCAAACATCACATTGATTTTATATCTTTTAACCAATGCAAATTGTGCATAGAAATATATTGAACTGTAAATATAAATAGTCTACCATAAAATATTTAATCATATGCAATTTTAAATATATGATATATATTGTATGAATGGTATCATAAAATAATTTTTGTTTTATCAATTTCTAATAAAGTCAATAAACTATTCAATAAATAATAGTGCATTATCTTTTATTATATCCTACAATCAACCGAGTAGCTTCTTTAATATATATATATATATATATATATATATATATATATATATATATATATATATATATATATATATATATATATATATATAACTCCTAACTGGTTGTCAGAAAGTTTTTCCATATTTTGTTGACAAAAAGTAAAAGTTAAAATGCAAGACCAGAATTTTTTTTGTTACTTGATAGACTGCCTGCCCCAACCAAACCCTCAGTCTATGTAGCAGCACTCCCTTGTGAGTCAGGCTATAAGATAGTCGATCTAGCAATACTCTGTTGCGAGTCAGGCTATTTGTCAGTCGATGTAGCAGCACTCCATTGCCAGTCAGGCTATTTGTCAGTCCATGTAGCAGCACTTTGCAAAAACGCAAATTTAATTGACCAGAATGTTTTTAAAAACATTCTGAATGTTTTTAATAATATAAACAATATTTTTATTTTTATTTTTTTTAATAAAATGTTTTTATTTATATTTTTTTTACTGTAAATCATGCACGGAGTGTTGCTACATCGACTATCTTATAGCCTGACTCGCAACGGAGTGCTGCTACATCGACTATCTTTTAGCCTGACTCGAAAGGGAGTGCTGCTACATCAATTGAGGGTTTGCTTGTGGCAGGCAGCCTATCAAGCAAAAAAAAAAACTTCAAGCCTTGCATTTTAATTTTTACTTTTTGTCAACAAAATACGGAAAAACTTTCTGACAACCAGTTAGGGGTTATATATATATATATATATATATATATATATATATATATATATATATATATATATATATATATATATATATATATATATATATATATATATATTATATATATATATATATATATATATATAGCACTACTAGCAACCACTAGCAGTGGTTGCCTCGTTCGCAATGCAGACGTTTAATATATATAGGGTAAGAGGGGGCATTAAGCCCCATGTTTTCAATACTTTTCTTTTCTCTCTTGAAATAAGTAGATAAATATTAAATTCAAACTAGAAATATTTTTCAGTTATAGACAATATATTCTAAATGTACAAAAGCATTACCTAGCAAAACTTAAAGCCATATAGTGAAAAAAAAAGCTAAAAAGTTACAACTAACGCCAACTCAAATTTTAAAAAATGAGGGCAATAAACTCTGCTATGTAAAATATATATTTTTACATCATTTTTAGACACTTCTCACAGATCCAGTTTATGGCTTTACTATCAGCTCCGTCTGGAACTTCTGTGCAATTTAACATGGTACCAAACATCACAGAAGTCACAGCACAACCATTCTTATCTTTGACCTCTTTGAATACCAAATTTTAGACACAGTGTTGTCATCTTTATCACTGTCCCTATTATTGTAGGCTAGAAGGTTTCTTCTTTTTGTTGTGGTATTTTTTCTTGTAGTATTTTTTTTTTTTACTGCTTTTTTTCTTAACCGATATAAATATTCATCACCAGTTAGGCTTTCTCCCTGTCGAAACCTGATCATTCTAACCAACCTACCCAGAAGTTTGCGCAAATCTGGGCTGTAGTACTTTAAGAAAAAATTTTCAAATGAAGTAGACAATGGCTTCTGTGGTCTTTCTGCAGGTGCTGAAGATAAAGGTGATGATTCTGTTGATAATGCTGCAGATGACTATAATGTTGACAACAATACAAGTAGTAGTAACGTTGAGGCATAAGTATTGTGAGCATAAGTACCGGAAAGTACTTTCAATAATGCTTGGATTCCTGGTTACCAGATATCTGCTTACATATGACAGAATTGTAGGCATCTGTTATTGTCTGGCTAGTCGCATAGATTTTCCTGCCTCCTTTCTTATTCTTTTTGTATGCTCGAACCATTCTGCTAAATAAAGGGGGTAATAAGCTCCATTATCAAAACTATATTTAAAGAAAAATTTAAACTATTTCTACAAATATATAACTTTTCAATTTAAACTACATCTGTGTAATGTTTATAAACTTAAAACATGAATTTTATTTATCTGATCAATGTTACTTGATTGTTTTAATCACCTTTTTAAACAGTTGGCATTAACAGGGGACATTAAGTCTCTGCTAATTAAAACATTTATTTTAATAAACTAATTAAATTAATTAATATTCAATAGAACCATATTTCTCTTAAAAATGCTATCCATTTAAAATCTTAAATAGAAATTTAGCATTAAAGTGAATTTTAGAGCTATTTATATATATTTATTTTATCTCATAGACATTCATCCAACTACTATTTTACTTTGTTAAAATTTTTATCTTCATTTTCTCTACAAATATCAGTATTTTAACTCTTTGATAACATGCACAGGTAGTTAAAAACTTTAAAAAAAGTATTTATTTAGTTTATATGTATTTGTGAGGAAAATATAAAAGTTTCAGTGTAGAAATAATCTTCTAAGTCAAAACAAACAAGCACTGGCTTTTATTAAAGTTTTTCATTAAGTTTGAAGGAAACTGGAAAATGTATGGAAAAACCACTCATCAATAAATTCTAATTAAAAATCAATGTCGTTGGTTAGAAACCCCAGAATGGTTATGAAAATTTCCCTTATTGGTTAGTTAGTCTCTATCATGTAGAACTTAATGCCTTTCTCACTTAATACTAAAGCACCAGCCAATTCATTATATGAACAGAGGAAATGGGGCTAAATGCCCCATGAGACTTTATTCACCCTGTTACCCTATATACTATATATATATATATATATATATATATATATATATATATATATATATATATATATATATATATATATATATATATATATATATATATATATATATATATATATATATATATATATATATATATATATATATATATATATATATAAACATATATATATATAAACATATATATACATAAATATATAAATTCATATATATATATATATATATACATATATATATATATATAAATATATAAATATATATCTATATATATATATATATATATATATATATATATATATATATATATATATATATATATATATATATATATATATATATATATATATATATATATATATATATATATATATATATATATATATATATATATATATATATATATATATATATATATATATATATATATATATATATACACACACACACACTTGACTTAAGTGTGTATATAGTGTATGGCATATTAATAGTAAAATTATGGCATAAAGATATCTTTGTAATGATATTATTACATACTATTAATGAGTATTTACAATACGTAAATTACATATTATAATTACCTTTAAAAATATCTTTATAATGATAATCTAAATTTGTAATATTATCATTATAAAAATAATTTTATCTTTAATCAACAAACAGATATCAAAACAAGTCTATATGAATTTTAAAATTTTAGCCTAAGGATTGTTTGAATTTATCTTTTGCTAAAAAATAACTTGTAAATCTAGCTAGTTTCCACATAAAGTTATTTTTTAATTTATGCTAACATCATTTTTATGCTAACAACATAATTTTAGAGCATCGCATTTTAAAGCGTCGTCGTAAAATTGAACGTCGAGAAACATGCTAGAGAAATTAATGAAAATAATCCATCATGTTAACAGTGACGAATCCAGAAATTTTTGGTGGGGGGTTGGGATGTTGAAATATTTTTGTATCACATTTGCGTCTCCTAAAAAAAATAAGGTCCTCAATTTCTAAGATATTTTAGGATTTTTAGATTCTGGTGGGGGATGCATATCCTTATCCTTCCCCCCCCCCCCCTCCTGAATCCGTCACTGCGTATTAATTGCATTTCGTGTTTTGCTAGATTTTTAAATAAGGTATGAAAGTATAAAACACACCTAAGTTCAAAATATTTTGTATTTCATTTTATTTGATGTTCTTTTTTTTGTATTTTAGCCTGGTCAGTTAAGACCGTCACCAAACGTAAGATTAATCAGTCAAACAAATTTAAAAAGAATTAAAAAGACGAACTGACGTCAGGCAAAAAATAATTTGACTTTTTAATAATTTTTTTAAAAAGGGGACTCCAGTTATTTCAAGGAATTTTTAAAAAAGCGGGCACGGTGATTTAAGCGTAGGATGTTATTGTGAGCATGCGCATTAAATTACACTATATAAAAAATAATATAAAATGGCGGAGCAGTTTTCCGTAAAAACTAAAAACTTTAGTGTTTGATTTGCTTTCTAAATGACTATTTAGTCTTCGCAATCAGAAAAATGAAAAAAGTTTTTAAATTATATAATTGATTAAGGTCTTTATTAAATTAAAAAAAAAATAATAATAAGTCGTAAAATAAGACATTTTTTTGCTTAAAATAATTAAGTTTTTAAGTGAAAAAAAACAGCATCCCCTAATTATTTAAAGAATATCTTGCGACTGAAAATTTTTTGGATAAAAATTAAAACATATTCTTTTTCTTGATACTGTAAGGAAAAATTTTATGTTAATCATTTTGACCAGTCATTTTTTTAAATCGAGATAATTTATATAACGTTAGGCAAAAATTATTTAATTTTTTTGACTAAAAAAAATGTAAGTTTAGCTTACTTATGCCTAAGGGTTAAA
>NC_088934.1:2220000-2342500 GCF_038396675.1 Hydra vulgaris
TTATGGCTTTTAAATGCCCTTTTTACTGTGTTTCCATCATTTCATGTACCAGAGCCTATTGGTACATCAGCAATAAGTCCGAGTGTATCTTTAATTTTTTCCTGAAGTTTTTTTTTCAACCTACAACTATTTTTTATTTTCAGGAGTGTTTGCATGAAAAAATTTGCAATCATTGTATCCTGGTCTTCTTCTCTGTCCAATATGTAACAGACATTCAAAACAACAAACCCAGAGATGGAGAGTGTGAATTCCAAGGTCCAAAGACATCTGATTTGGTTGTTTATTGTAAGCAAGTTTTGATTTATCCAAAGCTTTCCAAATTCTGTTTGTAGTGTGATCTATTATTCCTTGAAGATTCACAGAAGCACTGTAGTTTGTTGTGACAATTCTGGAATCTGGAATGCAATCACTTTTAGCTTTCACAATAAAATTGTAGGCAGGGTGTAACAAGCAACCTTTATCTAAAGTCCTTTGACGGATAGTTTGATAGTTAGTCCTACTAATTCTACAGTCTAACATTAAAGCTAAAACTTCTTCTGCTGAGTAGCTTTTAGAGCATGATCTTTCCATCAAATGTTTAATAACTTTGGCATTTTTAAATCGTCCCCCATTGTTAAAGATAAGAATAAAAGCATGAAACAGAATTTCAGTGGTAACACCTAATTTTTAAGTAATCTCTGAAGATCTTCTTAACTTAGACCTTGTTGAGAGATCTTCAAATAATTTTAAAGATGCATCTCGTTGTACATTTTTTATCCTAACTTGCTGTTGAGGTTCGTTTACAATAAATTCGATATTTAGCCATTTCTTGTAATGACTTATAAACCTTCCGTTTTGTCTACCTGTTTCAATCCATTTCTTTTTAAAGTTTTTCATAAATTTTTTGATTAACCTTATCTAACTGTAGTTCGGATAAAATTAGTAAATCAATATACAAAATTCGGTTTTTGCTTCCTTACTAATTAAACTTTTATATTTATTTTCATGCTTTCTTTTAATTAAGTAATCGTAAATGTCTTTATTCCTTATATTTAAAATTGGTTTCACCACTAAATAACTATTGAATATTATTTGTTTTGATTATTTTGTTTGTTCGATTTTGTTTATTTGATTGTTTTATTTATGTTTTGTTTGGTCCGCTTGTATACTAGAACATTCTGCTATTCATTATCACGGTTGAAACTCATTAAAAAACATTGGGAGTGAGAGGGGGAGCCACTTTTAGTTTAAGTACATCATGTTAAGACTGACCCTATAGATACAAAAGCAAACAAAAGCAGCCAAAACTTTTCCAAAAATTTTCTATAAACAACATACTTTCAAACGCAAAAAATTTCAAGGTGGGCAAACCTGGACGAAAATTTTCCTGGTTGATTAAAGTTTTATTTTCAAACAATTTATAATAAAAAAGTGCTAAACATACGGTAAATTGTGCCTTTTTATATAAAATTGTATATTATAAATTGTATATTATAAATTATTTTATAATGGTATTTCGTATTTAATAAAAATAATTAAAAAAAAAATTTATCTATGGTAGGTGTGAGCATGTATAAGTTGTAAGCATATATAAAGTTGGTAGAATTTTGCCTGAAAAATTGTGAACTTCTTCAATTTTTGAACTTCAAACCCTACCTTTTGAACCTTAAAAATTATATATAATTTAACTTTTTAATTTTTTTATTATAAAACAAAAATATTTTCTGCATTTATGGTATGGTACTGGACCACTGTGCGGCCAAATCAAAATTTGAGGACCTTTTTTTTTTGTTTTTCAAGTTAATCAAGTTTAATAATTATTATAATTTAAAAGTTATAATAATTATATTAATTATAATAATTATACTTATAATAATTTAAGTTTAATAATTGAGATTTAAAGATTTTAATATTTTTAACATATTTTTAAGACTTTAGTTTCACCTCAAGTAAAGCTTCCTGATGATGTTGTTGCACCTGTTGTAGCTCCATATTCAAAACTTCCTAGCTTTGATCTTCCTAAAATGCCTATTATGAAGCTATCATATGATATGAGTAATTTAACAGAAGTTACTCCTACTGTAAGTATTTAACAGAAGTTACTCCTACTGTAAGTATTAATTTTGTAAAGTTTTAATGTGATATAAGTAATATTACAGAAATAACACCCTTTGTAAGTATGATATAGGATAAAAAAATGTACATTTTTAGAATGTGTGGTCTAATTGAGTTGTTTATAATGGAGGTAATTTCTAAAGTTTACAACATTAAATTTTATGTTTAGCCTAAACGTTGTTGCATTTAAAACCTATAAAATTTTGGTGACACTTTTTTAACTTAACTGAAACCAAAAGTTAAATTGGTTAAAAAGATTGATAAAAAGTTTGATTAAAAAATTGACTTTTTTAAGTAATCAAAAAAAATTTATTTTTCTTTATGTAATATTATATTAGGTATATATAATATAAATAGTTTTTTTTTCAGCTAGCATAACCAACACTGTAGCATATAATTTTTTATTTAAAGGTAAGCGACACTCCATTACATAATGGAACAACAAATCGTTCTCTAAATCGACCTCAAGTTTCAAATAATAGTTTATTGGTTTCACCATTTCTAAATTATAATTCCGAGTCTCCTCAATCCTCTTTGACATCTTCAAACTTTACGTCAGTCAGTCAAAATAATGGTTCTTCAAAAATGACAAACTTTAAAAAGTAAGAAAAGCAAATGATGATTTTGTGTGTGTTATTGACTGTATTATTTTGATATTTATTATATATACTTTAAGGTTACCACCAATTGGAATTGATTACTTACAAAAAGCAAATCCAAATCCTTCTTGGAATAATCAAATTTATGATCAGTCTCCTTTTATATTTAACAAAAATTCAGATATTTTTTCTCTCTCAACTATTAGCAGTTCAATAAATGCTGCGCACAAAAAAGATTTTCAATATCTTGCTAGTACTCAATTCAATGCTGCTCAGCCAGCATCTGAGCTGGATAACACCACCAATGGTAATTATTTTTAGATTTATTTTACTGTTAATTATTTTTACCAAACCGAAAAAAAATTTTAATTTTTTTAATCTCCTTTTTTTTTTAAATTTTAGATATTAATATGTTGTTAAAACAATTATCATTAGAAAAATATCGATCTACTTTTGAAAGAGAAGAGGTGATTTTTTTTATTTATCATTCAACTTTAAACATAAAATCTTTTTTCAAGCTTAATATAATATAAAATAATGTATGCAATTGCAAATCTCATAATAAGTTTACATTTTCATGCACATAGTTATAGTTGACGCATAAAACTAAAATAAAAATAAACCCAAAAAACAAAGAGTGAAAATAAAATAAATAAATAGTAAAAGTTGTGAACAGAATAATATATTATATATTATATCTAATATTATATCTAAATGAAAATGAAAATAATAGTAATTACATTAATAAAACCTTTATGCTTTGTATGTGAACAGTTTTTTTTTTTTTCCTCATCCTCCATTTAAAAAAAAAAAGTTTATATGCACATTAGGAAAATCAGCATTGCTAACTACAAGTTACGTTTCATCCAGAAGGAATGTATTTTATTTACAAATACATCAATTTTAAATTTTGTTTTAAATAATTTTCTAAATAATATTAGTTTGTTATATTATAATATATATTATTATAATATAAATTAATTTAAAATTTTATTTTTTTAATTTATACATTTTGTGTATTTTTAATTAAACAGGTTGATATGGAAGCACTTAATGAAATGGATGATGGAGACTTAAAACTTATTGGAATCGATCAAACAATCAATCGTGATAAAATTTTACAAGCCGTTCAAAAAAAAAAGGTTTTTTTATTATTTATATTATTTACAAGAGCAAAAACTTTTCACAAAACTTTTGTCTCACAAAACTAATAAGGGTTGCTCCTATCACGCAGTTTTATCATGTTCTATCATGCAGATAGGGTTGCTCCTATCACACAGTTTTATCATGTTCTATCATGCAGATAGGGTTGCTCCTATCACGCAGTTTTATCATGTTTTATCATGCAGATAGGGTTGCTCCTATCACGCCGTTTTAAAGGAAAATTAGAAAGACATTGTTATCACTTTTATCCACTCTATTATTGATTTTATATAACTGTATTGATTTAGATTAAATCTCCGTATAACTATCAGATGTACGACTCCAAAGGAACTATGAATGGTATCTATCAAATAGGGAGATAATGTTATGTACATTTGTGTGCTTGTACAAAAAAACTAGACAATAAGGTTCATATTTGTTCTAATTTTTTTTGTTGTTGCCTTTTTTATCTACTTGTTAATTTTTTGATTTTTCTTTGTCCTTATAAGTTATTTGAATTTTCTTCAAATTTCTCAGAAATATTTTGAATTGCATCATAGATGTATTGAATTAAATGTTTAAAATTATCTGTCAAATCTTCTTCTACTTACAGTTATATATCTCTTATATGTCCTTGTATAGAATAGTGTTGTCATATATGGACTGGTTCTTCTAATAATGCTTTTTCTCTTTTAGACAAGATGAAAAAGTTAAACATAATTTTTTTAAACTATAAACAATTTTTTAGTTTTTAGTTTTTTTTGTTTATCTTGTTGCTGTTTTTTTTTTAGTCTAATTTGTTATTTTTTTGCCCATATTTTTTTCTGATCTAATTTGTTATTTTTTTCCCAACGTTTTTTTCTGATCTAATTCTGATCTAAAATTTTTTTAGAAAAACTTTTTAAAATCTTTTTCTTGTAACAAAAATATATTTTAAATTTAAAAAAAATGAATTTGAATCTTTATTCAATTATGAATTCTTTTTGTTTTCTACAAACTCTGTGCTAATTTTTTTTCTACTAGCCTAAAGTTTTTTTATGCTTGTAGGAACAAAAAAAGTTTTTTTATGCTAGTAGGAAAATGTTTTAACTAACAACCCTATTTTAGCCTTAAAATTCTCAATTTTAAAAAACTTGATAACTTATTGCAAAGATGTTTTCCTGCTTATCCTACCTATAGCCACACACTCCTGCTCTTTTTCATAATCTCTTTTTATCTAGACATCTACTTGGCTTCCTGCATAAATATTACAATTGCGTAATAACTTAATAAATGTTAAATAAACTTGCAAGAATTAATCAATTTAGAAATTGAATTAAATGGTTTTTATGAAAGTTTAACTTTCTTAAGTTAATTTTGTCACCAACTTTTTTGTCACCAACAACAATACAACAAAGTAAACAAAAATTAAAAAATAAGCTTAAGTAGTAGTAATACAAAAAACATATTAAAACATATATATGTATGTTATATATATATGTATGTTATATATATATGTATGTTATATATATATATGTTTATATGAATTCGTTCATACAAATAAATAACATATACATATTAACAAAAAATTAATACAGAATAGTAAGCAAAATATTTATTTTCTTCTTTCAGGAATGAGATAATATTTTCTTACCATTATGATGTACTGTGTCAACTTTTCTGTATACATGTTTGCACACATGTTGTACAGGATTTTATTTACTTTTGTTAAACAAGAACAAATTCTTTTTTGCAGTTTTTTCATTTTCAGCCAATTGTTTTTATACTCATAGCCTTTAAGGACCAGTAATCCTCAATAGGTCATAATTCTGGGACATGAGCTAGGGTATCTAATATAGGTAATATAATAGATTTTTTTTTCATACAGGTAATTGTTCACACTTATGGCATAGTGCAAAGAGGCCTGATAAAAGTGAATTGCAGAGTGCAAAGAGGCCAAAATACATAATAATCCTCACTGTGATATTTGTTAATAAAAGGAATTAATCTTTTGATGATGCAATTATTTTTATGTCATTTTTATTATTATATTTTTTTATGTCATGTTTGGTTAATTGCCAGTCCTGCAGGAACGATAAATGGTTGAAAGATTTCACCAGAGATATGGAAATCTACACAATTTTTTTTTTCAAATTTTTTTTTTGTGCTTATATTTTACATTTTTTTGAGCATTTTTTGGATAAAAAAAGAAAATATCTAAGTAAAATCTACTAGAATTTTTATTTGTATGTTAAATTGTAAAATACGACTCATCATCAATGACAAAATCATAGTTTCTGAATTTGTGACAAATTCTTTCACAGTTGCAACTGCTCTAACTCTTTATCAGTGCGATGAAGAACTTTTTTTTTTTAATGTTTTTACAATGTAGGAATGACTGCACTTGAATTTCTTTCTAATTTTTTTTGTTGAAGTTCCAAACCAGTTGTTCAAGAGATCTTTCAGACGATGTTACAAACATAATTTTTATTTTTCTGCATGATTATGGATTATTGTTTTTCCATTTTGCCACAAAGCATTTAATGGTTCTTTTGTGGTGATTATAGGAAACAAAATACTTAAAATTAGTTTAGCATTAGGATGCAAATTACAATATTTGTTTAATTAAGTCGTTGACTACATTTTGCAATAACTTTTTTTTATTAACTCATCTAAATAAACAAAACTTTCAGTGAAAGAAAACTAACACTTTAAAAAAAACTGACAATTTATAAGAAAAACAACAGGAAAAGTGAGGCTAGATAATTAAAAATTCCATAAGTTTTAATTGCTCAATGAATGTGCCAAATTTTTGTCACCAGGTGTTCAATTAGAAGGTGAGGGTTTTATATCAAATGGCAGAACCAAGAGTATTAGAAACAAAAGATAAAAGAGATAAAAGTTTTTATTAAGAATAAATGTTAGTATAAGATAATAAAAGTTGGACTGATGTCCAGTCCAAAGTGAAAATTTTTTTACAGGAAGATATCATGGTATATTATCTCCATAATATCATATTATTATGGAGATATTATGGAAAAATTTTATTTATCTATAAAATAAAAAATTTATTTAATCTGAGATTCTGAAACATAATTTTAGTAATATTATTATTTTTATTAATTTAATTTTTATTATATTTATTTTGAATATTTTATTTAAAACTATTTGTTATTAAGCATACAAGATTAGTTAGCTTGTTTTAGTTATGACATTTTTTTCATTTTTTTCTTAATTGTCAGCGCTTTAGAATTTCCTCCAACTTTTATGTTTTCTTTTGTTTTCTAGATTTTTATTTGTATAATTTAAGTTATATTGCAAACAGTTTTTTGCTATATCTTTTTTTTTAACTTATGTAGTAATTCTCTCCTAACTTATATAGTGGTTTACCTCTTTGAAAATGAATTTGCTTAAAAAAAAATTAAACAACATTACACAGCTTGAGTCAACATTCCTTATATCATTATGAAACCTATAGATTAGACAGTTTAAAATCTTTTTTGTTTGTCTATATCAAGGGTTGTCAACATTTTTGTACTCTGGAGCACATTTTATCTTTATTTAAATCTTCACACTATATATATTATATTGTTATTATATCATATATAATAATTGTTTAGTTACTATTTTATAAACAGATATATATCATCATCACTTTCTATCAACAGTCATTATAGAGGTATGATTATCAGAAAGTTCATTAATATAGATAAAAAACTTTATTGGTTCAATGAATTTTTTTCATCCTTGATTACTTGAAATTTTAAAAACGACCCCTTCAAAGAAACTTGAAGAGTAAGCCATCAACAACAACTTCAGTCATCAACAATCAGCCTTTAGGTGAAAAGTAAGTATTTGAATTAATAAAAAATGTTAAGCTTTACAGTCAGCTCAGTGTTGCTAAAACAAAGCCATTTAGTGGGATGACCATTTAAGTCACTAATAACAACTATTGACTTGGTCAATTTAATCAGAATCTTGGTAAGTCTTGTCTTGGTAGTTGTGCTAAGAAGGAGAATAACAAAGAACAAAAAGAAAGATGATTGAGTGAAGATTGGTGCAAAAATACATATAAGAATAGTCAGAGAACTCAAGTTAATTGCACAACCAATCAGATTTCACAACCAATCAGATTTCACAATCGATAGATTAGTTGATAGATATGCATATGTCCAGGTCAAGCATGTGATAACTCGATTTTTTTACAAAACAAATGATAATAGCCAGCAACACTAAGATCCAAATATGAAGCACACAGAGAGCAAAGACAAATAGGTCTTCACAAAAGGTCTGGTGAGTTTAAAAAGTGGTCTGAGTCAACTGATGAAAACTTTGAAAACAGATGAAAACTTTGTAACTGAATGTTTGTAAAGGATTAATTAAAACAGAATTTTTAAAAACTTTTGCATTTTCAAGTCTAAAACATTTTAGTAGTTAGAAATTGAGATTTGTTTATTTAACACTGTTTTCTTTGACAGTTGTCAAGGGAAACAGTGTAAGCAATCATGCAAAAAATTAGCCTGAACATAATTTGACATTATCAACCACCACCTACATTTACTTCAATCTTGACCAAGTGATCAGAAAAAATTTTTTATTGAAGGACAACCTCTTCAGTCAGATTTGTCAGGCTAACGCAACAAGCAACAAGGTAATTTAGGCACTTGGTTTTCCTGCAACTAAATATTTTCCAAAAATATTATCTAGTTTGTTTCCAGCAAAACATTGTTTTTTTGCAATCTGATACTATTGCTAATTAACTTAGCAACAATTAGCAATAACAACAGCTTAAGATTTTCTTTTAAGGTTGATTGCTTTGAAATCATGTGGGTAGCCCTTGCCCAAAAGGGTTAGGTAGTCACTGCACCTCTTTTTTGTTCCTTCTTGTTAACTTTCAGTGGACTCCTAATTGGCTCTTTCAGTTTGCTTCAAGTGCTCTATTTTTTTTTTTTTTTCTTCGTTTCTAACAAGACTGCAAGCAACCACTATTAGAGTTGGAAGTTACTGGAAGAGAAAAGATGATGATTGTAGAGCAAGATAACGATTGACAGGCGACTTAAAAGATTGTAAAGTGTATGAATCAGGAAAGCAAGATGAAGGAAGCAAATTCCAAAGAACTGATGTTCGAGGAAAAAAGCTAGAGAAATAAGAGTTTTTGGAGCACTTAAGAACAGTCACAGAAAAAGGATGAGACTTGATTGAATGACGAGTAACACGAGAATGAATTTTAGTAGATGGCACAAGAGACGCTAGCTCTTTAGAGCAGTGCCTATTATAGTATTTGTAGAAAAGAAAAGCAGCATTACGATGTGATAATGGTTGAAGGTTGGTTCTAATAATGCCATAGATATGGCATTCCATACAAGGCCGGATTTGAGATTTATAGGTAGAGAATAGAATCTGTAGTAAGAAAGTGTCAAGCTCGATAAAAAGATACAACCTTAGCAGATGCTAATTTTGAAACGGATTCGAAAGATCGGAAGCTGCAACTTTCATACCTAGTTTCTGATCAAATTTTGAGAAAGAAAAAAAGCAGTGTTCCTCTTATCCTTTCTCCTAATAGTTGGTTGACATATATCTCAAATGCTTTAAAGAAGTCTTGCATCGTAATGTTTATGCAATAGATTTGAACAATTCTTTCTGTATGAATTGTTGTGAGATGCTTTTGGCATTTTTTCATACACAGTTTGAGTCAACATTCCTGATATCATTATGAAACCTATAGATTAGGCAGTTTAAAATATTGGGTGGTGTATACCGCCATATTTTAAAATATCCATCAACTAAAACTCAATCTTGCTTGACTTATCATTCATCAGTCTCATTCTTTTACTGTATCTGTACCTGCATGCTCTAAAAACTTTTATTCATCTAGTTTTTTTCCCCACACTTCAACGCTTTGGAACTTTCTCCCATCTTCATGTTTTCCTGACTCATACAACCTTCAACTTTTTAAGTCTTCTGTCAACCATTTCTTTGCTCTTTAACTCTTTTTTTCTAGTAACTTTCAACTTAATAGTGGTTGCTTGCAGCCTTGTATTTTTTATTCTGATTTACTCCCAACATGGCTCGCAGCCTTGTTGAGAGTCAAAATAAAAACTAAAATAAAAAAAATGACAAACTCCCTCCTTAACTTCTTATTTTTCCATAATTTATTTCTTATATTCATAATTATTAATAAATGATAGACAAAAATATTTCAAAATAATAAAATTACTATTCAAATTTACATACACACAGAGAAATGTATTTACAAAATCTAAACAAGCTAAACAAAAAACACTAATACAAACAAAACATTTTGATAAAAAAATCTATCTATATGTCAATGTCATCTTTGGCATTGCATATCATTAGACAATGCCTCATAATTAGGAGAATGTTGATAATCTTGTTAGCAAACAATCATAAAGATGCTTGTTGGTGAGTTAAGATCAATATCTTGATTTTATTAGTTTTATGTTTGAAAACAATTATTCACATTTGATTCACAAATTCACAATGATAAAAATGATTTAATTTTATATGCTGCAATAAAATTTTCTGTCCACTCTAATCCAAAAGTCCTCTGATATTAAGGATTTTAGCAAAATAACATTCTTTAGGTCTAAACTTCTAGTTCTTCTGCCTTTCCTTGAACAAATTCTACAATACATCCGGCCATTTTCATTACATTTATTTGGCAAGTAGAAGCTACAGAAGGAAACAATAGAAGCTACAGAAGGAAACTATAGACTCAATATGTGTAAACTGCAAAAATCTCTTCAAACTGCTTTTTAAGTACTTGAAGGTGCTTAATAAAAAATGACACTTTTAATTCATTGTTCCCTAACACTTTCTTTACATGTGGAAATGTACAAGAGGCTTGATCTGCAGATGTAATATTAACAAATCCAAATCCTTTAAATGACTTTACAGAGCTTATTATTTCAGCTATATTTTTTTCTTTTCCCTGCAATATCAAATAAGAAACAGCCACATATTTCCAAGTCAGTCCCTAACCGAGTTTGTATGTCTGTTAAAATTACATATATTCTTCTTGTGACGTCTTGTATTTGTTAGAAAATCCCTCTAACTAACAATCAGTACCAGTTCTACTTACTTCTATACAAACTTCTTTAAACATCTCACCACCAATGAAAGGTTTCTTCTTTTTTGTCAGCAAGAAATTTAGAAAGAAGCAATGGGAAAATTATTTTTCAAATTAATGAAACAAAATGATTCTTTCCAGTCTCAGATTCCTCCCAGTCAGTGTTAAAACTATAGGTTCGTTATCTTTTACTCGGTTCACTCATTTTAGGACTAAAAAAATAAATAGCAATTGAACTACAGTATAATATCAATTTTATAGAGACAAGCAAGTATTGTCAGCAGTGGAACCACTCATACATACAATATTGCAAACATATAAGTGTATTTAATAAACCTAGGCACTCATAAAAAAATTAAAATTCTACAAATATTTTCTGAAAACTATAAAAGTAAACAGAAAAGACGGTAAAGTGGGTTCGGGTAGAAAGAACAGTGAAAATCTGATTAAGAAGACTGCCCCAATTTTCAATACCAGTTTAGTCATACTTTTTTCAGTTCCTTAATATAAGTTCAAAAATTTCAAAGATATAAAAGTAAAACATTTTATAAGATAAAAGATAAAAAAGTATAATGAAAAAAGAGAAGTAAAAAATCAAAAGTAAATTAAAATAAAAAATTTGTTGTTTTTATTTTATCCAAAATTTTTTTGTTTTTTAGTTGGCAAATTGAATTTTATCAAGAATATTCTTCACTTGCACAATTTATCTAGCTGCATGATTATTTATGGCAATTTATAAAAGAAAATGAAGTTCGTAGTTTCGTAATAATCTTCCGTAATCTTTTAAAGATATATTTAAACATAAAAGTAAACTTATCTATATATAACAAACCTAAGTTTTTAATTTTTCTTTTTTAATCTTTTTTGCTTACATATATGGTTAAATGTTTATATTTAATTTTTTAAAAAACATCTTTTTTCTTAATATGTTTTATTTTCAATTTTTCGTTTTTAGAAATTTTTTTAAATTATTATGTATTATAATAGTTTTGTAAACTTTTTGTAAATAAAGAATTTTTAGTACTTGACAAATAATTTTATCTTGCTATAGTTTAAATTCTTCTATTTTCTGAAGTTTGACCCTTGACATTTGTAAATAGAAAGTTGTATTCTCTTAATTTTTATTTCTCAATCTCAAATATTGTTATACTTGCTATCATTATTAAAAGTTTCAAAAGAAACTTCTTTCATGTAAATTTCATAAACTGTTGTTTATACCCATTGATTTTTGCCATATCTTAATGTACAGGTATGAATTTTTTTTTTATTTTTTAGGTCAATATGCTTTCATTTATAGAAATTCTTAAAGTATTGTTTATTGGGTTAGGATTTATGGGTGACAAAATAAACACAACTATTTATCTTATTTAATGGTGAATGGTGAACTATTTCACCAAAAAGCACTTGAATATTAAAGATTTCTATTATTATAATAATTTGTTGCCCAGCTGAGCAAGTGTTTTGCCAACTTATCCATTATTCCTGCAAAACACAGTATCTGTGGGTAAACCTATGCATTTGTTTATTTATTTAATAGCATAGGTTTTTTGTTTTTTTTCCCTCTTTTCATATTGTCGTTACTCAACTTTAGTTTATAATTTAGATTTAAAATTTCTAATTTAATTTAACATGTTTTGTTAAATTAAATCAGAATCTTCTAATGATATTTAAGTATTTGAATTGAAAAGTGATTATGAAGTTAACCGAGCAACTATATGCTCGAAAACAAAGTATATTATATGGTGTCAAACGTGGTAAAGTACCTGCTGTGCTTCGACCACGTGCTCCTCCTTTGAAAAAAGTTGCTGGAAGTAATTTTTTATCCTTTTTTTATCACTTTATATAATGTTTAGATTTTTTTAAATTTAAAATTTAATTTTTAAAATTAAATATTTCTCATTTTGTTTTTAAATTTTAAATTTTTGTTTTCACTTTAGCACCATCCTGCGTTGAGCAAATGTCAAGTATGTTTGATTGCTGGAAAGTTAATGGTCACAGTGACGCACCCTGCTCAAAAGAGATAGAAGCATTTCTTTTGTGTGCTAATGAATCAGTAAGTTGATGCTTTTTAATGTGTAAAATTTAAACTTGTGTTAACATGTAGTACAATGAATAAATAACATGTGATTTACAATGATACTACAATACTTAAACTATTATGCATTGAGCAAATAGCACCTATCTTTTTCTATAAGATAAATATAAAAAAAGTAAATATAAAAAAAGAAGTTGATAACATTAACTATTAATAATAATAACTAGAACCCATGAAACTGATCATGTTACGTCTATATCATTGCTGCAAAGCAAAACTATTTTAAGTCCATTTTTGGTGATTATGATAGGTCTATGTTTTTAATCCTACTTTTTTTTTTAATTCATTATTGTTACAGTAATTATGTTATACATATGTTTACAAAATTTTTACAAAATTAAATTTCTTCTTACAGTGCATCAGGTAACATCTTTAGGATTATTGGTTCCTTCCTTTCCAATTGTAGCATAAAAGTTATCCTCGATGGACAGCACTCTTCTTCATATCCTGTAGCTTCAAGGGTTCCTTAAGGTTCTATCCTTGGCCCTATACTCTTTTTAATTTACATTAATGATCTTCAGAAATTCTCACATCTAAGGTGGCATTGTTCGCTGATGATACTATCATTTATCTTTAATTCAGATAAAGCCCAATTTTTTCAGCCAATTGTTATTGCAGTAATTTAGATCTTCCTATATTTATGAACGGTGATGTACTCATATATTATATTGTACGAACTTCCAGATATTCTCACATCTAAGGTGGCATTGTTTGCTGACGATACTACCATTTAATCTTGTCCTAATAAGAAACCAACACTCTCTGATTGCTTGGAGGGGGCATTTGAGCTTGAAAAGGATCTCACTTTTGCTACAGCATGGGGCTTACAGTGGCTGGTGAACTTCAATACAGATAAAACTCAATTTTTTCAGCCAATCATTATCACAATAATTTAGATCTTCCTATATTTATGAACGGTGATGTACTCGATGAGTCATCTACTCTTCATCTTCTAGGATTAACTCTTACCTCCAATCTTTCTTGGAAACCATATATCAAATCAGTTGCAAAATTAGCATCTGCTAAGGTTGCATCTCTTTATTGAGCTCTACACTTTCTTACTTCGGATTCTATTCTCTATCTCTATAAATCTCAAATCCGGCCTTGTATGGAATACTGTTGTCATATCTGGAGTGGATCTTCTAATGATACCCTTTCTCTTTTAGACAAGGTGCAAAAACGAATTGTAAACATAGTTGGACCTGCTCTTGCAGCCAACCTCCAACCATTATCACAATGTTGTAATGTTGCTTCTCTTTCTCTTTTCTACAAATACTATAATGGGCACTGCTCTAAAGAGCTAACATCTCTTGTGCCATCTACTAAAATTCATTCTTGTGTTACTCGTCATTCAATTAAGTCTCATCCTTTTTCTGTGACTGTTCCTAAGTGCTCCAAAAACGCTTATTCATTTAGTTTTTTTCCTCGAACATCAGCTTTTTGGAATTTGTTTCCTTTATCTTGCTTTCCTGATTCATATAATTTGCAATCCTTTAAGTCATCCGTCAATCGTTATCTTGCTCTACAATCTTCATCTTTTCTCTTCCAGTAACTTCCAACTTTAATTGGTGGTTGCTTGCAGCCTTGTTGGAAGCAAAGATGTTTAAAAAAAACAAAAAAAACTGTCTAATGAATGTAGCATTTAAGTTGAATTAGAATTTTTGACCAGGTGAATTGCATAGAATCATAATATGGCTACGTATAAAAATGTTTTTCTATTGTTTCCAATACATTTTGTTGTACAATATGCACAGTACCATTAAAAAAGATTTTCTTTTAACTAAAAATTTGAAATGTTTATTACATCCAAGAAGTCCAAGACTTCAAGTGTGATAATTAATTCTTTGTTATCATATATATTTTAAAATGCAACTTTGCAAACTGCAAAAATTTTAATAACTTTTGATTTTTTAAGATTCTAAAAAAAAAAAAAACTAAAATTAAAGGTAAAATTTTGTAAGCTTTTTTTTTGTGCTGATTTGCAGCCATGGCGCAGTTGTAGCGCACTTGCCTCAGAAACAAAAGATCCGTGGTTCAAAACTAGGTAAGTTTTGCAGCATCAGTTAGGAAAGAGGCGTGAACTTCCAATTAAATGCTTATCGACGATGCTCTGTGAAAAGACCATAAAGACTTCTTTAAGCACCTAAATAAGATTTAAAAAAAAAAAATCTTAAAAAAAAAAAAATCTTGAAAAAAAAAAAAATCTTGAATAATAAATTAATTAACAAGCTCTTAATAAAAACTTAAATTCTTGATATTTGTTTCTTTTGCAGTTGTTTTAACTCGGCATTTAGTAAAAAAATAAAGTATTCTTATTTAGAATACTTATTTCTTGAATCTTCAGGCTCGTCATCTGAAACATTAAATGAACAATTGGAAAAAAACTATTTGCCATTTTTTGAAGGCGGGGCAATCAAATTCAAAACCTTAGAGAGCTGGCTAATTGAAGGAATAAACAATTTTAAAATTTCTGTATTGTTAAAGTTTTGTGCACTGAAACAGCCATATAGTTCCCAAATATAAATCTTGATACAAAGTTCTAGTTTCAGAAAGTTTTTCAAGTTTGAAACAATCAATATCATGGCCAGAAGATAGCGTTCTTAATAATACACTACGTTTTTTAATTAAATCATCTAGAGATGTAACAGAGGTGTCTTAGATATGTAACGGAGGTATATCAGAACCGGAGGTTCAAACTAAGACTTTTGATTCATAGTTTATAAACAATTTTTAATAAATGTTTTACTTTTTTTAACTTTTTAATATCAAACTTTGTTTAACTTTTTAATATCAAAACAAATGTCTTGAATCAAAACTGTCTATTTCAATAAAATGCGCTGTGCTTTCACATTTGATCTTTGTTATAACTTCCTATTAGGTCTATCAGAACTTGAAAAAATCAATCAAAATCATTCCAACCAAAACCAATCAATCAATTTGCTTAATAATGTAATTGAAGAATTAGAAGGTGCATTTTTAAGAAAATTGATTTTTATCTCAATTAAATGTTCAGTTGTTTTATTCAAAATGGCACAAAATTTAATTTCAGCTCATGTTTCTGACACAGAAATAAAGTCTTCTGGAGGGTAACACAAACTTTTAGATTTAGATAAGTTATTGTAAGATGGAAATACTTCACAATAAGGATGGCAGTCCCAGAATCCTGTACAAATTGTTCGTCCCAAAATTCAGAGAGTTACAAAATTTCTTGGGAATTAAAAAAAAGGTACAACAAGTTTAAGCTTGATTTGTAAATAAAAAGTTTTTAAAATAAAAATTAAATTTATTATTAATTTTATTAATTTAATTAATAATTTAATTATTAAAATCTAAATTAAATTAAATTATAATTAAAGTCTTTAAATTAAATATAGGCTTTGGTATAGCAACTGTTTGATTATATGTTTGGTATAGTTGCTCTCTCTGTTTGATTTTGTATTCTCTTTGCAATGTTTTATTCTCTCTTTTACTGTATTTTATCGAAAATACAAACTAAAAACATTGCTCTTCTGCAAAATATGTACATATATGTATAAAATATATACATATATGTACAAAATATGTACATATATGTACAAAATATGTACATATATGTATAAAATATGTACATATATGTACAAAATATGTACATATATGTACAAAATATGTACATATATGTATAAAATATGTACATATATGTACAAAATATGTACATATATGTACAAAATATGTACATATATGTATAAAATATGTACATATATGTATAAAATATGTACATATATGTACAAAATATGTACATATATGTACAAAATATGTACATATATGTACAAAATATGTACATATATGTACAAAATATGTACATATATGTATAAAATATGTACATATATGTACAAAATATGTACATATATGTATAAAATATGTACATATATGTATAAAATATATACATATATGTACAAAATATGTACATATATGTACAAAATATGTACATATATGTACAAAATATGTACATATATGTACAAAATATGTACATATATGTACAAAATATGTACATATATGTATAAAATATGTACATATATGTACAAAATATGTACATATATGTACAAAATATGTACATATATGTATAAAATATATACATATATGTACAAAATATGTACATATATGTATAAAATATGTACATATATGTACAAAATATGTACATATATGTACAAAATATGTACATATATGTACAAAATATGTACATATATGTATAAAATATGTACATATATGTACAAAATATGTACATATATGTACAAAATATCTAAAGCAATAGTAACTCTCTTTTTTTTTTACCAGAGAAAGAAATTTATTTTTGTTTATTAAAAACAATGTGAAAAGAACGTTGCAGGCTTACAAAAAATCACTGCGAAAAAGGTTTTATAATCCAAAACTATTGTAACCAGAAGTTCCATAAACTAATCAGTATGCAGAACTGGCAATCAAGTTTCTTCATTATTTTTATTTTTTCTATAAAATGAAGGAGAAAGTTTATTTATTAACTATTAAATTTTTGACTAACATTGTGCTAATTACTTCACTTTTATTTTTTTACCAATCAGTAAAAAAAAAAAAATTTAAACCTATAAAAAATGTATATATAGTGACTCATAGTTTATAAACAATTTTTAATAAATGTTTATAATATCAAAACTAATATATTATTAAAAATAAATAAAACTTTAGCACTTGCTAATGGGAAGATCAAAAATTTTTAATAGAAGGAATACCTTAATTTTATTATGAATTTTTTTTATTCATTCTAATTCCAATGTGTGCATGGTTTGAATTCCATTTTTAAGCCCACTCAATTTAATTACAAATATGTGGGTGATTTACAAAGGTTTTCTTAACATCGCTTTAATTAACGAAGTTCGTTTTTTAAATAAATTAAGTACCGTTTATTAAAGTAGAAATTGTTTTTTGAAGATTAAGATTATATTTGAGATTCAAATGGTTTATTGTTAAATAATGAAAAATCTGAAGTTAAAATTAAGCACCAAGTTATTGGACCTGCTATAACAAAAGTCAAAAAAATTGTAAAATTGTTTTAAAAGGTCCCCAAACAAAGTTGAAAATTATTTACGAAAGTAAGTAAAAGTTGAGTTTGGAAAGCTCACCCATTTAATCATGGGTCGCAAAACCTGATGGAGCAGCTTGTTGCTTATGCTAGACTGATTTGTGAAGTTAAAATTAAAAGAAAATTAGTGTTAAAAAGGCACTTCTACATTTAGAATTGAATTCCAACATTGACAATTCAATTAAAATGAATGAAAAGGAATGTAAAATGCAACGTTAAAGCAACTATGGTAGCACTTTGTGGACGAGATCTATAAAGGTAGAAAAATAACTTTTAAAATTCAAAAAGAAATACTGTTCTTTGATAGTAGTAGCTCAAGATGTGATCACCTTCAAAGAACATGATTATATACTATCTATAAAATTAAAATACAAAAAAAATTGCATAAGTGGTGCCCTGTAGGTTTAAAAAAAATTTTTTTTTTTAAATCTACAAGGCACTACTTATGCGACTTATTTGAGTTAAATTTTCAATAAGATACAAAGTACTTACCTTCTAGAGTAAAATCCATTTTAGTAACAAAATGAATCCATGACAACAACAAAATAATTTTTTAAATCTTTTGTTAAATGGTACTACAAGTATTGTAAACTTTTAACTCAAATTTTTTCATAAATAAAATTACATTTTAATGTTTAACATAAATAATGACTCAAGATATTACCAATGAGGAATTGTTTTTGTGAATATATCATCATCTAGTCGATTCTTTAAACTGACTTTTGTCCCCTAGCTTGTATAAAACTATTCACCGTGCATTGTCTTGGCTAGTTTCGTCGTCTGGCTCTACAAAATCGTTTAAACATATATAATATAACATAATAGAAAACTGTAGTAGTTCGAAAACTATGTGTGAAATTAATAGTAATTAATTTCACTTTGACAGCATATACATTGTGTAGTTATTCTAGGTAAATAAATTAAATTATAAATTACAAATCATACAGCTCAAGATATTTATCAATGTGAGTTTTGAATAAGTTCAAGCTTTCACTTTTGATTTGATAAAATCTGGTAGTTTGTTTCTCATTGATGAGACTCTATTTGTTAAGAACTGATGACGAATATGAATTTTAATTTATGGCCCTTTGTGTTGGGCTGATACAAGAAAAAAATATTACAATTTAGTTCTACAATATTTATTATTTTAATTAGTTTTTACATTTGAATTACGTCACCTCTTTTACGTCTTTTGTCCGGTGTGCTTAAGAAAAGTATTTTCTTGTTTCATAACTTTGTTTTCAATCTGGGGTATACATTTAGTTGCGTAACGTTGAACTTGTTCAAGTGCAATACTTTTAATGTATGAGCACCATGCCTGTATCGCAAATTCAAAACTGGGTCTTATAAATGTTACGTATAGTATCTTAAACATTTTTTTGTTAATGTAATGAAATATTTTTTTCAACATTCCAAGCATTGAATAAGCTTTTGATGCGCAATTGGTTATGTGACTTTCCCATTTAAGATTTGATGACGTAGTCATTCCAAGATCTTTTTCGGTATCAGAGACTACTAATATTTTGTCGTCTTTTATAAATATAGGCAAGGTTATTTTTTCCAAAGTGCATAATACTATATTTTCCACTATTAAATTGTAATTGCCAGATATCTATTACCATTCGCAGGCTTGGTTAATTTCATTCTGAAGCAATTGACAATTCTCAGAGCTAGCTACTTTCCTGATTAACTTGGTGTCATTTGCAAAGAGTTTAGAGTTTTCTAAAATCTCTAGTAAATCGCTGATATATAAAATGAATAAGATTGGATGTAAATTTTGGAATAAGATAACACTAATATCTTATATCGTATTTTAAAGCTCATGAATATGCAAAATATAATCGTTATGACATCGCTTTATAATTGCGTTATGACATCGCTTTATAATTGTCTCATCATGATTACAAAATATTAGGAAAATATAGTTAAGTTACAACTGTATTTTGTACTTAAAAGTTTTAAAATCTTTTTCAAAACTTTAAGTTTGTTTTATCAAAAAAAGAATATTTAAAATAAATAGTTTCAATTGTCATTCATTGACATTCAATTGTCTATCATCTGCGCTTTTATATTTTCCCAAAAGTTATTATATATATATTGAATATATTTTTAATTAAGTATATTTATTAAAAAATACTAAGGTTTTTTTTTTACACATTTTGTCATGTTTGTTTATTTATTTATTTTTTGCGTTTGTTTAATTTACTTATTTTTTCTTTACACTTTTTTTTATATATATATTTTCTCAAGTTCATATTAGTTACAATTTTTTTCACATCATAATATAAGCAAAATATACTTCCGTTTAAAAAAAAAAAAACAGAAAAAATAACACTCAGTTAAAAAAGAATAAAATATAATAAAATAAAAATAAAATAGTTTTAAGAAAGCATTAGTTGAATATATTATGAAAGACTTGTTAAAATGATATTGTTATAGGGAACTCGTAGAAGTCTTATCATCGTTAACACTTAATAACATATGTGACGCATCTGACCAAAACCAGTCGGATGTCGCGTTATGTTATATTGGGAAAACCATCAAAACATCTCAAAAATTCAATTTTTATCATTATTTATTTTTTTGCATAATTGTTTACATAATTTTGCATAATTGTTTACATAATTATGTAAACAATTATGAAAAAAAAAAAAATAATGATAAAAATTAAATTTTTGAGATGTTTTGATGGTTTTCTCAATATAACATAACGCGACATCCGACTGGTTTTGGTCAGATGCGTCACATATATAGATAAAAGTTTGAACAACGACTTATAAATGAGATTTATACTCAATATGCTACGTATGTTGTGTAAAATAAACTCCAGGTGTATGTAAATTTTTTTAAATGGTATTATCTTATAATTTTTCTGTTCTAAGTTTAAATTTAAAATTTTAATTGAAGTAAGCTGAGGTAATCGAGGTAAACTAAAATGACAAAAGTTTTAACTGTTGAAAGCTGATGTTGAAATCGCAAAAAAACTAAAATTCCAAATTTAACTAAAAATCTCTAAGCTATAGCACGGACCTGTTATGAAAATGTAAACAGTTTAATATATTTTCATTTTTTGTGTTCTCTTTTTCGTAAAAGATATTTAATCAACGCTTAGTTTGTGTGTCAATACGAGTTTTTCCTACTAACATGATTCCGCTCTTCTACCTAAATTGGCTCTTCTACCTCGTACACTCTTCTACCTCGTACACTCTTCTACCTCGTACACTCTTCTACCTCGTACACTCTTCTACCTCGTACACTCTTCTACCTCGTACACTCTTCTACCTCGTACACTCTTCTACCTCGTACACTCTTCTACCTCGTACACTCTTCTACCTCGTAAACTCTTCTACCTCGTACACTCTTCTACCTCGTACACTCTTCTACCTCGTACACTCTTCTACCTCGTACACTCTTCTACCTCGTACACTCTTCTACCTCGTACACTCTTCTACCTCGTACACTCTTCTACCTCGTTCTACTCTTATGTTTTTAATTGTTGTTATTGCTTTTTTCTAAAAGCAAAAAAAATTTTGAAATGTTTTTTGTAATTTATTAATTCGAGATGATTATAAAACAGAATGATTTATCTTATAGATGACTTTATAGATAAGAAAGTGAACATTTGTATTACTATTTAATTTTTATTCTTTACATTATTTATAATTATTTTCAGATTGAAAATTATCATGTTGCTAAAAAGGAAAAGAAAACTGGATGGAACCAAGAAAAACTTGACGAACTTATCGCAAGATATACTGTTCCGCGTAATAAAGATGAGAAAAAACAGTTTTTACCGATAAAATAATGATATTACCTCGCAAAGTTTATTATCTTATAAAACATAGTTTATAGCTTCCTCCAGGCAAATTGCTTGCACAAATTAATTTTAAAGCATAAAAAAAGCGGCATAGTCATATTTTAAAAGTTTTGAGAAAGTATTGATATCTTAAAAAAGTTATTAAATGAAGCGAAGAATAAAAAATTTAAAATAAAAAACATTTTATTTTATGTAAACTATTAATAAATCAAATTATAGCTCTTTATAATTTGTGTATGTATGTAAAAATGTAAAAAAAAATTTAAGTGATTAATGAAGACTTTCTCAAAACATTTTAAATGTGAGTGACTTCGATGTAATCGATTGCGACTTGAAGTCGTATTTTTTAGAATCCTAATTTATCGCTCTAATTATAATTCTATTGGAAAATATGACTCGTGAAGCTAAAATTTACCGGTGATTTAAGGTTACCTCCAAGAAATTTGATACATCCTTCCCCGTAGACTTAATTACCTAATCTTAATCCTAATCATCCTGCCCCATAGACATAATCACTCTAATCGATGTATTTAAATCAAGACTTCAAAGTCCTAGTTTACAGGATCTTTAGTTTACCGAGTTATTATAGAACTTATCACCGCGGTGTAGCGAATTTATTATAGAAAAATTCACCGCGGTGATAATTTCTATAATAACTAAAACCTGCAGGTTTTAACTTTAGTTGAGTCTTTTATTCTTTAAAAGTTACTATCATGTAAAGCGAGGCTGTCAAACTCGCGACCCACGACGTATAAATTATTTAGTTTTTTGGCGAGTTATTTAATTTTTTTATTTCGTTCTCAACAATCGCTTTTTTGAATTTTAATTTCTATATTGTTATTTCCTATTTATTTTTGTTTATTTTGTAATTTCAGTTTTTATTTTTAAAAAAGTTCATTAAGAGAAAATTTCTTTGAGGAAAAATTTTTTTTTTTTTTTTTGCGGTCCACCTAAAATTTTTTAATTGTTTATTTGGCCCATGTTAGGATTTGAGTTTGCCAATATTTTAAAGAGTACAACCACCTCATTTTGGTGAGAGTAAAAACTTTATACCGTTATATTTCTCGAAATTTAACAGATTATTAGTTGAGAATTAAATTCTGTCGATTTAATTTTCAACAAAGAATAAGTAATAATTTAAAAAAAAATTAATAAATAAACTTATACCGGGGGTATTCTTGTTTCCAAACTCCAGTGATTTGAACAAATCACTGCAATTTTATAAATATTTTTTTATATATATAAAATAAATTTATATAGCAGGCAAACAAATATAAAGTTATACATTATACAGACTATACAGTTTAAAACTTTATCATTCTGCATCTATATCTTGTTCTAAATTTTCGTCAACTTTGTCAACATTTAGATATACTTCATTTAAGTCATTAATTTCATCAGGTTCAGACCATCAGATGAATTTTCTCTATTTTAGTTAATAAGATTGAACTAGTTAGGGGATTGGAAATATGTATAGCTCGAATGAAATATCAAATAAGTTTCTCTGTTTTTTTTCTTCCATGCATGGCATTCACGATCATATTTATAAATTTTGTGTTGAGATTCAGCTGTTTCTTCTCCGAATATGTATATAATATAATCGATTGTACCGAAATATAACCCAGGGGAACTGGTAGATTAATGATATTTTCTCCAGCTTGTGATAATACTTTGTGAATGGAAGTTGGGACTTTAAACCAATTAAACTCTAACATTTTCTTATATGTATCTTTGCAGTATTTATCAATTTTTTCTGGATTTAATGGATCTTTGTATATATTATAATCAATATAATCTTATTATAATCAATTTAATATTGCGGAGCAATTTAAATTTGTTTTTATATGTGAAAAATATTTCTGGTAAAAACTCGTATGAACCCCTCCCCACTTGAAATCTATTTGCTCCGGCCCTATTTTCAAAGATATGTATGCATCAATATCTCCAGCAATAACGACTGAATTATAAATGAAAGGTGGGAATCCATTCTTAAAAAAAAACAGATAACATGTTTTCCTAACTTGTCTTTACTCTACAAAACCAACTTGACTCTTCCTTTTACATTTGCTTATAATGAGAGAAGTTTCAGTAGACTAAAGATCACAAATTATCATTGATAAACAATGACAAAGCAATGTCTTTTTGGATTGATAGTAATTTAATTAAATGTGAGCTTGCTGAGAGCATTGACTTTGCATTATCAATAAATCGTTTTGCTTCAAAACAGCCGACACAGACGTCCGTCTGAAATCTGCATAAACGTTACAAGTCCTAATGATATTCTTAAGACTTCTAGCAAACGTTCTGTACCCGCTAAAATTGAAATCTCGCAGAAAAGATTTTTTTATAAACTAGCTGGAGAGTAAATTTCTTTCTGAATATGTATTCTTAATATGCTTTTAGTATCATGTACGTGTAATATATTTTTAAATAGCCAAACCATTGCAATAATATTAAATGTTTCTTTTTTTTCTTAACGATAATTGTTAACCAAAGTAAACTTAGCAAACTCAAATTTTAGTTTAGTGTCTTAAACTTACTTAATAGTTATGCTAAAAGGACATAAAAGCATTGATAAAATATATTTATCACAAGTGCGATTCTCGAAAAATGTTTCTAAGGGTAATATGCCGTCCACAACCTTTGTCGCCTCCTACTCATTCCTATGGCCCACTCTCCCCATGACACTAAACCTCAATCCGCCACTGAGTATAGTATACTTATCACTATGTATATAGTCCACTAAATCAAAAAACTCCTATTAAGTAATTATGGCAGTTTTAAGGTTCTTTCGCGCCTTTTTGTCGCGCTTTTTTAAAATTTTACAACCATCTTTAATCCGCCATGTTTTCTTACACAGATTCAATCGCAAAAAACAATCATAGAACAAATTTTGTTTTTAAAATTGTTAAGCATCGGAAAATTCTATCCTCAGACCACTTTAAATCACCAAAAGAACAGAGAAATAGTATGCCTTTTCTGGTCGCAAATGAAAGATGAAAATGAACAGCCAATTCAGCGTAGTTAGCGAGAGATCAAACGATTTGCATTTCTTAAAAATGAAAGTTTACATTTTCTTCAATTTTTTGCGTTTTCCGCTTATTTTCGACTATTACTGTTATACATTTTGAAAAAGTAGAATTTTTTCTTATATAATTTGATATTTTTTTTATAAATATTTTTTTAACTAAAACATCAAGCAAAACAAAACTGCCACTAAAATTCATAAAACGCAACGGGGCAGCGTCGTAAAAATAGCTGAAACAAATGTGTTCAGTATTTACATTCCAAAAATGTCTCTTTTATTTAAAAGTAAAAAGACTTTTTGTTTACAGCATTAAAATATTCAATAAATGACTAAAAACCTCTTATCTTTCCGTAAATAATTATGTAAATGCTAATAGGCAACTTGAAAATAGTTGTTGTCAAGTGAAAGAGATAGATCTAGGCAAGATGAAATTAATCGTTGTTGAAATGTAAGAAATGCTGCTCAGCGAGCAGAAAACTTACTTGTCAGAATTCAGTGTCAACTAATGTTATAGTCTGTTAATTTGATTTTACTTTAGGCGATTTAGAACAAAGCAAAGTATACATTTTACTATTTATAGTAACAATTAATTACAGTTTTAAATTTAAATGATTTTAAATTTTTTTATAATTTCAAACAAAATTATGTTCTTCTTTTTTTTTTGTTAGTTGCCTTTGTCATCATTTGATTAGTTTGCTTACTTTTGAAACATGGTTTTAATTTTGTAAATTTAATATGATGTGAAATTTACTCTATTAATCATTAGCCAACAGTTAGAGAGAAGCTGGCGCTTAATTAAGATATGCTGGAAATTAAATCAAGGTAAAAATAATTTTGTTTACTGGTAACAATAAAACCAGTTACTACTATTTATTGCATGTTTTTTTACTTTTTTTAACATGCTGCTTTGGAAACAGTTTCTTTCTCTCCCTCTCTCTCTTAGATGAAAGGGAGAATTAATAAAACATATGTAATTACTGAGTTCTTGTGTATTTCTTAATACCACAATTGATAATGACCATATATACTATAATTGTCCCTTGATTGTTCAAATATTGTAATAAATATTATCTTCTTAGTCCAAGTATTTTATTTGATAAAATATTTTATGAAGTCGTGGTGTTATTTGCCAGTGTTACTACATTGTGTTGTCTAGCCTTTTTATAATCTTTTTTAATTATTCTGTAGTCACAGAATATATATTTTCTGTTATTATTATCCTAATTCTACTAACAATAAAATGCAAATAGTACTTTCGTAATTAAAAATTGTAATTTTTTTTTTTAATTTATAACCTTTTATTTATTTAGCCTTTTTACAACCTTTTATTTTTTAATTACTCTGAAGACAGTAATGTGTGCTTACAAATATTTATTATGCTATGCGCTATTGTTACTGTGTTTTGTGTGTCTATCACTAAGCTGTTATAGCTATTTTTTTATTCTATATATTTTCTGCTATATTATCATCCTAATCCTGCTAACAATAAAATACAAGTAATACTTTTTTAATTAAAAATTGTAATTTTTTTTTTCATTTCTTTTTTTAGGTATTTGCAGGCTTTATTTGAATTTTTTTTTTCTGGTACCTGTGTTGTGACGGATTTTAAAAAGAACTTAACTGATGTTAATGCGGTCTTTATGTCGTTAACTATAAGCAATGACCTGCTGATAGGGAGTCCAAGTTAAAATATTATTTATAGATAAATTTGTATTTAATTTTTTAGATAATATATCAAGTTATTAATGTGTTTTTGTTATTAATGATTTAATTACTCATAACCCGTATTAAGGGTTGCTTACTTCTAGTATTTTATTGTTACTGTTGTAAATTTCTACTGTTATTATAATTGAGGTTGTTATTGTTATTACTACTGTTATTATTACAATGATTATTACTGTATTATTACACAGGCCAACAAAAAATTCTTTTTTCCTGGTGCTGAGCAAACAATTTGTTTTTTTTTTATAGCATTTCTCATTTTGATTTCAAATATGCAACCCGTTTTTCACAATCACGTCAAGTTGTAAAGATAGTTGTAAACATTTATAACATTTGCACTTTCAATTAAAGTGCAAAAGCGAATTTAAAAATCGCGAAAAAAATCATATAGTTGGGCCAGTAATGGTACCAACTGTTAGCCAACTGTTTTATTACTGTTAGGCCGTTAATGGCACCAACAGTTTATTAAACAGTTGGCTAAGTGTTGGTAAAAGCGTTACGTTTTTTTCACGGTACCAACTAAATAGCCAACTGTAGCTAATAGTTGGTTATTAGAATCGAGCCAACTACTAACCAACTGTTCAATGTTTACTGGGTATACCTTCTTAATGGGTCATCCATATGACTAATGTCGTAAATGTATATGTATTTCATTAAAAAACATTGATTTTTATGTCTATTTTGCTTAAAACTACTATTTAACTGTAATTAGACATATAGTTGTAAACTGGAATTTGAGATTCAAATTAAATTTATCTTTATAAGTAATAACATTGATAGTTAAGGAAACCGTCATTTAGTCTATCCAGCTAATTATTTCTAGTTTTTGTACTAGTTTTTTAAATAAATTGAATTTCAATATCTATATAACTTTTAAAGAGCAGATTTTATAAAAAAAAAGCATGATATATATTTACACTTTAATAAAAAATTTAAAAAAATATACATAAATATATATTTATAGCCCTAATTCAATGCTAAAGATGGTAATTTTTTACAACTTTTCATAAAAGTTAAAAAATTGCGGACGTTTTGTACCAAATTTCGTATTTCTTTAAAAAAAGCTTTGGGAAATTTTAAGGCAAAAAAAAATCGCCGTGTACTATATAAAATAAATGTATACCGAGAATATATAATCACTAAATATATCATAAATTTAATACTCTACATACTTCAGAAGTGAAACTCAAAATAAAACATAACAAATCAATATGCAGTAGAGCAACTGAAAATATTTTTTTTAAATAAAAAAAAATCAAGAATATTTTTTGTTGAAAAAATGATTTTTTTAATAGATTGTTTGAAAAATGAGTAGGTAAATTTAGATGAAAAAACAAAATTTGGCCGTACTATATATATATATATATATATATATATATATATATATATATATATATATATATATATATATATATATATATATATATATATATATATATATATATATATATATATGTAAATTATGTTAGTGTATTTTATATATATATATATATATATTTAGCTACGTAAGTCTTCTCGTTATGTAGCTAAATCAATTGAAATATTTTATTAAAAGATAATTATTAAAAGAATTTAAAATTACAGATAAAGTAGGATATTTTCTTTTAATGACCAAGTAATGGGTCATCCATAAATGATGTCAGTAAATATAGGGGGAGGGGGAAGGGAGTGCTGGAAAGTTTGACACTAATTGACAATAGGGAGAGGGGTGTTGAGGCCAAAATGATGTCAATTTAAACTATTTTTTTAGTTTTAATGAGCAGATTTTAACGGTAAATTATTTTTTTTAGTTTTAATGAGCAGATTTTAACGGTATTTACATCTGCTAAATGGTATAGAAATGATGTTTTGTTTGTGGGGAAATTAATATTAAATGCGGGGAATTTGATTTAATATTTTATTAAATTATTTATAATATAATATTATAAATTAATATAATAAGCTTCCCAGAGACATTAAATAAATAACAACTACTAACGTAAAATAAAAATTACTATCTTTTTATTAATATATTACCATTTGACTGCCAGTCAAATTATGTTAGAAATATTAACTCTTTGTATATAAAATTCACAATCGTTATTCGCTCCCTAGTGGATTATAAAATGTGGTTCAAAGTAAACTCATAAAAGTAAACTCATAAATTTGTCATTTTTTGAAATTAAATTGTCGTTATTTCAAATACGAAACTCTAATTGCTCTCTAGTTGATTAAAACGTGATGCAATGCATAACATAGAGTCTATTGCAATGCATTACATAAAGTCTATTGAAAATTCGAAACACTAATTTCTCCCTTGCGGGTCGAAGAAACCCTTTTAAAAAGCTTGCGCTAACGATGAGCAAATCATTATTCTGATTGTGATGTAAACAATACTAATCAATCAATATTAAAATATAGATAAAACCGCCAATACTCCAAAAATAGATAAGCCAATACTCCAAAACAGTCTGTCCCCACGTATACTCCACTTGAATTTGACAAGAATTCCTCACAGTTTGTTGAGCCCACCAATGAGCGATCTGTTATTGATGATCAACAAAGTGCATTAAGTATTGTATTTGTTAGAATTTTACTCTTAATTAGTACTTGCGCTATTGTAAATATCCTTGAAATGTTAACAACTAATTTCAAGATTTGATTTGAATATAATTTACGAAATAAATGCCGTTTTCTGTAAAAAAGTTAATTATATCCAAATATATTTCTTTATTATTTAGAGCATTAAAATTCTCGACGAATTGACATCCGAGATGAACAAAATTGGATTTGCAATCACCAAGAGTGCCCTCTATACTCGTCTACTTCCGAGAAGTTACGGAACATTAGAAGGCAAAAGGCACGTCAAAACAATCCCTGTTAGATTGATCAGTCCTCAGAATGAATCTCATTTAAAACATGTTGACGGACTCTTTTGCAGTTCAACTATAAAATATGTGGAAAAAGTTTGTTCTTTTTTAGGACCAGATGAAGTGTGTTTCATTAGCCAAGACGACAAGGCTAGAGTGCCAATTGGTATCACAGCAGCCAAAAAACAGGCGCCGTTGTTGATGCATTTGGAGTACCGGGTAACTCTCCCGGACCACGACTGGGTCGTGGCTGCTAAACACAAGCTTATACCATCTATATACGCTGGAACTACAACCAAAAAAGATGGTCTCGGAAAAACAGATGCTATTACTTATTCTGGACCTATCTACATTGCTGTTCGATCTGGGGAAACACGCATCCTCGACCGCCTTCGCTCATGGCATAGACTTTTAGCAGCTCTTGGATATCAAAGAATTCGACTCTATTACCAGAGATCCTCCAACTAATATGGTTAAGCCTATCGTTGTGTTTAGCGTCGATGGAGAAATAAAAACCGACGAAAATCCCAGATACCAGAAAGTAATTGAAATCGAGATTCACCATTTCTTGAAGAATAACCTTGACGCTCTTTTCAATTTGACGAACGTTCCAGGCCGCAGTGCATTCAACAGAGCTGAGCGACGAATGGCACCTCTAAGTAAAGAATTATATGGGGTGGTATGAATATTGAACTGTGTAAAGTAAACAACTGGTTTAAGGCAAACAAACTCTCACTTAACGCTGAGAAAACAAAGTATATACTATTTCACAAAAAAACACAAGAAGAAAATCTTCCTCTCAAGTTGCCTAACCTATCTCTAAATGATAAACTAGTAAATAAGCAATCCAATATAAGATTCTTAGGAATCATTGTTGATGAAAAATTATCCTGGCTTCCACATATAATATATATCCAGTCAAAAATCACCAAAATAATAGGTTTGATGTATCGAGTTCGCTCCTACGTCAATAAAAATAGTCTTAAATTAATCTACTTTGGGCTAATTCATAGCTTCATCAGCTATGCAAACATTTCATGGGCAAGTACTCAAGCGGCAAAGATTAAAAAAATTTATAGCCTTCAAAAACATGCCTGCAGAATCATTTACTCAAAAAATAGGCGTGAACATGCTAAGCCCTTAATGAAAGATATGAAAATGATGAATGTGTTTGAAATAAATATCTACCAGCATTTAATTTTCATGTATCGTTATAACCACAATATCACTCCTATAAGCTTTAATAACAAGTTTAAAATAAATAAAAATGATAGTTATAATCTTAGAGCGAATAAAACACATATAAACTGCCTCGGATAATAAACAAATATTCAGAGTACAGCATTCTATATCGAGGTCCAAAAGTATGGAATACTTTTCAAAAAGGATTCAAAGGTACGGTAAATTCGTTAAGTTCATTCAAGTTTTTAACAAAAAAAGAAATTTTTAAAATATAAGAAACGTTTTTGGTTAATGATACTTTGAATAATTTCTCATAAATCTGTTTTTGTTTTATTTCTACTTTTGTTGGTTGTTTATCAATTTTATTAGCGAATTACGCGTTTTATTACGATATTACGATTCTTCCGCACAAACATTACGGTACTCATTTTGATTCTCAAGGTAATTACATTGACAAAAGTTAATTTGTAAAAATATTAATATAATTTTTAACCTATAATAACCAACATATCTTTTTAAATCAGGCAGGACAATAGATGAAAATTTAGAAAAACAGAACTTTGGTTTTGCTGGACAGGCTTTGGCTGATATTTGGTCTGATCTACAAATTGACGGTTATCCAACCATTGCAGAGTATATTGATCCAGACAAATTAGAGCTAGAGTCAAGGAGCCTTTTATTACAAGATCAACGTTGGATTGCCGATCATCTTTTTACAAGCCAATATTTTACTCAAGTTGTGAAATGTGAAAATCGTTCTTGTTGTCGGACTATTAGAAGCTCTTACTTTACTCTAATTAGAGCAAAATTTCTTCCGCCACCTGTCCCTGTCAACCAAATGAGAGACGGGCTCAAAGCAGTAGATGTCTCAGAAGGAGCAAAAAAATTGTTTCCATCATCCGCCTTTATGCTCATTGCATCAAACATTGAAAGTATTCTTCCTCGTACTCCCAAAGGATTTCCAATTTTGCCGTATGATGCGTTTTGTCCATCAATTCAGCCTAGCTGATAGAATCTGTAAAAAGTGCAATATCTACTTTGCCTCTCAAGCTATGTTGAAAAAGCATGCTTCTATCCATTCTTCTTCTATAACACTCCCTCTAATCAAAAGGGTCCAACCTGTTCGTATCGCTGCCAAGCGTCAAACAGAATTTTTGGCAGTCATTGCCTTGCGGAAGAGTTCGGAAACTGCTGAATGGTTAAATGAAAATGAAGTTGACGCAACGAATTTGATTGTACCTCAAGAATACGATATCCTTTTAGAGCGCGGAGAGCATTCACTACCTATTGTTTCAATCGATGATCACTTCAACAACCCATGGGAAGATTATATTAAAGATATATAATACAATTTGCTTAGTTGATTATTTAATGAGATATCGACTATTATATAATATAATTTGATGAGATCTAATATTATACAAATGTATAATTTAGTCTGAAAAAAAATCAATGGTTTTTAAGCATTTTTATTGTTTTTTAGGGGGGGGAGTACACAAAAACTGACATCATATATAACGGGGGTTGGCCAAAAATTGACAGTTTGACTAAGGGGAGAGGGGGAGTCAAAAAATTGAGAAAAATTACTGATATCTTTTATTGATGACCCCTAACGTAACAAAATCTAGATATGAGACGCAATTAAAATATGTCTCAAATATTGATTTTTTTAACGTTACGTTACGCGTCAGTTTACACTTTCTAAAAGTTGCACATTTATAAGTTAAAAAAATACCCGATATAGACGTAACTTTGATAATTTTTTTTCGTGACAGATTTATAAAAAAAAAAAATTGAAGTAACCAATATAATAAACTTATTTAAATACAAAGTTTTACCTTCCTACGACAAAACTAACGCATACCGACAGAGCTCTGAAGATTTTGAAAATGGCTGTTTTTAACCCTTCTCGTTATGTAATCAATTGAAACACTTATATTTTATAAAATATTTATTAAAAGAATATAAAATTACAGATCAAGCAGGATATTTTCTTTAAGTGTCTTTTTTTACAGTCTTGATACAGATACTTCCACACAGCGTAGCAATAATTGCTTTTGTTCTTTCTTTGCGGTGATGTTTCATGGTGAAACCATGGTGACCATGAAAATCTTTGTTTTACTGCTCTTTTACGTGCATCATTAAGATGCATCACTTGAGGAATCACGTGCATCACTTAAGGAAAAAAAAAATTTTTTTTTGCCTCCATATAGACAACATCTTCATCCGACGTTGAAACGGGTCTCTGGAGGAAGTTCTCATTAACTTATAATCAAGAAAAGAAGTTTATGCATTTGACAGGCACAAAATCAAAGTGCTCGTTTATCCCTGGCGCTAATTTTGATCTGGGATTGCAAGAAACATATCCTTAAAGAGTAAATAGCTCTAGCCATCCACCTCGTTTGATGCGTTGCTCCAAGAGGTCTGATTTTAATTTTTTGTTCTAATTATCAATTTCTAAGGTATTATCAATTAGTTCCCGATAATAATCACGTACAATAGTTTTTGTAGTTCTTGATTATAAAATGTCAACAATTCTTCAAATGTTGTATTACTAAATATTGCTTGACGATATCAGTGTAAGTTTCTATAGCAGTTGACGATATCAGTGTATGTTTTAAAACTTTTTGGATTTTTGTTTCAAATAAACATTTTAAAACCAGTTCGTAAACGTGATGGCGACAAGCAAAACGTAGTTATTCCCTGTCTAGTTTTTGATTCAAAAGTATACTAGCTCCTTTTAATGGCCCTGTATTATAATCTTTTTTGCCTAAAATGTGATGAAGTTTTTTCTTTTTTTTTTTGTTGTAGTTTCAGAACTTACTATTTGGGTTGACGGTAACAGTTCCTCAGGGCTTTTATCGGTGCTAGTGTGTGATCGATGTTTTTCATCGGTGCTGGTGTGTGATCATCGGTGCTAGTGTGTGATGTCTTTGCGTTTGTATAAAATCTGGTGTAATAAGAAATGACAAAAAATCACTAGAAACATTTGCTAATGTCTTTTTTTTTCTTCTTTTAATTTTCTCTGTCTTGTCCTTTCTTCTTTTTCGACTAATTATTTGTCAATTAAAAATTAACCGAAAAAGAATTCTGGACGCCTTGGTTCTCTTTGTTTATGTATTTTTTACAGTTCCAAAACATCAGCTATATCAAGTGCATGCACATAAACCTGTGCTATATCAAATAAATTATCTAAATTGTTTCGAAAGTTCTCCTCATGGTGCTTATAAATATCTTTTTTTTTTTTGGTTTTTTTTTTTTTTTGCAACTCTCTCCAAACACAATGAAGAACTACAAGTTCTTTTACACAGTTAGGTATAGCTCTAGTAGGGATTCTAGCTTTTTTCCCAAAATGCAATACACTCTTGATTTTGACTCTTTTTTTAACACTCGCGAATGTTAAAAAAAGTACTGTAAGAACTTCACGGTTAGACGGTAACTTTGCGCCTGTTATTTCGTAATTCACGTCACAAACTGTGATAAGTTTTTTTTTATTGCTTTCGAATTTTACTGCCATTTCTTAAAAATAAAATAATATGTGTTAGTCATGAAAATTACTAAATTTTTCTAAAACTGCGGATTTGCTTAAAGCGGTTTTTACAACGTCACAAAATTGACAATAACAATCTATTTACAATTATTGTAAGTAGATAATTATTATCTATTTACTATTATCGTTTGGTATAGAATTATCAAGATAATAATTATCTATTAATTTTGTGTCATTGTAAAAACCACTTTGAGCATATTTACCATTTTAACAAATAAAACGAGTAAGCGCAACTATTGAGCAACTTGTACGAACATGATTCGATGCAAGTCGGCACGGGTTATCGTACTCCAATTTATTCCAAAAATTTATTTTCGAGTTTTTTTGAAGCAAATGAAAAAAAACTAAGACCTATGTGATAGAAAATAAAAACTTTGAAAAATAAGGGACACCCTAATATATATATATATATATATATATATATATATATATATATATATATATATATATATATATATATATATATATATATATATATATATATATATATATATGTATACATATATACATATATATACACATAAACACATATACATGTATGTACACATATACATATATACATTCATGCGTATGTGCACATATACAATATACAGGGGCGTCGCCTTGGAGGGGGTAGGGGGGGAGTCTCCCCCTCCCAGAATCTAAAAAATAGAAAAGTTGGGAATTTCCTTGCCACGGTCGGGGCAGTTGGGAAATCGGTGATAAAATCAAAAAATATTTTCTAGTTAAATAAAATTAAAATTTTTGCGAAAATCCATCAAAGATCTAATTCTTTTTTGACTTGGACAAATAAACTTTACGTTTATTAAACGGCTTAAGGCTGTATTCCACAGCTTCAAGTTTTTTTTCGCGCTTCTTTTTTTTGTTATCAACAATAAAAATGGCAGCTGCTAGTTTATGTTTGACTAAAAGCAGTTATTCATTTTTTTTTCATACTTTCTACTTTGAAACGTGATTATTTATTTCCATGAATTGATTTTAACATTTCTGTCTTTGTATAAAAGATATGATAGCATTTAAAATGATATGATTAATTTTTTAATATAGTAATTTTATATAAAGCTTTTATCAGAAAGTATAAGAAAATAAATGCTAAACTCTGATATGAACGTTTTGTGCCTGTTATTACTTCCAATTATCAGTATAGTAAAGTAGGGTCAGAATTAGGTTTGCAGGAGTAATAGGCCTAATAAGAATATATAATAGGATTATTAGTCTTATTCTACTATGATAAGACTCTTATATCTTAACACATTTATTAAGAGTGATAACTTTTATAAACATTAAATCATTTAAAAATTACGGTAAATTATAGCATCTGCGTTTGTTTTCCAGCACTAACTATGAAAAGCAAAAGATATATATTGTTATGTTGCAAGATATATATTGTATGTATGCAAAGCAGTATTTAATAACGACTATAAAACCAGTCATGAAAGATCCGTTCATGGTGGTTTGGTAGAAAGGTTCATATAAAAATAGTGGGAGCCCCAGAGAATTTTTTTATAGCCTCCTTAGCTTCAAAAAAACGAAAAATAGAACCTTCGAATGCTGGTAACGATGTCGAAGTGGATGATGAAATACAAAGTAGTGAGCATACAAAGTTAGACTTGATAATAATTGAAACATCAACTTCAACGTGTGGTATATCCATTGAAGAAGAAACAACATCTTCTGATAAAAAATTTAAACAGGGCGCAAGTTCAAAAATCCAATAGACTTGCTCAAATAGAAGAGCAAAAAATAGAGGTGCAGAATTGAAAAACTGTCGAAATTCTTATCGATAAATGCAAGACTTTGGGATGCCAAGGGCTAGCATTTAGGGAATCAGACAGTGCTTATCAAGGTAACTTTGTTGCAGTTGTGAAACTAATCTCTCGCTACAATCCCACACTAAAAGCCTGGATTGAATTGAGCCCTTCGTCCAAATAGAGTTACATACACGAGTCCATCGTCTCAAAATAAAATGATTAGTTTAATTGCAACTTAATTAAAGAGTAAGATCATCGATGAAATTAACAGCTCCAATTTTTTTTTCGTGATGGCTAACACTACTCCCGATATGTCACATAAGGACATAATGAGTATAGCTGTGAGAACAACCAGTGAAAACGGTGAGATTCAGGAAAGGCTTTTGAAATCCGTCGAATGCACTGATAACACTGGAAAAGGGATGGCTGAGCTAATTTTATCTTCTTTACATAAAGAAGGCATTGACACATCAAAATGGCTTTTCAGTCGTATGACTACGCGAGTCTGGATAATTTAAGGGAGTACAAAAGTATATAACAGAAGAAGTTGGCCATAATGTACCCTGCATACCTTGCCAAGACCACAGAACAAACACTGCTCTTGAACATGCCTGCAATGTTAATACTTTAATACGAGAATTGTTTAATGTCCTCGAACAGTTGCATGTTTTCTTCACATCAAGCACAAAAAGATTTAGTCATTTAAAAGAAAAACTTGAAGTTATTGACTGTGCAATACAGCTTGTAAACCTGTCTAGAACAAGATGGACCGCACGAGCAAAATCTGTTAAGGCTTTAAATCAGTGTTTAGAAAAGGTTATTGATCTTCTTCAGATCATCTAAAATAATAAGATTTTTGATACTAACACGAGAACTAAGGCAATGGGACTTCTGAAAAAAGTAACAACTTTTGATTTCATTAGTACTCTTTTCTTCATGAAGAATATCATTGAGAAGATAAAATTATTAACAGAAATCTTAGAAAGTCCAAACTTCAATGTCATTGACAGTATTAATGTAATTGAAAGTACTGCCAAGTACATACAAAATATCAGTAACGATACCAGAGACGTGGTGGCACCTAAAACGCAGGTACGAATTTCCAGAGGTGGGGCCCGGTGAAGTACTTTTAACAAGAGACAAATAAGCGATCAAGTAAAATTATACTTACAATAAAAAAAGTTTGTATGGATGCAAAATATTACGTAACTCATTTGTATCAGCATAGTTTTTTATTACGTCTGAATGCATCAAATTCCATATTTTCTCATGTTCGATTGACAAGTGAACACGATGCCCAACATGCTCTGATGTCAACCGATTTGCAAAACGAGTTTTGACAAGTTTCAGTTTGCTGAAAACTCTTTCACACTCTGCTGAACTTGTTGGAATTGTACTGAATATCTTGTATAGAACTGCAACAGAGGGGAATACAGCATCTAACATAGTCTTCAGCTTAAAATTGTGAATGATGAAGAAAGAAGGCAAAGTTTTACTATCCTTTTCAGCAACCTTTCTGTAGATCTCCACAAAATCAACCATTTCAGTAGTGAATTTATTTAAACTGATACCATTTTTGAATTTTTAAAGCACTGATTGAATTTTTTCTTCTAAATTTTTTTTTTTTTTTTTTAAATTTACCTCCCCAAGGCCCAGAAGGCCACTACAGACGAGGAAGCTACTTAATTGTGGTTATAACCCTCTCTATAACTCCGAAACACGAACCTTGACGAACAAGGTCGCTGCGCGAAGAAACAAGTTAAACGCGGTACTACCAGGGACGTGGTGGGGATTGAACTCCGATCAGAATTATGAAAAAATCAGAGTTATGAAAATTCTGACTAATATCTTCACTCATATTCTTCAATTAAAAGATGTCTATGCTTTCTATAAATTTCCTTTGTGAAGAAAATTTGTCAACAAAAACTGCAGTTGCTGAATCCACTAGATTATAAACACTTCTGCTAGCCACTGATCTTTAGCCTGCGTAAGCTGCTCAACTTCTTTTTCATCGAAGTCCAGTCGTTTTTTTCTGCGAGTCCTTTTCTCAACAAATGTTTGCTGTTTAAGCTGAGCTTCAGTTGTAATTTTAACAGCAGATAAATAGAATTTTGGCCAACACTGTCCCTTAGTACTTGAAGCTCTTCTATTTATACATAGACAGACATTATAGCAATAAAAAATCAAGTGTTTCTCCTTAAAGAATTTTATTTAGGGGATCCAAGAAAGTAAAAATTTCTTTGAAGAGACATAAAGTCACAATTGTTTCATATAACTGAAATTGGGATAAAAAACCTAGTATTTCACTTCGAATATTTATTTTAAATTCCATGTCATTTGAAATTTGTTCAAGGCAATCGATCACTGCAGGTTATTTTGTCAGCAGTCGGTCAATCAGTCTCTTGAACTGGCTGCTACCCACAGTATTTCTTTATGTGCCTTACAAAATACTACATTTTGTAGAGGCACAGAAACAACAGAAGATTTTCCACAACCTTTTATAACCAGATTTGTTCCATGAGATCCACAATAGATATTTATTGCCATGGGAGAACATTTTTTCAAATGTGTTGCAACTCCTTTGTTTATTCCTTGCATATTGTTCGCACCATCAAAAGACATACCCACACACTTTTGAATATCTACATTATTTAATTTAAGTTCATCTTTGATTTTTTCACTTTTTCCTTCTACAGTAGTTGTTCCAGTTTCAACCATTGAAATCAGATGTTCTTTTACAACGGCCTCTTCTGCAGCAAGCGTAACATAACGCAATTCAAAAGAAGTTTGCTTACAGAGTGCAATATCAATGGTGCAATCTGCTCCTTTATCTACTGCAATTATGAAATCTTGATTATTGTCTGTTTCTTGTACAGATGATTGGTCACTTATCTCTGTTATTGGCTCTGTTTCAATAATAGACTTACTATTGATATTCACAATTGATGTTGATGTTAGTTCTACATTCTCTGTTGTTGTAAAGGACGTCCCAGCTTTTCTCTGTATTTGTGGCACTTGCAGTGACGCGAGACCTGCAGTTAACTTTAATTGTTTTGGATCATTACCAGCTGCTTTCAATTCATGTTATCGTTTTTTAGCTTTTTTTTAGCACCAAATTTGTATTTCCATGTTGCTCTTTCTTTTTTTTTTCCTACACTTCACCTGAAACATAAATAAATATAAAATTTATTATGGTTTCTTTCGTTTAAGTTATAACTACTATCGGTCCATTAAATTTATAAATAGTTGTACTATTTATAAATTCCATGGACTGATAGGAAGTGGACTGGAGCATATTGAGTAGTAGTGAATCTAAGTAATAACAAAAATTCATTAAACACACAGTTTTATCTATCAAACATATATTAACCATATTTATCAATGCAAAACAAATGAATACATGCATTTTATATATTTATTGTTTTGAGCTTTTTAATAACAATTTTCTCTTTTTTCTATTGATGGGAGGGTTAATTTCATCAGATAAAGAGGAGACATCGTTTAATCATTCGTCTCTATAATGCTTGTTTTCGGTATTCTTTTCGTTTAGCAATACATCTGCTTCTACATTTATACTAAAATGTTGTAAAAAATGCCCTGATAGAAACTTATAGAACCAAAATTAATTTTTTGATTTTGAGTAATGGGGGCCCAGTTTCTTGAGCCAGAATCAGGGCCCAGTACAAGTCCTCGTACCCTCGTACTGGGCCACCACGTCCCTGAACGATACAGATGCCATGAATAATTTGATTGAAAGTGCAGTAGTATTTTCTAGGAAATTACACATTGATGCAGAAAACGATTACGAACGACACCATAGATTAATAGCAATGGAGATGAAAGCTTTCTACCGGAAAGAATTCAAAAAAGCCATAAACTCTCTAGCCATGGGTTTAACCGAAAACTCGGCAGCATTAAAGGAAATTATTGCTCCTATCACCAAAGTTTTAGTTTTCCGTTAAATAAAGATAATTTGAGTATCGAAAACTTAACAAAAGCAAACAAACTTTTTCCTCCTGGATACAAGGATCATATTCCAGACGTCCATGTGCTGAAAGGCCAGATGGAAATTTTGATAGATATCTGTTATGAAGAAGGTGATGAAGATTTTAAGTCATCAAGAATACTAGCCAAGACGCTGAAAGACATTTTTTACCATGTTGTGAAGTTAAAGGATATACTGAAACAAGCCCATAAACTATGCATTTTTGTAATCACAGCTGCTTATGGTGCAGCATCAAATGAGCGTTCTTTCAGCTAACTCAAGATTGTAAAATCACATCTGAGAACAACAATGAGTGACGAGAGATTGGATAGTCTTAGGCTACTGAAGTGCGAAAAAGAACTTTGTAAAGGAGTTAACCCCGAACATCTTGTTAAACGATGGGTTCAATTGAAGAAACGTCATATTAAAATCAAACAACAGACAAAAAATGATAGACTGATGATAAAATATTGTGCGTATAAGTTTTGTAATAAAATAATATTTTCCATATTCCTTTTTATCTATTTCTGTAAAATTTTAAACTGCTATATATGCTGCCAGAATGGTTTGTAAAGTTTATTGGATTTATAAATTGTGTTTTTTTGGACTGATACAATTTCAGTATGAATGGATAAAACTTTTAGACGTTTTTTGAATTAAACATTTTGTATATATGTAAAGGAAGCCATGTTTTGTTAATAGAAGTTAATAAATACTGTTAATTGGCAATTCACGAGAGTGAGTGCAGTGTAGTAAAACAATCAGTAGATTTTGTAAGTAGGACAGAAATTGATTTCTTGAATTCTTGAATTATAAAAAATAGTTGTGAAAACTATGTGAAGCAGTTGGGAAAAACAAGGTCTCATAACCCTCCTCCCCCCCCCTCTGGAATTTTCTCACGCAACGCCCCTGCATATATACATACATGTGTACATAAATGCTGTAAATCTATATAATTACTTTTTCATAATATAATTACTTTTTCATAATATATTTAAAGCAAGAATTATCAAATCAAAAATAAAATATTAAATTGCTAAATTAAAAACTAAATGAAAAGTGAAATAATAAAAAGAAAATGTGTTGCGATATTTATTTGCAAAAATAAAAACTATGGTAAGTATTTAAATAAAAAGAATTTAGAATTTAAAAGTTTCTATAACTTCCTTTTCGCTTTTAAACTTTCAACGTACTATTTAAAAGTTATTCAATTAACTTGAGCCGCGCAAATTTTAAACCGGGCTGCTGAGCTCCTATGAGATATATGACCTGCTGAGATATATGACGTCAGTTCATAGTCACACTGGTTAAAGTATTAGATTTAGAATTAAAGATTGAAATTAGAATTAAAAAGTAATATATATAAGTACAAGTATTAGAGAATGACAGAAAAAGAGTAATATTCAAACAAAAGTTATATAAAAAAGATTTGTGGCGTGGCTGAAAAAGCACCCCCTCCTCCTTACTTGGGGGCGTAGATCCACTCCTGTCTTCAGGCGTCATTTTCTCTTGCAAAATGGTTAGCTGAGTGTAAAGCAACAACGATTCGTGTCGTCTCTTTGTAACGACACTAAGCATTTTGATAAAATTAAAGTCTCGTTTATTAAATGCTGTTCTTTGTGCCATTAACAATATTTTTTCGACGGATTTCGTTTTTGAATCAAATGATATTTTTGCTATCAATCGTCTTTTGGTGCGAGAACATGATTCATCAAACTCTTTTATTGGTCGACCTCCTTTTGCTCATTTATTTATTAAACCCTCTTGGTCAGCTGGTGATTCAACTAAGCCATTTGTTTTAAAAACTAAATTAAGCCAAACATGATTTCTACTATCAAATATTTCCTTTTTAATATATATATATATATATATATATATATATATATATATATATATATATATATATATATATATATATATATATATATATATATATATATATATATATATGATGCATGTGATAGCGCAACATACTTTGCAAAAGGTAGTTCCATTCTCTTTCTTAATAAATATATTTCGTTTTCTCTGACTTGAATCCTAGTAGTAATGTATTTAAACTCACTATCTACATTATCAAAAGTGTTTTTCGAAACCTGAAAGCATTGGACAATCTGTCTTAAATTGATTTCATCCATTACCTCTGTTCACAACAATATACTTACAAAGTAAAAAGAAACTTTTTAACAACATTTAAAAAATTTGGTTTTCGGTCGATCGGTGGGACATTTATTATGTATTTTAAAACCATTAACAGTTGAAAATAAAATTAAAAAATAAATTTTTTCCTTTTAAGTACAACACGAAAACAGATTTATTAAACATTTAATAAATTTAGTCTTTCATGCCTTCAAGTATTTTTGTTTTTGTTTTAGTAATGAATGAAAAAGAAAATTGTTTTTATTTGAAGAAATTTTCTTTGTTTAAAAAAACATCAATTTTTCAAAATTATTTAGCGCTCAAGATCTTTGATGATCGCAGCCACACTTCTCAGAGTAGTTAATAGACACTATAGACTAAAAAATATCAAAATATGGAAAAGGTACAAATTGGAACAATTTTTTAATTCTTCATTAAAGTTAAAAGTTATTGTACCAATTTTATCAGGAAATTTTTATTTTTATTTTTATGAGCTTATATTATAATCTTTCCTATGATGTGTATACTATGACGTATATATTATGAGATATATATTATGACGTATATACTATGATGTATATATTTTGACGTAAATAGTATGACGTATATATTTTGACGTATATTATAACGTACCGTAAACCGGGGTTACTTTGAATAGCGGGGTAACTTTGAATACAAATCTTTTTTTTTTTTCAAGTTGTAATTATGGCAAGAACTTATATGAATCTGTTCGAACCTTAAACATCAAAGTGTTAAAAATAGTTTATATTTTGATTATTTAAAGTTTTACTTTGTTTATTGGTTATTATTGTTCCTTAAAAATGAATTAAATATTTCGGATATTTTTCTCAAAAAAATTAGTCAGAATACTTTGTACATTGCCTCAGCTAGTGTAGCAGCTTGTTGTTTAAGTTGCATAATTTTTGTTTATAAATTTATTAGGCATGTAAAATCTAAAGAAGTTTGTTAGCCTACTATTGTTATGTTCCATTGTTATAGCATAACATAATTTATTGTATACATTTTTTTGCATATGGGGTAACTTTGAATAAGGTTCAAAGTAACCCCACTACATAAATAGTCGAAATCATGAAACAACTTAAAAAATTCCTTTTTCATACATGTATTATATTTAATATTATTATGAATAAAAATTAAAATATCATTTGTATAAACAGTACGTCACACATTCATACACATTGTTTCTGTATGGGAAGACACACAGATATATAAACATTTATATACGTGTGTGTGTATAAAAATAAACACACACACACACACACACACACACACACACACACACACACACACACACACACACACACACACACACACACACACACATATATATATATATATATATATATATATATATATATATATATATATATATATATATATAAATATATATATTTGTCTGTGTGTGTCTGTGTATCTAAATACTTTTGTTGCTAAACGCTAATAAATTTTAAATCTTGAATGAAAAATATGTCACATAATATGTGTATGTACATATTGTGTTGAATTAAGTTTGTTGAAAGTACTATTATATAAATTATACTGAGTGCCAGTTTTTAAATTTTATGATAACAATAAACATTATAAGATGAAAGCATTAGATGTTTATTGGGTGCAAGTTACCGCTTTGTATAAATAAAGTTTAAAAACTTAATCCGAAAACACATGGAAAATCCATAGTATACAAATATACAAAAGTATGCTTCTAGTCAAATTGTCTCTGGTTATGTTTATAAAGCTGATCATTTATGGACAACAAGGACCAAAAGTGGGCCACCTAATGTACAATACAATTAAAGTCAGGACGGTTTGATTCTATTCACTCTTGTGACTGGTTTCTCTTTTTTTTTTTTGTCAAATTGTAGGAGTTAAAGTTTCTATTAGTTATAACCTAAGCAATCTTTACAATGATAAGGTACTTAAATTTACTAAAGAAAATATTATCTTATTGCGAAGAAAACAATATCTTGTTATATAACTGGTATCTCTACCCATTTATTGCAACCTCTTGATGTTACATTTTATGGACCTCTTTAATAGAATTAGAGGAAAATTCTTGATCAATCGAAAACCTCTTGTTCCAAAAAAAGCACAGACAATTACAAAAAATAAATTTCCTTTGTTTTTTCTTTACTTATAAACATTACATTTTTTCAGATCAAAAGGTAATCATCAACTTAGTAGCTTAGTGGTTTTGAAAGAAATATGGGATTTACCCATTAGATATAAGTATAATCTTCAATCATTTGCCAGATGGTAGTTGTATTTTTAGTAAGCCAAGCAGTAATTAGTTTACTTAACTATTGTTTTATGTTGATGTCAAGGAAAATGTCAAAGGGAAGAAAAAAATTACTTTTGCCCTTTTTAAAAGTTTTTTTTTTGAGAATTTTTTGGCAAAATTTAAAGATGTTCCACTTGCATTGTCTGTCAGTAAAACTGATGTAAATGAGACTTTTTTTATGCTAGTCTACTTAAAACATACCCATTAAAATAAAATAAAATGGGTAAATATAACTAATATAATAATATAACTAAATGGGTGTTTGTTATAAAATAATATTATTTTATTTTAGCAAAAATAAATTAATGTGTAACTAGACTGTTATTTTTATTAAATATTAAAACAAAACAGTGCGTTTTTGAATAGGCTTTGCTTTTGCAAAAAAACGCATTCCAAGATACCCCATTTATGGGGTAACTTTCAATGACTATTTAAATTAATATTATACAAAATCCTTTTATTTAAATATTATTTTGAATTTGAATTATGTAAGAGTCAATATTAGCACCTATATTCATTTTGTTAAATTTCAAATATTGTCAATAGTGAAGAAAAAGCAAGTAAAAATATCTCAAAAACGTTCAAAGTAACCCCGGTTTACGGTATATATTATGACGTATATATTATGACGTATATATTTTCAATTTTCAATGATCTATATATTAAGAAAATAATAATTACGAAAAACCTGCATATTAAGAACTTTTATCAAAAGTACATTCAAAACCTAACTTTAGGAAGCCACTACCATTGGGCCTTAGTGAGGGTTTTAGTAACAAAACTCACTGTCTGACATAATATTTGAAGTTTGTCACTTTTTTTATTTTTGGCTATGTGATTTCCCACTGTGCAGTGTTTGCAACCACCTAAAGAAATTACTATAAGTAATTGTGCTCATCAATTTATCTGGGGTAATATTTGAGCTGGACTCGGGTAGAACTTAACTGAGGTCATGATTCATACTAGTTATTGACTATTTGCAATACCAAGATCAATAAAATCAATTTCCAAACTTTTTACTCGAGTAAAATGCTACCCGTGGAAATTTTACGCTAGGAATTTTTACAGCCGTAAATTTAGAGTTGTAAAATGTTTTTTTTTTTTTATATAAGTTTTTCTATAAAAATATTCAATACTATTTTTTATAGGCTTTTGAAACATATGGCCTATAGAAATAGAGGTTTCTTTAGATTAGCTATTGCGATTCAATACAATATTCTATAGATTTTTTGTAGTTGGAACTCTAAGACGATTTGTTTCAAAAGCCCATAGAAAATTGTGTTGATTTAAATATAGAAAATTTTCACAAATTTAGAAGAAAAAATAGAAAAAATTGCATTAATGGAACTTTTTAAAAAATTACTTTGAATATTAAATAATTAAAAAAATTATACAGATAATAACTATGTAAATTTTTAAAGAGAAAAACAATTAGATAATTAGAAGCTCAGAGTTGGGGTTATAAACAATAGTATGAAGAAAAGTATAAGATATTTATAAGCAATATTTTTCTAAAAAATAGTTAAAGAGAGCAGATTTAAATTTTGAGAATGAGTTACATTTCTTACATGACAAATTCAGTAGAAAAATATTACCAATGAAATCGCAAATTATTGTTTATTAAAAATTGCGCACTTTATTAAAATGAATTAATCTGTAATAAATTTTTAAGTCAAGGTTTAAAACATTGACAAGTTCAGAACCACAGGTTTCTACAACAACAAAATATTCATATCTTTGGATCTTCAACAAACATTTCCGTAGATCTTTCCTCTGGAACATTTATCGACTGTAAACGTTTTGGCTGTAGTAATTTATTCCCGGTAATTTTAAGAAACATTTTAAGAAATTGAAAAAAATCATTTACGCCGGTAAATTTTACTGTTGGTAGCATTTTACGCCGATAAAAAGTTTTATAACGTCGACCCAGGAAAAGATTTTTTACGAGGATTTAGGAGGTTTTTGATTATTTAATAGCTTTTTATATGTTATATATATATATATATATATATATATATATATATATATATATATATATATATATATATATATATATATATATATATATATATATATATATATATATATATATATATATGTATATATATTTGTGTGTGTATACTTGTATATAAATATGTGTGTATAAACATACACACATATATACATACATACATACATACATACATACATACATACATACATACATACATACATACATACATACATACAAACATACATACATACATACATACATACATACATACATACATACATACATACATACATACATACATACATACATACATACATTTATACATACATACATACATACAGTTTTGTTAGTTCATTTGTCTACCATCAACGTCCGTCATTCATAGAAATCAGAAAAGTGTGTAAAATTAATCAAAACAGTTTCATATTGACTCAAGAAGTTTGATGCACTCCGTTGACATTATAATTACTCTAATTGATATATCTAAATATTTACTTTAAATATATCTTTTTGTTAATTTTTGTTAATTTTAGAAAAAAAAATTTACCTCCCCTACCTCTCCATTTTAGTTTGTGCTTATACCATTTATTTTACAATAAAGCCAAAAAAAAACTTGGAAAACGCAATATAGAAACTATATATCAACAAAAAAATAAAGTTATAAATAACTTGTTTTTATAATTTTTCTATAAGGTGAAGTGGGGTAACATTGACACATAGAAAATAATAATTTTTTTTAGATGTGACAAACTAAATTTGGTACGCAATATTTCTACACGTTTACCAATGATATTACTGCCATAGTCTGATAAAGAATTTAATTAGTTATCTAATATTATTGATAGATAATTAATTTCGTTGATGGGGTTTAACTGTCAATGTTACCCCATTTAGGGGTAACATTGACAGTATTATGTTTATGCCGTAAATTTGTTTGTTTTAGTTTCTGCATCAACGAGATAATTTTTTACATCTTCAGTTTCTGATGTTTTGTTCTTACCAGGATTATGCAACATTGTTACGTGTTAATTTTAACTTTTTGAGAGCGTTGATTTTAAAATCTGTTGACATTTAATATTTTGGTACATTTTTTCTTAAGATTAACTCTTTTAATTTAGGAACCGCTTTGTTTGATTCCATTTCATGTAACACAGTGAGCCATAAAGACCGCCAGGTTCAACTTTTCCCCACCTCTAATTTTTTTTCATATTAAGACAAGTGCTAGTTAGATATGTTATTTTTTTTGTATTGGACAAATCTAAAGTCGATCAGAAGTAACATAAAAACTTATTTTTTTACCCTATTTACCCCCCTTCAAGTGATAAAGTTATCCTCTTTATGATGATATTACCTTCTTTCAAAAAAAAAAAATTTTAATTTATCTTTCATTATCCTCCTTAAAAAAATCATTACTTTTTCTTACTAATCTTAAATTGAAGTGATTTAAACTCCTTGTACACTATTATACCAATAGTTAAAAGAAAAAAAATACAATAAATGCAACAAAAATAACTCAACTACTTTTATATTACAATATTTACATTTTATCTAAGCAAAAGGTTGCAACAGCAGATTTCAATCTTTTAGCATAATCTTTATGTTCAATCCTTCGCTTGTATTGAGACCAACTTGGTTTGAAGGCACTATGAACAGCTTCTCCAGTCTGTTCAGCATATGATCCCAAAGAACAACAATTAAACTTTACAAATGGAAGAATATGACAGATAACTATATGGACTTTCCAGGTAACCTTCAGCTCTGTATTCAAATGCATCTTTGCATACTGCTGTAGGTCACAAAATGATACTTTAAACTCTTCAATAACTGAAGAAGCATTGCTGCCTAATTCGTATCCAAAGGTGCACTCTTTAACCATTTCAAACTTTCTGAGGCAATGAACTATAGGCAATAAATTAGTTTGAGATGCTAACACATCTCTCTCTAAAATATCTACTTTTTCCAGAAGTTTATTGGAATTGTTCCCATCAAAGCCTATCCCATGATAACCTCTAAGTAAGATATAATGTTCTTTGAGCCAGTTTTTAAAAAGAGGCCAATGATCTAAAAGTAGTCTACCAAGTAATGTCACAATCCCCATAAGAATATGTAACTCTGGTGGAGGGACTAAGTGATTAACTTCATCTTCAGCATTTTTGTCTAAATAAACGAGTCGAGGACTAATAACATTTTTAAAATCTTTCATCTCTAACTGCTTTGCCCCATTTTCAACAAATAAGTTGTACCAATAATCAAACGAACCTAACGTTCTTGGAGTACCACTTTCTAGGGAACATTCGCCTTCACACCACAAGCAGGCATATTTACCTGAATGAGAAGACAAACCAAAGATGCTGTTAGCACATTTTAAGTCAAATGCAAGGTGATATGTAACATTATCCAGATTTAATCTACTCAAGATTTTCTGCAAATTTCCATTGTCTTCACAAACATCTTCAACAATAGCAAGAATAAAACACCTTTTAACTCCACTGTCAATGTAAATCTCATTTTTATTAGTTTTATCAAAGACATTTACAATTACTTTCAGAAATCCTTGACCTCCATCTATTGATATACGTATCATACTGGAGAGAGGATCCATTCCTCTTTCAATTAAAATACTAAGAATAAATTCAGAAGTGTCATAGATAAATACTACATGTCTTGTTACAATTTCATCATTCCAAATAAAGTTCTTTTGTTCTATTTTATATTTAGATTCAATTTCTTATTGTAATGATGTCATCATACTAATTACATTATTCTCCACAACAGTAAATGATCCCAGATTCTTACGGAGACTTGATATCAGTTTTTTTGTTTTATTTTTTGTCAATTCCAAAACAGAAGTTAATTCCATCACTGTTTGAAATGATATCTGATTAAAAAACTTTCTAGAAGATTTATTGTCTTTAGTTCCAACAGTTAAAGTTAACGGATTTCCACCTTAAAGATAAAGTATAATTAATTATATGTATCTTTAAGCTACCCCTACTCTAAATTTACAATGCAAACATTTTGAAAAAATTGTTAGCAACCTATACAATTGCTTAGTTACAAAAGCCTCATATCTACTGAGTGTTTTATATGTGCATTTAAGTTTTATCTAAACATATAAACCCTTTTTAATTATTTAAAAATGAAAATAAAAACCTAAACACCTGTAGATATTTTAAAAGACTGGCCTCTCTCAATGCCTTCTCGCTACATTTTGTTTTTTATTATGCCTGAAGCAACTTGCTCACATGATGTGGAATCAAGAGTTTCTGCCAAATTAATTAAATTCAAAACAGCCTGACTAGAACAACAGTTGTTATGACATCCTGAAGAATAAAATTTACTCTTAAAATAATATACGCCTAAAGGCTTTTTATTGAAGTTTATAAATGAATATTTGATAACTTTTAATTTACTTATCAAGTAACTTATAAATTTTTAACCTCTTGCAAGGAGAGTAAAGCAGCAGCTGCACATATTTTTTTTCAGAGATTCAACATCTTTTGTATTAACATGAGATGATTGTATAATATCACTAAGCTCAGTACTACGTCTAATTCTTGGTCTGTCAACCTAATTCAAAATAGCATTTAATAAAAAATCTTTACATGTATTAATCATTTAACTTAAATAAGTTTAAAGTCATATACCTGAGAAACTTTACTTATCCAGTTTGAAAGATAAGTGTTTGATCTCTTTTCCAGCAAAAAGATGTTTCTTCTACAACTTGAACAAATTACATCCGGACAGACATTAAACTCTACATTGTACTCAGATGGTTTACTACAGATGGTTGTACTTTTACTAAAGATTTTGAATATTTACCTTTTTTTTCCAAACAGACTGCACAAACAGACTGTTTTAAATCAGCCATCTTTACCGTATGTATATTTTTTTACTTGAATCATTTCAAAACTATTAAAGAAAAAGAAGCCGAGAATGTCGGATTGCATTATTTTTAAGACTAAATTTTTAGGTTTTTCTAACTTTTAATACTTAAAATACTAACTCTTCTGATCGACTTTAGATTTGTTCTGCACTTGAAAAAGACTTACACTAACTGCATTTACTTTAAAAAAAAAAAAATTAGAGGTGGGGAAAAGTTGAACCTGACGGTCTTTATGGCTCACAGTGGTAATCATGAAAGATTCATCAGATGTAAGCATTCCACTAACTTTTGCTGGATTCTTGGGCTATTCAATGTTACCCCAATACTGAAATAAGCGTTTTAAATGCTTCAAAAAATTTTCACATGCTTAGTATTTAAAAACAACATCATAAAGACATGTAAAATGATATTATAGTATGTTTTTATTTATCTAAATTAAAGTTTTTTTGCAACAAACAACATTCAACATCTGGCTTCAGCATCTGTTAAAATCATTTAAACAATAGTCAACGGATAACGAGTAAAAACATTTAATCAAACGCATGTCAATGTTACCCACATGTCAAAGTAACCCCGCGTTATCTTAGTAGACGAGTTATTATTATAGATACATATTGTAAAACTATTTGGGAATAATATATAAAAATTATCCTTTAAAAGCCACTTATGCAAATTGTCTCATACATAATATTTGATCTGAAACCATTTATAAAAATATTACCTATATTCTGATAACATTTTAAACTAATAATTAATTAAATTTTAATCACATCAATAGTATTTAAGAAAGTATCATCTCTAGTTGCAATCATCTCTAGTTGCAATCGTCTCTAGTTGCAATCATCTCTATTTGCAACCATCTCTAGCTGCAATCATAAGAAATTATAGTATAACAATTAGTAGTACATTTATCATTCTAAAACAATTGAAATAATTCAGTAATTAGTATAATTAACTAATAATTATTAGGTAGGGCTTAACCTTTACGTTTATTCTCCGACATTGAAAAAAATTATACTTCAAAGAAAATTTGTTTCAATGAAACTTATTTAGACTGCATAATTGGAAATGAAAGATGTGAAAAACCTTTTGATGATTGGAGAGCTGATTGTGAGCAGGCAAAGTTTAGATTTTGATCAATAACACTGAAATTTAAGCAAGTAATACTAGCTTTTGTACGATCAATAAAGACTGGAAACTTTGCATTGTATAGGCAGTACACTTGTCAACTGCTGCCTGATTTTTTGCAGTGGACCATAAAAATTTCTCCCGCTGGTTGTGCATGTAATTAGTAGATTAGTTTTAACTGGAAGAAACAAGTCCTGAAATTGTAAGAATATTTCAGAACGGTTTGTTTATTCTAAAAAAAAAAAAAGAAAATTTAGACCACGCACATGAGCAAAAAAAAAAATACAAACGCGTCAAAGGAAAAGGAGGTATTTTAGTTTTATTTTACGATAATAACTTTATTATTGTACAAGAACAATAACATTATGTCCATTTAAACAATTTAATCTGAAATTTAAAATTAATTGAAGTTTATTTGGTATTAATTTTTTCCTATTTATAAGTGAAACACCCAGGTTTTAAAAAAGAAGTATTTCAAACCGTATTAAGGTTCAATTAGATTGACAGAAAATTCCCAAGAAATAAGAATTAGAATTTTTTCCAAGAATTTGAAGCAAATTTACCATGCCCCGACGTTAGATTTATTATGTTGTACCTCCCCATTTTTGTTTTGAGATATTTGTATAACATATATTTTCTCTGCAACTTTTTACATATAACTTAAGTGTAGAAAAAAACTATTTTAAGATACATAACACTATCAATAACTTAATTTTTTCAAAAAGTGGATTTAAAACAAAATAATTCTAACGTCGTGATACGCAGAAAAAAGTGAAGATTCGTGGAAACAACAACTTTCAAACAACAAGTTTCAAAACATCATGAGCAAAATAAAAGTCATCAAATCTCTAATTATCAGCTGATGTAGCTTCAAACATGGGTAATCCATTTAAAGAAGAAAGCTCAGACATTCTGATGCTTGATACCCATTGTATAAAAGACAAAAAAAATGATAAATACGGTTAATTCTATTGAAAACTTTAGGGAAAAATGTTCAACAATTTTTTTTAAACCAGAGTAAAGGAGTGTAAACATCTTTAATACAATTAAACAAACTAATAAGCTACCACTTTTTAGTTACCTTAATAAAAAACGTTCGATTGGACCAAAACAGCAATGTTTACCTCTATTTTACGCAATTACAGGTTGTGATTAAGTTTGTGCTTTGATGCCGATTCTGGAAGCTTCCAAAATGTGCAGTAAACTTATACGATGTAGCTGCAAAATAAAGAAAGGCTGTGATTATGAGAGTTAAATTCATAGTTAATCAAAAGTTTTGAATATCGTAGATTTCCCGAATTCCGAAAAAAATTGCGCTTAAAGTTAAATAACTTTGCTTGCTTTTTCAAATTAATTTTTTTTAAATAAATAAACTGGAACCTTAACTGAATTGAACCATATCAGGCAACAAGTATGTTTATAATAAAAATTTTGTTAATTTTTAATTTTAAAAAGTGAAGTTTTCGTTCGGAATTAGGAACAAGTGTTTATTAGATCCAGTCTTCCTTTTTTTTTTTTGGTAATAAGTTAAAAAATAAACCTTCACTGTCACTCTCTGTTTCTGTCAGTTAACCAACAGAAATCTCAGTTGTTATTATCAGGTTGGTTGCAGTTTTAGCGAAAGCTCCCCCATTAATCAAATGAAGCATGTCTTTTACACAGTTGTATTTTTAAATGACAGTAATTCAAGGACCGAAACATTGTTCAGTAACCCCTTAATTTTGCTCCCTGAAAAATATTATTTTGTAACCCTCCATTAATAAAACCATGCCATTATTCTTCACCATTAAATAGTATAGCAGTTAGGTTTTATTAAATAGTATCGCAGCAATAAAAGCGTGTTTATTTGTTATTTGTAAATAATCAAATCTGTACTGCACAGCTACGGTTGCCATCTCCAAATGAATACTAATGAAAAATAATTTTGATTTGATTTAAGTTTAACAGGAACATTAGTATGGTTGAGAATCCAAACTAATGTTTTGTTAGTAACCAAACTAACGCTGGGTTACTAAACTAACGTTTACTAAACTAACGTTTACTAAACTAACGTTTACTAAACTAACGTTTACTAAACTAACGTTTACTAAACTAATACCCAGTTCACACTAAATTCTGTTTTAAATAAACATGTTTTAATGTAAACATAGTTTTATAATAAACATGTTTTCAGTTTTCTTGCGTTCAGATTGAACGTTCTTTAGTATTTATATTAACGTTCGAAAATGGCGCTCTCAAAGAAAAACTTGATCTCGAAGTTACGAGTATTATTGTACATATCAAGGAAAAAAAGAAGACTGCAATTGCAGCACATACTGATAAACTGTATTACTGCTTATAATTTTGCGGTTTACAGAAAAATTTGGACTAAACCTCGCAGTCAAAGCTTTTGGTACGAAACAATGGTAAACTGTTGGAACGAAGATGATTGGATAAAAAACATAAGAATGTCTAAAGCAGCCTTTAATTATCTGTGCAAGGAAGTTTCACCTTTTATGCCTATACAAGGCACTAACTTTCGTAAATCTTTGCCTTTAGAAATGAAGTTAGCTGTGACACTTTACTTTTTAAGTGGATCTGCAGATTACCGAACAATAGCCAATTTATTTGGCTTAGGAAAATCAACTGTTTGTACAATAGTTCACAGAATTTGTAAACATTTTGTTGATAACTTAATGAAGAAATACATTTCCTTACCCTCAAGGGAAGAAACAATGGAGATTATAGTAAGTTTTGAAAAATTATATGGTTTTCCACAAGTAGTTGGAGCAGTTGATGGATGTCACATAAGAATAAAGGCTCCTCATAAAAATTCAGAGGACTATATAAACAGAAAAGAATATCACTCCATTATTTTACAGGGATTGGTAGACAGCAAGTATTTATTTAGAGATATTTTTGTAGGGTGGACTGGCAAATCACACGATTCAAGGGTTTTTAAAAATTCTCCCTTATATAAAGAGTGTCTGGCTAGAACCTTTTTACCTACAAACTTATCTAAAATAATTGATAATATTGAAATTGGTCCTCTTATCCTTGGTGATTCAGCATATCCCCTTAAAAATTGGCTTATGAAACCTTACTCAGATCGTGGAAATCTTAGTATAGAAGAAGCAAAGTTTAACGTTTCTCTTAGTAAATGTCGTGTGGTGGTGGAGAATGGATTTGGAAGATTAAAAGGTCGATTTCAATGTCTTTTAAAGAGATTAGATACAACAGTTGAACACACAGTCAATATTGTTACAACATGTTGTATACTACATAACTTCTGTACTTTGACAAAGCAAAAGTATTTAAATGAATGGATTGAACAAACAGAAATTGACTTAGTAAACCCTATATTAAACCACAGTTGCATTGAACTTGACAATAAAGCTGAGTTTATTAGAAATTCCATAAAAAAACATTATTTTACAACTGTTTAGTTGTAAATGATTTTTTTCAAACAATGTTGTAAAAGGCATGGTTTATTTTATTTTGAGAAAAAAATAACAAAACAAAGAAATTGCTTCACATTTTTTTAATCATAATTAAAAACTCTATCTCAGTCCCACTTTTAAGACGTTTAACATCCTTATCATTTCGGATAAGTACATTTGGTAACTTGGTAATCAATAAAGATGCATTATCTTGAACTGAAAATTCCTCTTTTATTGTGCAAGTAAGTTTTTCTAGTGTCAAATCTGCCAATGAAAGTTCTATTTCAATAAAATATAAATCTTCAACTTGACGAACTTTTAATATAACACATGATTCTTCTTGTTTGTGGTTTTCTAAAATACTTTCTAAAATTTTATGATCAATATCAGCCTGAGAGGTCATAAATTTATTAACAGTGGCATTTAATTGTTCAAACATTACCTCACTTCTTGATTTTTTCTTTTTGGATTTTTTAAAGTAAAAACTATTATCTTTTTTTACCAACTCTTCAGATTTAGAACTTGACGGAGTAGTTTCAATGTCTATATGTTCACAGTTTACTAACTCATTAACACAATTATTAAAATTATTCACTTCTGCAGTTTTTTCAATAATAACATTCATGCCTGAGGAACTTTTCAAAAAAGTTGGTAATGTGGTTGGTTTGTCACTAAGAACCTTATCAATTTCATCAAAGCAGGATGGTTTTTTGGAAGGACCAGTCCCACTTGTATTTCGTTTATTATCAATATAATTGCGATATGCACTTGTCAATGTGTGAATTCTTGTTTTACACATCTCTTTATCTCTGTCTTCATATCCAGAAGCTTGCAAGAATAGCAAAATTTCCTCCCAAATTTTTCCTTTTCTAAAATCCAAAAAATATGAAGTTATATATATATATATATATATATATATATATATATATATATATATATATATATATATATATATATATATATATATATATATATATATATATATATATATATATATATATATTGTGCTAACTATCAAAGAGAAATAAATATCTTGTTGTAAAAAGTACAATTTATAAACATTCATTTCCTTGTTTATTCAATATTAATGTAATTCGTAATCACTTCTTGTCTATTTGTGATTTATTTAAACTATTTAGTAACGAGTGGTTTGATTTTATTTAACAAGTTATTTCAATTTGATCCAACTTAACTGAAAAAAACAAAACAAAACCTTGTGCATGACTTCAACTTTTCTTGGATATTATCTTCTGACCATTTACTAATTAGTATTTTTGTTTCCTCATCATCCCAATGTCTAGCTCTCTTTCTAGATTTAACTTTTTCTTCAGCAACAGCTTTTTCCTCCGCCATTTAAAAACAGTTCAGGGTAATAAAACGCAATTAAAACAACCTCGCGACGTTGTTTTATTAAAACAACTTTTAACGTTGCGTGTTTTAATTAAAACCAATTTTAAATTTGATGAGAATAGTAAAATGTAAAACGCGTTTAAAATACGACAATTAAAACGTGTTTTATCGTCAGTATGAACGGGGTATAACGTTTACTAAACTAACGTTTACTAAACTAACGTTTACTAAACTAACGTTTACTAAACTAACGTTTACTAAACTAACGTTTACTGGATATGTAAAATAGTAAACAATCACTTTTTTTTTTTTTATTTGCCGCTATCATAAAAGTAAAGCAATTTATTAAAAATTTCCAAAAATTATATAAAGTGTTTAAAATTATAAACTTATAAAAAATTTATTTAAAATGTTTAAAATAGAATTGATATTTTTAATATGCTTATTTTGAATATAAATTTTTTTGAATTGCATGTACTTGTCGTTAACAAAAGTATGTAGTTACCATAGTTACATCAAACCTCCATTTAATGCGATATATACATATTAAAGTTTAAAAACAAACTAACATTAGTTAGGTAGCTTTATAATGTAAATACTTTACGTTAGTTAAAAAGTTAGGATATACCGATGCTAAACCAACAGTTGGCTACAAAATTGCGCTTATTATTTAATTCATAACGTTGTGTCAACGTTGGGTCAACGTTGATTTTTAGTTGATAAACTTACGTTGATTATCCAATGTTAAAACAACTAAGTTTAATAACTTAGTTTAATTGGTCGTTAAACCAAATTAAATGACTTACTAACGTTTGTTAGTTAATGATTTTTATTTAAATACATCATGAACAAATTTACTAAATCAATTATGTTGAAAAAAAACTTAAGAAAGAAGAAGAGAAACATTAAAAGTTATGGCGGTAACTAAAAGGTTTACTTAATTCTGTCAACCCCACAACACTACCGAGCCTGAATAGAACATTGGGCTAGGTACAAGTAGCGCAACTACTATGTCAACTCGTCAAACTGATGATCATGATCATCAATTGGTATGGAGATATTAATGGTAGATAATTATATATAATTATCTACCAATAATTTACTCACACACATTTATTGTAATATACTTCATAATATTCTTTATAATTTTATATGAATTTTTAATTTTATATTTCTTTAATAGCTTATTTGCGGCAAAAAAAAACTGTTGTAAACCACGACAAAAAATGTTTGGATTCCATCCAGCCTGAACTACTACTGTTTTATTCTAGGCACTGCCTTTGCACCAGTCTTTCATAACATGTTGACATTTATAAATTACTTAATGAGGTAATTGCTGAAAACTTATTGCTGGACTGTACAGATTTGATAATTTTTAAAAAACTATAATGAAAAAGTTGCAGTATTCAAAAAAAATATTGTTTTAAAACATCAAGTAACAAAAATAAAAAACTAATAAAAATTATTCACACTTCTTGCACGTGAATTCAATTGTTTCGTGATAATTGATAATACAAGGAATACACAACCAGTTAAAACACTTTTCACATGCAACCCATTTGCTGCTTGTAGCTTCGTCCTAAAGGCTTCCGAGGTAAATACAAACTGGCGGTAGGAATTATAGCTGACGGCAGGAAGACACTCAATATTTTGACTAGTAGACATCTTTGTTTTTTCATTATATTTCTGAAACCCTTTTTGGGGTTTCTTAAGTTTTAAAAACTTTATTTCTTTTTTCTGTTTGAACTTTTGTTCTTTGAGGAATTGCTCAGTCCAATTTTATTTTTCTCTAATAACTTTTCTGGCCTCTTTTTGTATCTAGTTTTCTTTTTTTAGCAGCTTGTGTCTTGAGCCATTGCAGATAGTTCAGTCATGTTATAACTTGTTGTTCTTTTAATTATTGTTTCTTTTTCTTTACTACTGGAAAGAGGCTTTAATCTATCTCTACGTACACTGAGATCGGCGCTATTTTTCTATTTAACAAATGACAAAATTGAGAATCGTTTTTCCAGAAAGCTCACTTAAAAAGAAAAATTAAAAAAAAAGTTTATGAATGTGTTTTATATACAAGGTTATACATAAATTTGTAACAACGGGGCTGGATGATAAGACTATGTTTTCTGCCAGCTCGGAATTTTTCAAAACTTTATATTGTTATGTTGTAAAACATTGTAAAGCTATCATAGGACGAAATAAATAAGCTTTCATAGGACGAAGCTTTCATAGGACGAAATAAATAAAATAAATTAATTAATTATTAAATTAATAACACTGATTTATTAATATCAAAAGATGCTTGTTTAATTCTCATTCTATGAGCAATACTTCTTTTGTTGAAAGTCTATTCATAGAGTTTTTTGAATTTATTATATTAGTTTTATCGAGTAAAACTTGTGAATCGATAGACTTTCCAGAAAAACAATTCTCAATTTTTTCAATTGTTACATCTTGAAAAATAGCGCCGAATGCAGTTTTATTTGGAGCTATTTTTGAAAGATTGAGTTGAAATGTACCTGTATTTTTAAAATCACTTCGTAGATTTTCCGCTTCAAAGCCTTTATTTGCAATAAGGTCTTTTAGCAATGACTGGAAACTGTGGGTTACTTAAACTTAAATAGGAATTTCTGACCAAATAAACTTCTACAATTTGCTTCCATTCCGCCTTTACTGTTTTAAAACCTCCATTACTTAGTGGTTGCAAAAAATGATTTGTGTCAACTGGCAATCAGAATAAAATTATGTTGTTTGATTCAGGTAATCTTTTAAATTCAAAATTGATGTGAGCTGCATGGCCGTCTAAAATTAGAACTTTAGATCTTTGAAGTTTGTTTGCGTGAACTAAAAAATTGAACAAAACCATTCTATGAAATTTTTGCTTTTCCGTACAACCTGATTTGCTGGTAGAATAATAAACATTAGAGGCACCACCTTGAACCCAAGCTTTCATCAAATTTCGGCCTTTGTAAATGACTTAATGTGGTAGGAAATTTCCAAAAGCATCGCAGCAATTTAAAACTGTAGTCGTTTGTTTTTCATTTGTTGGTCGACAGACAATCTTGACTTTACCTTGATCGAATTTCAATCCACTTTCATCACAGTTGAACACATGAAACGGCTTTTCATTTAAATTATTCTCTCAATAATTTAAATGAAAAGCTACTAAAAAAGAAAGGCTACTAGCATGCAAGCTATAGCTTGAATGCTAGTAGCCTTTCTTCTACAGATGTTTTTCGTTCACTTTCTCATGAAACTATTGTACCACTTTCGAGTAGGTTTACCCGTCTTGAATAAATGAGTTTGTTTAGATTTCCTTTTATAGTTTTCGACCACAGTTAAAATATCATTGCTTTTTAAGCTGAAGCCAATGTTACTTATAAACCGTACAAGTTCAGCTATAAGCCTCTCCGTTATTTGGTTTATTGCTCTTGGCCTACCAACACCAGCAGGTCTATTTATTCCTTATAATCTGCAAAAAGTAATAGTTTTAGGAATGTTATAAGCATAAAGTGGCTTCTGAATATGAAATCTTATTATTGATACCCTCGATACAAAGTTTAATTTTTCTTTTGCGATCTTCATTTTTTTTTATTTTGAACACTTTTTTTTTTAACAAACGTTAAGATTAACAAGACGTTTAGAAATTCATTAAAAAAGTTAAAAGCGTTAATTAGTCTTTAATTTATAACTTTTTTAACAATAGTATTGCATACAATAATTCATTCAACATATTAGTTAAACAATAAATGAATAAAGTTTGTCTACAGTAAAAAAAAAACACGAGAGCCGACAGCTACTCTATTTTTGTGGCTCATGCTCCGGCTCCACCAAAAAATAACGGCTCCCCGGTTCCGGCTCGGCTCCACAAGCCTGGTCATTGTATACTTTATAATAAAAAATGTAACAGTAATTTGCCTAATGCAAACTTTGTCACCAGGAATAGTTAAGCCTCCTCAATTTATATTCTTTACAAAATTGCCATATGCTTTATAGCAATAAAAAGTGTCATCTGGATTTTAATCTTTACGAATAATGTACTCAGTAATATATACTAATGACATTTTAATATTGACAGTCAATGAATCAGGTAAATTATCAATAATGTGGCAAATAGCCTCGCTTGGTAAACATTTACACTTTTGACAAGAGTGATACGAACCAAGAATAATCATCTGATCACACATCTGAAGATGTGTGATCATTGATCACACATCTGAACTATTCTTAGGTGCTTTATATAGTTAGTAATTTTGTACTTTATTTTTTCAAGAACTTGTTACTCTGACTGGTAACATTTTGTAAATAAATTTTAGTCCATTAAACAAAGTTAAAACCAAAAAGCTCAGTACTATGTTTGCTAGTAGATAAGGTTTGTTAATTGATTTACCAAATACTATGCCGCCATGGTACTACAACATGGTTGCATGGTTTTACTGCAACATAAACCTCAACAAGAATTAAAGTAGATGTTTTTTGTCTTTTATCTCTAAGATTAGAAAAAATATGTCTGACGTAAGTGGTAAAAACTTAAATTTAGATGTAACTCCTCTTAGAGAACATAAAGTTCAAAACCTTCTCTGATGCAATGTAGGCTAATCTTGAGAAGGAAAACCCAGATGCTCTCATTATTGTTTCAATTGGATGCTTTTTTTCCCCAATTAGTGCTTTATTCATCGACAAAGTTTGTTGATGTACAACTTCTTTTTTGTTCGTTATTTTACAACAATTTAAAAAATTTAATGCTTTTTGGATATAAGAATATTTGTTCAAAATATAAACTCGGTTTGATGATAAAGTCATAACACTATATTTAACTCCACAATGAAATGTTACGAATGCGAGATCATTATTAATGCAAAGTAGAAACCTAGAAATAACACTTTCCATTAAAAAAATCGGAGTACTAAATCTAAATATACAATACATCATTGCATAAACAATTGATAATAGCAAAAATAAATTTATTAGTTTTTAACTTTTCATGTAAAACATTTTTTATCCTTTCTTGAAAATTAAGTATTGCAAAATCATCTTTTTCTTGCCAGCGAACACTATTAAGACTTTTTGATCTTTAAGTGGCAAGGGTACAGTTGGGTCTAAATTTGATTTTATGCAATCAAATACTGATTGAGCATCACGAGGTTTAAGTTAACCATAATCACTAAAAGTTAAATAACCTTTTGGCTAATCTCACATACTAAGGTGTTATTAGTGTCAGGAATATTATCTCATGGTAACAATCCAACGTTTCCGTTCTTCAATGTTTCTTGGAAGTCGAATTGTTTTAACTCTATACTGAGGATTATAATCACCATTGCAATTTGTTACACAAAATTGACAAACCATTTTTAAAATACTAAAACGAATACTTCGCTTATTCTTTTACTTCTAAACTAACCGATTTCTTTTAAAACTTGAATATTAGTTTAAATACTGACGGGTGTATTGTAATCGTAAATTTTATGCTTTAAACTGATGCGTATATGTATATATGTATTTTACTTAATTTAATATTAATCAATAATATAGGAAATAAAAATTATTTATTTAATTTTGTTTTAGTTTAATAATAAATATTATATAATTGTTATTAAAATAAAAAATTCCCCCATATTTATTTTGTTCAACTGTTTTCGAGAATTTTCTAGTTTTTCAAATATAAAACTTGCCTCCACTTTTTTACGCAAACCGTGCGTTGGCAAGGCCTGTTATTTAGTAAGCCATGATTTTAACAATATTATAATGTTGTTAAAATGCTAATGTTGTTAATTACTTGCATGTAAAAACGCCAACTTTTGCAAAAAATAAAATTCATTCCAAAATCTGTTTGGAATTTGGAATTTGAAATTTGGGTAACGTTTAGATTATGCAGAAAAGTAGTATTTTAATACCTTACGAAGTATTTTAATACCTTACGAAGTATTTTAATACCTTAGGAAGTATTTTAATACCTTACGAAGTGTTTTAATACCTTACGAAGTATTGCTAATTTTTGACTTTGTTTATTTATACAAATAATCACCTTCATCGAAAAGTAAGCAATTTAATTTTTTTTTTTTTAGTCGGTTTTATTCTGTTGGTTTTTCAGGGTTTTAAAAAATGATTTTCTCTGAAATTAAAATGTTTCATGGTATCAATACATATTTAAAAAATATTTTTTCATATTCTCATTACCCTTGAGTGACGGATCCAGGGGGAGGGGGTATAGGGTATGCTTCGCCCCACCAGAGTCTGAAGTCTTAAAATATTTTAGAAATGGAGGACTTTTTTTTGTTTGTTTAGGAGACGCAAATGTGATTCAAATACTACACTCCTTCCCCCCCCCCCCCCCATTCCCAAATAAAAGATAAAAATCCTGGATCCATCACTGTTACCCTTGTCTTCCAATTTATTAATCAGTTTTCCTTTTAAAAATTCTACAAAAATAAAAGCTGAAACAATAAGTGAACTAAAGCTGTTCGGAATTAGCAAAATCTACGATATGTGTTTTTATAGTTTTTATAAAAGTTCAGGGTATAACTTTTGATATATAGCATTGTGCTTTTTAATTATTTAATAAACTTTAAAACTGAATATTGTATTATTATTCTGAAAGCATAATTTTTTATTAAGATTAAACTATTTGTTTGATAAGAACATGTGAGCATAATTCAAATATACAATTTGGTACGAAAGTGTAATGCTTTTACCCCCTGACTTTTAAGTTATTTAATTTATAGTGTTTATACATATTTTTTTGTTTCTATACTCGCGTGGTTTATATTTTCTTTTCAATTTTTTAAGTGTAACAAGAAAATTTCTTGTTGTTATACATAAAAAATTGTTCAAAAATGTATAATAATATTCAAAAATGTATAATAATGTAGTAATAATTTATTGTTTCAGCAACATTTAATATACAGCGGAGAAAATAGAATTAGCCTCATCTTTATTTTTCGTTCTAATTCAACAAAAATAGCAGTGAAACAATTATTAAGTCTACTTTATTTCTTATTATCTTCTACTATAACTAAAAAAATTATAAATTGGTATGCTTAATTAATTACAAATGGAAAAAAAAAATAAAAGTATTCAGTTTGTGGAGAAAATAGAATTAGCCTCATTTACGTTATATACAAAAAAATACAGAAAATATTTTGTTTTTACGCTCATTTTATATTTAGTATTGCTTTCTGAGTTTTTGATGACTTCAAATATGCGGCTTGACATACTAGTCACAAGACTTTAAATAGTTTCTATAGATATTTCATTCCAAGCTTCTCTGATACGAGTTTTCAGCTCCAAGGTGGATTCAAATTGCTTATGATTTTCATAAACTTTTGTAGAAAGTATTCCCATAGATTTTCAATTGAGTTAAGATCTGGACTAGATGCGGGCTATTCCATTACGTGACTATTTTTTTCTCTAAATCAAGCTTTTGTAAGTTGTTGAAAAGTGAAATTTTCACCCATCAATTCCTTACCATGTTCAAGCAAACGTATTTCTAATGAGTCAATGTAGTCCTGTTAATTCATTTTTGTTGAAATTTATGCTAGTGGAAGTTTTCCAATAAAAGAAAAAGCCCCCAAAACTATAACAGTTCCACCACCAAAGTTACGACTCATCTGAGTTTCTTTTTCTTTTCGAAGATCGTGCCAGTAATATTGATAGCCGTTAGGACCATCTAGATTGAACTTTTTTTCATCAATAAAGAGAACTTGATGCCACTCTTCCTGCCAAGACATGTGTTCTTTTGCATATTGTAATCTAACTTCTTTATGACGAGCAGTAAGTTTTTCTAATTCATAGCTTCATCAGCTATGCAAACATTTCATGGGCAAGTACTCAAGCGGCAAAGGTTAAAAAAATTTATAGCCTTCAAAAACATGCCTGCAGAATCATTTACTCAAAAAATAGGCGTAAACACGCTAAGCCCTTAATGAAAGATATGAAAATGATGAATGTGTTTGAAATAAAAATCTACCAGCATTTAATTTTCATGTAACGTTATAATCACAATATCTCTCCTATAAGCTTTAATAACAAGTTTAAAATAAATAAAAATGATAGCTATAATCTTAGAGCGAATATGTCCAACACATATAAACTGCCTCGGATAATAAACAAATATTCAGAGTACAGCATTCTATATCGAGGTCCAAAAGTATGGAGTACTTTTCAAAAAGGATTTAAAGGTACGGTAAATTCGGTAAGTTCATTCAAGTTTTTAACAAAAAAAGAAATTTTTAAAATATAAGAAACGTTTTTGGTTAATGATACTTTGAATAATTTCTCATAAATTTGTTTTTGTTTTATTTCTACTTTTGTTGGTTGCTTATCAATTTTATTAGCAAATTACGCGTTTTATTACGATATTTTATTGAAATTTTATTACGCATATTGTAACATATTACGATATTTTTTTGAAATCTTGTTATAGGGGCTCTATGAAAAGATTGCGATAACGTACTGTCATGCTCATCTTCTTCGAGCCCCTATCTGTTTTACTTATTTTATTTATTGAAACTTTATATTACGAAGTTGTAAAATCTTATATTATATTAAAACAGAGAAATAAAAAAAAAAAAAAAAAAAAAAGTTTTGGCTTTGGTTTACGCTTTTTTCAAACTGCATTTGGATCTTCATGTAAGATTTGTCTCACACGTTGAACAGATACAGATAATTGTAAATCAGCACGAATTTGAGATACAGTTATGTGCTGAGCAGAAGCACGAAATACAATAACTCGTTTAGAACGATTATCAATTTTACGTTTGCCACCACGTTTCTTAGAAGCTCCATAATTAACGCCAATCTTGAAGTAATTATTAACCACTTTTAAAGATCTTTAAATTTTCTTTGCAATTTCCCGATTAGATAAGCCTGTATCTTTGTATGTTTTGATTGCTGCTAATTCTTCGTTCGTTAAACGTTTACCACGTCCCATTTCAAATTAAGGTATCAAAAACCAAATGTTAAAAACTATTTGAGCGCTGATTTCACAGTCTTTGTTTAACTTACAAATAATAATAATAAAGTCGTAAATGCGTTTCACCAGATCAAAATATGTAAGTAAACTGAAAATAATTATTGATGAGGCTAACTCTATTTGTTTGCGCAAATATCAAGTATTTTACAATTTAAGGTTTTATCAAATGTATCGCAATTTAATTATGCTATATTATAATCTAAAAAGTTGTTATTTGTAACCATAATTATATGTGTGTGGATACAAAAGATGCACCGCACAAACTTGCTGACAGATTTACAAAATATTAGATCAGTACATGGCGAGGCTAATTCTATTTTCTCCACTGTATATGGTATTTTACGTCATTTGCTTCTATAGAAACCAATCGTGTAAACCGGTGTTTAAAACGTTTTTAAAAGTAAATAAATAACTATTTATGGTTGTTATTAGATTAAAACGTTATGCAAAAAGTCGTTAGGCTGCACCTGCTGATTGCCCGCCGCAGCATAACCAAGGCAAGACAATAAATTTCAACCTAGTATTGTTATTTTTTACTTTATGTAAAGTTTAAAAGTATGATATATATGATAGCTTATATTAAAAGTTATTTAAGCCTTAAATTAAGGTTAAAAAAATGCAAATATTCTTGTAATAAATCATTACTATATAATATAAATATAATGAAATATAATTCATAAATTATTTATACCATTTTATGACTATAGTCAAAAATGCAAATATTTATATTCTCATTTATTTTGAATTAAAATACTAATAAACAAATATTTACATTTTTGACTATAGTTATAAAGTGGTATAAATAGTTTATGAAGTTTAAATTTGTTTTTAGTATTCCCATATATTTTGTTCAAAAGTTATGTTAACGTAAACATCATATTAACTTCTCTATAAACATCATGCATTAAATACTCTATTTGATAAAGAAAAAAATTATAAAAATACTCTTCCTACTTCAAGGAAATAGGGTGTGAACTATATCTAGTATTATTCAATATCTAATAATATTAATGAAAAGATGAAATTAAAAAAGCTAATTTGTAAAATGTAGTACTTTAGAATGGTAAAATTAAGGCTTAAATTAATAATTAAGTTATCACTCAGCTTGCACTACACTAACATTATTATCATATTAGAAAAATTATTAATAGTAATTATCATCATAATAAATAAAAGCTATCTTATAATTACAAGTGATTTTTATTTTTTATTTTCCAGTATATAAATATTAAAAACTGTAAGTATTATGTTGTGTATAAGTTAAATAAGAAAATTTTTAAATGATTACTGGCTGATTAAAAACTGCCATCCTGACTCAGTACCAATTTCTGTAAAATATAACTTTACTAATAGTTGCAATATTAAATCTATAAAATGTCATTTTTGAGCAAAATTTAGTCTCTTTTGTAATAGTTTGTTTATAATGTAATATTCCCTTTTCCCCCTTCTTTAAAAATTAAAAAAATAACACCAATCGTTATAAATTGGAGGATTTACTAGTGATAAGAACTTTGCTAGTATGTGGAAGATACAATTTCAAACATTGTATTACTCAATTTATGATGATCATAAAATACATTTTGGTCTGAAAGCGCAATCTTTATTGATAAACTTTCGAAAAAATGGGTTAACTTTATAGATATTACTGATTCTTTGCGTAAACAAAAAAAGTTAAAGTTTCTGGCTTTGAGAGCCCATTTATAGAATTATTTATATATAGGGAACATAGAGAGGCGATCTCTCTATATAAGTATATTTTTTAATGCCATATATGGTGGGCTATTGCAATCCTTATTTTTTAAATCTACAATTATACTTCTAGTGAAATCTTGAATTGGAATTTAACAGATAGACGTGTTATTAATTGTTGTCTGGAACAAATAAAAAGAAATTAAAAAAGTATCTAATATAACTGAATTTAATTTTATAAGAACTATAATTATCTAATTTTTTTTTTAGTTTTCATTCCAACCTTCTTTGACTTACTTTAAATCATATTCTAAAAAAAAACTTATAACAAGCGGTGCAGTTTCTGCCTTCAGTTTTTGTATTTTACAAGCTGCTAAAAAAGAACATACATTTAATATGGAAACAGTGCAAAAAGCTGAGGAGCTTTATGAAAAAAATGACTTCAAAGGAGTCTATGAGTTTTTATTGCAATTTAAAAGCTCAGAAGATCCAGAGCTATTGTGGCGTTTAGTTCGTGCCACTCGAGATCGTGCTTGTATGCCTGATGTCAGTAAAGAAGAAAAAAAGACTCTTATATTTGAAGCTTTTGAATATGCAAAGAAGGCTTTACAGTTTGGGGAAGAAAATTTTGCTTGTCACAAGGTTTTGTTTTTATTGTATTTTTTTCTGTTTTTAAAATAAAATATTTAGGTTGTAGAACAGTTATTTGTATGTAGTGGTATGGTATTATGCTAAGTCAAACTGGTGATTACATTGGTACCAAGAAAAAGTTAGAAGACTCACCAGCTATGAAGCAGCATTTTGAGGTAATTTCTTTAATGGTTTTAAGCAATAAACTGAGATATCATCTTCTAGGTGATATGCACATAAAAATATATTTTTGCATTTATCAAAGTAACTATCAACTAGTCATCGTACTTTTGATTTTCAACTGGATTTTTTTTTAATTTCTAAATTGTTTTTAGAAAGCCATTCAATTAAATCCAAATGATGCTACGTCACGACATTTGATAGGAATGTGGTAAATTTTTACCTCAAAATCTTATGTTACTCTCTTCTAATTAAAATGCTCATTGAATTGTCTTCAAGTTTAGTTTGTTTTTATGTTGCAGTTAAATTTAGGTGTTTTTCATTTGCTGATCTTGCTTGGTATGAAAGAAAAATTGCTACAGTAGTGTTTGGTACACCTCCATCATCGACTTATGAAGAGGTATAGATTTTTATATTTGTATTTAAAAGCTGAAAATATCTTCCAAAGCTGTTTTTAATAATGTCTAAAGTATGGATAACAAGTTTTTGCTAAGTTTTTGCATAAAATTTAAAAGGCATTACTCCTTTATTTTTATAACAAGTATAACTCTGATTATATACTGTTTATATTTTTTAACATTCTCAATTAAGTGTTTTAATTGTTATTTTAACAAGTTTAGAGAGGTATTCTCTGACAATGTGGATGAGGTGATTTAGCCTTTCAGCCATTCTTATAGACTTTAGTTAAACTTTAAAATACATTAAGGTTTTGATCAAAAGTCATCAATATATTCATTCTCTATCAAAATGGCAGGCTTCTTTATTTACTTGCTCAACAGTATTTTCAATTATGTTTAACATGCCATTCTAGCGTGGGTATTGCATAATGGGAGTTTGCAAGATCTGGCCAAAATATGTAATTGCCACTTGAATGATACTTCTCAATCAAAGAAAACAGCCTAGCAGCAAAACTCTTGTCTTTATATATTTCTTGGTTGATTGTATTCCCAATCTTTATGATGTATGGTTTCAATATTCCATGAAATGAGTGAAGCGTTATTTCCTTTATTTTTTTTAATTTTACTTTGGCTGACACTAAACCTTTGATACTTGAATAGTTATTAACATTGTCTTTGACTCTAAAATGTTAAAAGGAATGAAATAAGTTTTATTATCTGTTGTTCATTTGTGATCTCTGGAAAAAAAATTTCTGGCTGCTTTCATTTAAGCTTCTGTTCAACCAGGATTGGTTTGCTTCATCCTGTAATTTATTGAGATATTGTTTAACTGTTTTAAAGTATCTATTAGGCAGTTAAAATGCTTTACAAGCTTTCATTATGATGTTTATAACTTTTTGTTAGTTAGTGGCTACAATGTGGTTTTAAATTTTTGTGTGAATATTTTAGCTGTCACCTTGAAGATTTTTTATCCATAGTGTTTATTCCAGGCTTATAACATTTATTTATATTATAAGCGGTTTTTTAAAAGGGGAACATCTTTGCTGAAAAAGCTTCAACAGCAAATGATTTTTTGTAGTTTTTAATTTTTTTTATGGAAAGAATTCACTCAGTGCTTTTCTTAGTACTTATAAAAATACCTGTATTCTTTTTTAAGAATGTTCAGCTTGTTTTAACACAACTATATACTAATTTTAATTTAGCTGCAGTTTTTAACAAAAGATGTTTTTAGTTAGTAAAAAATATTACTGTTTATTTATAGGCATTACAAAATTTTGAAAAAGCAGAAGAATGTAAGTAGTTTCTGTTGCTAGATTTGAGTAAAATTATGCTCAACTGTTGTTTGTTATATTTCAACAAAAGGTTTTGTTGCTAATATTAATTTAAATTTTTTTAGTATCTCCATCGTTCTACAGTACTAACCAATACATGCTTGGACTTGCCTACCTTAGATTAGGAAATAAAGCGAAAGCTAAAGAATGGTTTCAAAAAGTTTGTGAGTTTCAAGTTGTAAAAGAAGAAGATAAAGAGGTTTTATAGTTTTCATGATTTACTTATTTACTTCAAGTGATTAAAAAAAATTGTCTCTAAAACGGTTTTAAAGAAAGTTTTTATCAGTAAGTTATTGCTAACAAAACTGTTCTGAAAGTTAAAATTTAAATGACAAATTTTTATTTTATCTTTTTCCTGTTAACTTATTTACAATAGTTCTGGCTTAACTATACAAGCTAAAAACCAGTGATGGCACCATGAGGCACTGCTTCATTTTTTAGACAGCCTCCAAATAATATTTAATATATTTGTCTTGAATCAAAGTGACTTTGTCTTGACTTGTAGATCTTTAGTGTTCAAAGCAGCCAATGCTGATGTACTACTGTTAGAAGATATAGCAGAAGAACAAATAATAAATATTTGAACTCAATTGCTAGTTTTCTTGATGGAAATCACAAAGCTTAAATAGAAAAGTCCAAAAATTTGTTTTGATATATTGTCCAAATTAATACTACTGTTCATTGGAGAACATTTATGTTTTTCTCAAAGGCTTTTTGATCTTTTATATCAAATATCCTAACTTCTATTTCAGGAGTTTTTGCCTTTTCCCAGTCGATTTCTTTCTTGCAGTTTAATTTATGTGTAGCTATTGCAGATTAATGTAACTTATCTTCAATTAAACATTTTTGGTAATGTTAAAACAAATTTTTTTGGAAAACAAGTGCTGTTGTTTGGAGTTTTTATCTCTAAGATTTCTTGGAATTTCAGATTAATGTAACTAATCTTCAGTCAAACATTTTTGTTGAACTCAAGTTCTTACTTGATATTTTAACTCACTAAAGTTTTGAAAATTTCACGCTTTATTAAATAGTTTCCTGGTTGGATGTTGTATGCTAATTTTGGTTTGTTTCTTGATGTTAATGGTGTTTTGAAACTGGCATTTGATTTAAAAACAGTATGTACCTAACTTTCCTGAATATTTTTCTAAACTTAGGTGGTATTGTTTTATATCCATTCCAAAGAGATTGTAGGAAAGATGTTAGAATTTGATTTGATTTCATTTTTGTTGATCATTTTTTTGAAATCTGATAATCAACATCTTGAAGCATTTTTCCTTGTACCCAATCTAAGTAAACATTTAAATCAAGAATTTTACCTTACCTTGTAAATGAGACTCACTGCTTGAGTAGGTTTGGTATTAGTATCCATTGAATTTTTTTTTTTTTTTACATATTTCCTTAATTTAAATATTTATAATACCATCTTTTAATTTTTTATTTTAATTTAAATATTTATAATACCATCTTTTAATTTAAATATTTATATCATCTTTCCTATAAACTCTAATATCTTTAATAATATCTTTAGACTCAAATTTTCTTTTTGTATTAATAATTATAGTTATAAAAAAATTATTTTTGTTTTCAATTTCAGTATATTTTAAAGAGGGGTGTTGTCTTTTAAGGATTGTTTGAAACTATTCTATTTATGTTAGATAATCTAGCATGGCTATCATAAAAAGATTTAATGTCAAGAGAAGGATTTATCGCTATTTTAATCTCATTTTCTCTGTGGCTTTAAAGATTCATCTAAAAAAATCATATAAGATAATTTGGTCGGGACTGAATTCTTTAACTTATAAATCTTGTTTCAGATAAAATGATAACAAAACAAAGTTTAATCAGCAGTTTTGCTTCAGATAAAATGATAACAAAACAAAGTTTAATCAGCAGTTTTGCTTCAGATAAAATGATAACAAAACAAAGTTTAATCAGCAGATTAGCTTCAGATAAAATGATAACAAAACAAAGTTTAATCAGCAGTTTTGCTTCAGATAAAATGATAACAAAACAAAGTTTAATCAGCAGTTTTGCTTCAGATAATAGTGAGTTTGAGTTTTCGTAAGAAATATTTTTCTTTAATTAAAAGTATTAAAGAAAAACTTCTTTTAGTGGTATTGATGGGTACATGTTTATCTTATTGTTGTGTCTTGTTAATAAATCAAGTATCTGATTCATTGACAAGGACAAGAAACAAGTATTATTTCAAATTTTTTAATGTTATAGGTTTTTTTTTTCAAAACAGGTTGAACTCTTTTTGCAATGTAGTTTAAAATTCCATAACAAGGTGTACCAATAGTTGGTACAAGGACTCTCATTGGATAAGATTTGTTTATGAGCTTAGATTAGACCATTGATTAACGAGTTTGTTAGGATAGTATTACTTGGGTAAAAACTTTCATGTTTTAATGGCATAGCTGAGAGTGGGATACTAATAATTTTTGTTGGACCTATTTGTTCTCTAATTTTTGCTTCATCATGATCATGAAACTTTTTTTTTTGTTTGTTTTGATTAATTTCTTCTTCTTTTTTTATTAATCATGCACATTTTTATGCCATGCCCTCAATTTCTTTATTATATGCAAGTTTTAATGCAAACGATTATGTACTGAAATGATGCCTATATAGGCATTATTACAGTATATTTTGTACCTTCGTTGAGGTATATACCTCAAGAATGGTACAAAATGGGGACCAATTTATACTGTTATTACAGAAGCATTAAATAATTTTGCATTAAATAAATTTGCAACTTTTCACGTCAGATTTGAACGTTTTAATAGTTATTTCTGAAATTTATTTGATAATTATATCTTTAGATTTTTCCCATTTTTAAGTTTAATTTTTCCAGTTCTTAATCATAACCTAATGTAAATTCGTAAGTCAAAAAAATACTAAAGTTAACATGAAATCGTTTAGAGTTTGTAAGCAAAAAATATAAAATCAATTATTTATCATTTTTGTTTAATTTTTTTTTTTTTTAGAACATTCAAAAGGCCAAGGATCAGTTAAAATCGCTTTAGTTGTATTTTTTACTTAAATTTTCATAAAATTAATTGTTTATTCTTTTATTTTATTTTCAATGGGAATTTTGGCGTCAAAACAATTTTTATACCAACAATTACATTTAAATAATTAGATTCTTTATTAATCTGCGTCATAAAAATACTTTTAAAGTTTGATATTAGAAAGCGTAGTTTATTTATCATATCAACTATTTTGAGTGAAGGCCGGGTAAATAAAAATGAGTAATTGCTTTTACTCAGTAATTGGTCAGCTTTACGTGAATAAAAACCTAGGGTTTTTCTCAAATTTTTATTCACGTAAAGTTAAGCAAATTACTCAGTAATTGATCAGCTTTACGTAAATAAAAACTTAGGGGAAATTGCTTAAGCTTTTATTCATGCAAAGCTGACCAATTACTGAGTAAAAGCAATTGCTCCTTTTTATTCACCCGGCCTTTTTTTTTTTTTTTTTTTTTTTTTTTTTTCTCTGTTTTAATATAATATAAGATTTTACAACTTCGTAATATAAAATTTCAATAAATAAAATAAGTAAAACAGATAGGGGCTCAAAGAAGATGAGGATGACAGTACGTTATCACAATCTTTTCATAGAGCCCCTATAACAAGATTTCAAAAAAATATCGTAATATGTTACAATATGCGTAATAAAATTTCAATAAAATATCGTAATAAAACGCGTAATTCGCTAATAAAATTGCTAAGCAACCAACAAAAGTAGAAATAAAACAAAAACAGATTTACGAGAAATTATTCAAAGTATCATTAACCAAAAAACGTTTCTTATATTTTAAAAATTTCTTTTTTTGTTAAAAACTTGAATGAACTTAACGAATTTACCGTACCTTTGAATCCTTTTTGAAAAGTATTCCATACTTTTGGACCTCGATATAGAATGCTGTACTCTGAATATTTGTTTATTATCCGAGGCAGTTTATATGTGTTGGACATATTCGCTCTAAGATTATAGCTATCATTTTTATTTATTTTAAACTTGTTATTAAAGCTTATAGGAGAGATATTGTGATTATAACGATACATGAAAATTAAATGCTGGTAGATATTTATTTCAAACACATTCATCATTTTCATATCTTTCATTAAGGGCTTAGCGTGTTCACGCCTATTTTTTGAGTAAATGGTTCTGCAGGCATGTTTTTGAAGACTATAAATTTTTTTAATCTTTGCCGCTTGAGTACTTGCCCATGAAATGTTTGCATAGCTGATGAGGCTATGAATTAGCCCAAAGTAGATTAATTTAAAACTATTTTTATTGACGTAGGAGCGAACTCGATACATCAAACCTATTATTTTGGTGATTTTTGACTGGATATATATTATATGTGGAAGCCAGGATAATTTTTCATCAACAATGATTCCTAAGAATCTTATATTGGATTGCTTATTTACTAGTTTATCATTTAGAGATAGGTTAGGCAACTTGAGAGGAAGATTTTCTTCTTGTGTTTTTTTATGAAATAGTATATACTTTGTTTTCTCAGCGTTAAGTGAGAGTTTGTTTGCCTTAAACCAGTTGTTTACTTTACACAATTCAATATTCATGTCTGCATATAATTTCTTGATATCATTGTTGGTGAGAAATAAGTTTGTGTCATCTGCAAACATGACCGAGTTCATTTTTAAAGATGCATTACAAAAGTCATTTATATATATTAGAAAAAGAAGTGGACCAAGAATCGATCCTTGCGGGACTCCACATATGACATTTAATACTCCAGATTGGACATTATTTACATATTGTTTTCTGTTTGTAAGATAGCTTTTAATCCAATAATAAGTTTTATTTATTATTCCGTAATGCCTTAATTTATCTAATAGAATGCAATGGTCCACTGTATCGAATGCTTTTGATAAATCAAGAAACACTCCTAAAGTAAATTTATTATTTTCAAAACCATTAGTTATTTGATTTACTATTTCAATGATTGCATGTTCTGTAGAGAGATTTTTTTGAAAGCCAAACTGATTTGGGTAAAAAAAATTGTTTTTAATGAAGTAATCATAGATTCTATTATAAACTACACGTTCGAAGAGTTTCGAAAATACAGAAAGTATTGATATAGGCCTGTAGTTTGAAATGTCAGAATGATCATTACATTTGTATAATGGAATTACTTTTGCCAATTTAAGTACATCCGGAAATATCCCAGAATTTAATGAGAGCTTAAGTATATGAATCAGGGGTCTATTAAGACTGTGTTTGTTTGCAATAACTATATCACTAGATATCTCATCAAATCCTGGAGCCTTTTTTTTTTTTAAGGAGGCAAAGGCTGCCTCTAATTCTTCATAGCCTAATTCATAATCAAGCATGGTAACGTTATTCGTGGTTTTAAATGATACAGATGTTGGTACAATTTTATTTACAAGATTAGGACCAATATTTGTAAAATATTTATTGAATTCTTCTGAAATTAGTTTTTGACAAAATATATCGTTATTTTCAATAACAATTCGTTTAGGAAGAGAAGGTGAATTTAGTTTTTCTCTTCCCATTATGAGATTAATGATGGACCATGTTTTTTTGCTATCAAATTTGCATTTGTTAATTTGATTACTGTAATATTTTTTTTTTGCATTTTTAATGAGATCTTGATAAAAAAATTTATAATTTTTGTAATTTTTTTCATTATCATTGTTTCTATTTTTCAAAAATTTATTGTTAAGTTTTTGTTTTTTTTTTGAAACCTATACTTTGAAACCTTTATTTTGAAACCGCCTATAAACATTCCATCCACATTCTCATATAAAAAAATTTTCTTTTGAACCTCTTCAAACTTTTTTGCATGGTTATATTATTTAGAGTTTAAAAACAACCGACTAATTGTTATGCTAATGATATTTACAAAAAAGTAAAAGTTTCTTCTATAAAGAAAACATCAAATCTGATAATAGTGATTTGATAATAGTGATAACAATTTTTATAAAAATAATAATAATCATAAAAACCTCTATAGTAATATAAAATTTGTAAAGTAATTATAATAATAAAAAAAATCCGTAGTTCAACGCCACCTATTAGCAAGTTTTATAACATCGGTTAGAATGGTGATCGGTTAGGTGTGAACTTTCTTTCAAATGCTCTTCCACGGTTTCGCGAGATTCTCTAAAGACCCTAAGGATTTCTTGGGGTACCTAAATAAAATTAAAAAAAAAAAGTATATCTATAGTTATAATAACAACTTAAAACGATACTAATCAATAGTAATGATAGGCGAATACAAATGATATGTAAATATTTGAGCGAATGATTAGTGAATGTTCATTTTATAATGCAGTTGGTCAAATTTTTTATTCTCTTTTGGGTACTTCAAATTTAAAAAAGTGGGTTTTTTTTTTGTTTTTACATTTTGTTACTATTTGTAAATATCATTGGCATAACTAATCGGTTGTATTTGAACTCTAAATAATAAAACTGCAAAAAAACGTCAGCTAATTCCACGCACAGTGGAGTATTTGATCAAAATAGTCGATTAAAATTATTTCATTAAAGTTAGCTGATTTTTTCAACATTTTATGGCTTAAACTATATTCTTGATACACTTAAAAAAACTGCTGCCACAAAGTACCATAAACGTGTAGCTGAAAAAAATACCCTGCATTTTTTTTTTTTTCTTTTTACAGCGAATAAAATAAACGATATATCCATATAATAGTTGTTTATAATATTTATAAATATAATAATTATTTTATACATACAAATTATGTTTCAATTAAAACCTTAATCCTTCATTTTTCATTTATCGACTGACAAATAGGTAGAATATGCAAGGAGTGCCGCTACATTGAATGTGGGTTTTGGTTTGCCGCTACATTGAATGTGGGTTTTGGTTTGGGCAGGCAATCTTTCAATTTCAAAAAAGTATTTATAAAAAAAATTTTTGCGGGGGATTTTTTTCTAGAACCCATAAATGTACTTTTATAGAATATACACAAACAGTGAATTTACAAAACAATTATTTGCGGTAACTTTGATGAAGCTTTTTTTGAAAATTTCAGTTTGTTAAAAAGTTTATATTGAAATATTTCACTTATATATTTTATTGTTGCGGTGAAAGAGATAATTTTGATCGACTTTTTTTACCAAATACTACTGTGTCACTGTGGGATGAAATCAATTTAAAAGCTTACTTTAATACTTTAACTTAGGCTTGGTAAAATCATTTATTTTTCTAACATTTGCCTTTTTACCTATATTTTGATGCATAGGATGCAAAAATCACGTATTTTGACCCTAAAAACCATATAGCGCCCCAAGTGTTAAAAACTCAATTCAATATCAGAAATTGATTCCCTAACCCCAAAATCATATGTTTTTATGACTCATATGACTATATTTAAATGTGATCTGTTTTTGCTAATTTTTGGTGTATCCTGGCCTACTGTGAACGCTGCTTGATTTAAAGGGTTTTAGGTTGAATTTTAGAAGGCATAAGGTTTTTCTTCAGATTCTATTAATATGTATATGTACAAGCTGAAATGTGCAGAAAATAAAATCCTAAGCGTTCCTTCATAGTCCAAAGTTGGTATCTTTCGAAATCCAGAAAATAGTGTTTAAAAACTGTATCACTTTTATTATTTTAGCTATCTCTTATTATAAATATCATAGAAGCCTACATGACCATCCATTGTCTTTGTCTTCAAAATGTGGTTAATTTAATATATAATAATACATTTAGTGGTTTGATAACTTTATGGCTTACGTGCTACTAGAATTATTTTTTTCGGTCTGTTTTATACATTACAGGTTTCAAAGCAAGATAAAATGCACAGAAAACAATTTTTTTTCAAATTAAACAATGAGACCATATATAATATACAAATAAGTTAAAACATGCAAGTATTTAATTAGTTTAAATTCTCATAGAGCTGTTGGTGGAAGCTGCTTTTTTAAGCTTCAATCTGTGGTTTTTGATAGTCTTTGCGACGGCATTGCGCTTCGATGTTTTTGTTAAATATTTATGAACAGCCTCAAATGTTTGCTCTTAAAAAGTTCAAAAAGTCTCTGACCTTTATTAAGAAAATGTACAAGGTGGTATTTAATAATACGGAACTTCCAACCAAGTGATAACGTTTTGTCAAACACATCTTTACAATAGTATTCTAAATATTCAGCAGATTCAATACACTGCAAGATATCTTCAGTGTGTGTAGATTTTAGCATGCATGTTAAAACAACTTTTTGCAACTGAAACATTTTTAATAGATAATTAGAATATATATGTAATGCAGAGATATAACTGAATTGGTATTACCAGCATCATTCCATCCAATAATTTTAGAACTTTACCACAGTTTGATCTATCCAATCTACCACCATTATACCTATGCCACATTTTTGTATTTTCTTCGAAAAAAGGTTTCAGCTTTTATTGACAATGAGAATGTCAACAATTATATGTGTTAATGTCAATAATCATATATGTGAAATTCCGTAGAAGAGACGATATCAATAATAAATTTTCGGGGATCTTCCTCAGTTTATAAATCCAAAGATATGCGTATCTATGTATAAGTGTTTGTGATAAGCGCATGTGAATAAGTGTGAGCGTATATGTATGTATGTGTAGATGTATACATGGATGTGTATGTGTGTATGTGTATGTTTGTATATATTTATATGTGTATATATATGTGTGCGTGTGTATGTAAGTATATATATTTATATATATATTTGTGTGTGAGTATGTGTATGTATATGTATGTATATATAAGATTTTTTTGAATTTATAATTTAAAAAAATAAACTTTTTTTATTTTTAGTTTCAAAGGTCATTTTTTCTGCAATAAACTATAAAATAACAATATTTTTTTACAAATAATTGTTATTTTTGAAATTTTTATAAAATTTTGCTTCTTTTGAGACCTAATATGACATACTTTTGAAAAACTTTTTTTTACATAATATTAGGGACCCATTAAAATTTTAAAGGTCTTGAGGAACCTCAAGATAATTTCCTAGAGCATTGATATTTTTCCAGAGTATTTCTGAAATGAATAGACAACTTTTGCACACCCAGGCTAAATGAATTGTAAAAAAAACAAAAATTCACTCCACCCTAATATATATATATATATATATATATATATATATATATATATATATATATATATATATATATATATATATATATATATATATATATATATATATATATATATATATATATATATATATATATATATATATATATATATATATATATATATATATGTATATATGTATGTGTGTATGTATATATATATATATGTGTGTGTGTGTGTGTATGTGTATATATATGTGTATGTATATGTATGTATATGTGTATGTGTGTATATATATATGTGCGTTTATATGTGTGTCTATATATGTGTGTATGTAACATAATGTGTGTATGAACATAATTTTATATTCTGATATTTTCATAATTACTGTCGTGTAAGGTTTTTATATAACCAACTTTATTAATATATTTGATTATCTATTTGAGTATATAAATCACAGTATAGTATAAATCACATTAATAAAATATGATAATAATATAAATCACATTAATAAAAGGTGTATGTGTGTGACTAATACTAAATGACTATTATTCTTTTTATGATTATTGTAATTATTTTTATTGTTGTCATTTTATTTTTATTATTATCATTATACTCTTATCATTGTATTGTTATTATTGTTACTACTACCACTCTTATTATTATCATTATTAGTATTTTACTCCTTTAACTTTTAATGTTTGCTTTGTTACAGCTGTGGACGATTATTACTATTAGCATTAACAATATATTTATTAGCTTTTATTTACAAGGTTTTTCTTAAGATTAGTACATGTACTTTTTGTAAACTTCCGTGAATGTAACAACTATTTCAGAATATATGAATTGATTGATTGATTGATCAAGCAAACATATGTTATTAACATTTTTTAATATTTTCATGGTTTTATAAGGATATCCTGCATCTTGGTACCAACAATCATAAAGAGTAAGAAGTTCTCAAGTCACCTGATAAGCTAATTGTACCAGTACAGTTACAACAAGTATGTTTTCCACCGTGACTCTATAATAGATTATTTTGTTATTCTGAGATTTAATGTTTTAGATAAATGCTTGTAAAAAATTAATAAAATTAGGTTCTTACTGATATGCCAAGAAGTACGTATTTGAGCTTAAGGTCAGAAGCCACAAAAATTTGAGTTGATTTAGATTTAATAAGCATTCTAAGATTGTATTTATTCTCCTTGACATTACATGCCAAAGCCAGAATCACAACCTTGTTTACTCCTGAGTCTTTCTCATTTTTACTTTGCTCCACTCACTTTGTTTCATCAAAAATATTCATTATTACTTAAAAATTAATAACAATAGAATAATAATTCTAATTTTATTTCTTTTATTTGCATAATATAAAGTAGGTTAAGTTAATAAACCTTCAGTGAACCCAGGGGGGGGGGGGGATCTAGCATTTTTTGGTCTTTGAGATAGCTAACTTCCAGACATGGAGCGAACTCCATACATTTATATGTTTATACTTATGTCAAATAAGGATGCTTTTTAATAAAAGCTCCAAAATTTTAGCCCCCGCCCCCTCTGCCACAAACGTGAGAGCAACAAGTTGATGAAATATATTTTGTACTATTTTCAACTAGACTTATATTCATCGATAAATTTTAAATTTCATAGTAAAATATTTTAGCGTTCAAAAATTATGCCCATATAAAATTTGCAACCCCCTCAAATTGAGGGGGGGGGGGGTTTAAACTGTATATAGTCATAATTTTTGAACACTAAAATATTTTACTATGAAATTTAAAATTTATCGATGGATATAAGTTTAGTTAAAATTAGTACAAAATATATTTCATCAGCTTGTTGCTCTCACGTTTGGGGCAGGGGCAGCTAAAATTTTGGGGCTTTTTTGATCCCAGACTCCAATCATCGCAATTTTTTGCAAAGCATCCTTATTTGACATAAGTATAAACATATTAATATTTGGAGTTCGCTCCATGTCTGGAAGTTAGCTCAAAGACCAAAAAATGCTGGATCCGCCCCTGAGTGAACCCTGTCCTCCATCAATTCCAACTCTAACAATGGATTTCATAGGCTTTTATCTAAGTTGAGAGCGTATTTTTTGAACAAGTTTGGTGAGATGTTTATACAACATCTTTCAGCACTTTTCAAGTTTATCTTCCTTTTGTTACTGTAACTATTGTAAATTTTTTGAAAATAAATTTTTTAAAAATAAACTAATGTACTGTTGTTTAAATTATATTATAAAATATTTAAACACCTAGACGACCAAGACCATTTTGTAAACCTTTAAGAATATCACAAACAATATTTTTATGCAGATAATATGATTTTTCTTGATTTTTATTGATATCAAACATTGTATCAGTAGAGACTACTTTATTTGTTTGGAGCTTTGTTTTAGTACATCAGGTAGCAGTGATCCTCCTAAAATTAATAAAGAATATTGCATCAAGTCATCACAAATAATCAAACCAATAAATAAAAATCTACCATTAGATAATTGTAACGAATTTTCAGCCTTTACTAAAAACTGTAGAATAGTTGAGGTTATTTGCTCGGACATTTTTTTATCTTTGGAAAAAATAAGATTCTTAGCATTTTGAACAGATGTTCTGGTGCATTTGTGCCTAATGCTCTTTCCAACTAGTTGAAAACAGTCTGTGCAGAATAAGTTTAATTTTTAAAAGCAAAAGTTTTTATTTGAATCAATTATATAATCTTTTAAATTAAAAATCTTGTGGCTGCGCTCGTCTGTTACTTTACAACAAATTGCTCATAAGCATTGATTGTCAGTTGGAGTAACCCTTCCAGTATTTATAAGTAACTCTCTTTCACTTTTCCAAACCTCTTCAATCATTTTCATAGGCTTTCCTTGCTCTGAACAAGATTGTTTAAATTTTTAGTAAAATATTTTAGAAAAAATTTAAAAAATTAATATAATATTTTAAAGTTTAATAACTTTTTTGGCATAGAGATCATTTTAGCAACATCAACAAAGTCCAGTTGGAAAAATATCAAAATAGAATCTTTCGTGTAGATAGTGATGGCATACTATGAAGAGAGTAATTCTCCATTTTATTACAGTAACAAAAACAAACTAAATCTCTGGATTCATTATGATATTTTTCTATGAAAGATGAGCCATTTTATATATAATATTTAACTTGGGTAGGTTTTTAAAATAATATTGCATTTTTTATTAACAAAAATAAATGTTTATAAAATAAAAATGTTATAAAATGTAGTTGTAAAATTATTATAGTTATATAAATTTGAACATTTAATATTTCTAAACAAGTCATTAACTGCTTTAAGAGCTTTATTAGTGAAACTATTAAAGGCATTATTATATATTAAATTAACCACATTTTGAAGACAAATGAATATCATGTGGGTTTCTACGATATTTATAATAAGAGATAACTAAAATAATAAAAATATAGTTTTAAAACACTATTTTCTAGATTTCGAAAAATATCAGTTTTGGTCTAATAAGGAATGGACTAATAAAATTTTATTTTCAACACATTCCAGCTCCTATCTATACATATTAAAAGAATCTGAAGAAAAACCTCATGTCTTTTGAAAATCAACCTAAAACCCTCAGAATCAAGCAGTATGGAGTGATAACAAACACTTATTAATAGATTACTATCAAAAAGGTTTAGACTTTTATTTTAAGTAATGAAAGTACTAAATATTTTTCAAGCATATATCAAAATATATTGTCAATGCTTACATAAAATTTATCATACCGCATTATAAAAAATAATGTTAATAAATAAAATACAAGAGAAACCGGAGACTATTATGTCATTCAAAAAAACTAAACTCTCCCAATTCTCTATTTTATATTGTGGCCCATATTTATACAACAAACTAAAAATATCTAAAAATAAATCAATTTGTAATCTCGATAATCTAAATCTGTATTCTTGACCATTTAAATTCCTTAAAAATTCTGATCCTATAGAATCAGAATATTTGTTTAAGTTCGTAAACTCAATCAAATATTCTGAAATTTTCCGAATAAAAATTTTACTAAAACTAATGGCTATTCAAAAGAAAAAATACAAATTGACTTTTATCGATTGCTTAGAGGCATTACAGTCAGAAATCAAAAAATTATGGCAGATCCAGGCCCGTCTTTAGGTTATCCTGCTCCCCTCCCCATCTCCCTCTTCCATCTAGAAAAATAAAAGATATGGTCTATCCAGCCTCAAAATAATTTTACAGCCTGCATTGTTTGGGCAGACCTTAAGAATTCTGCGTGCGATCTGATTGCAACAGGATCTATATCTGGAAGAAGGACAAGAAATGCATTGGAAATTGCAACAGGATCTATATCTGGAAGAAGGACAAGAAATGCATTGAAATTGCAACCAACATCGAACAATGCTGAAAAATGTTCCTAATTTTACATGTCTTAAAAACGAAACGAACTATACTACCACAGCAAACAGTTCAGGAGTCTGGAGTCATAGCATGCCATGACATGAGCAATCAGCTGACAGGTGACAGCACACAGGCAGAATTTCGTTGACAAGTACTACTTGGCAGCGGACAAAACAAGTGCAACTTTTTTGGTTTGTTTTATTTTCTTAAGTCTGGTCCGTGTCAACGTCACGGAAGTTTTTTAATAATTAAAGGAAGTATCCAGAAGTTTCCAGAAGTTTCCAGAAGCATGCAGAAACTTCCAGAAGTTTCCAGAAGAAGCATCTGGAAGCATCCAGTAGCATCCAGAAATATCCAGAAACATTCAGAAGCATCCAGACGCATCCAAAAGCTTCCAGAAGCATCGAAAAGAAGCATCTAGAATCTTCCAGAACAAGTTCACACAGGTTCATTTTACTATATAAGAGACATGTAAATCGACATGTAATTCAGTCAGTATATGGAAGTCTATCAGTCAGTATTATCAAGACAGTTTATCGAAGTGAGTTTTATCAAAGTGTTTTATCGAAGAACATCAATACAAGAAGTGAAATACAACAAGTGTTTCATTACATCAATACATTCCACATCCAACCAAGACGTTGTGTTCCACAGAGCATTATTGTATCATCACAAGGTAAATGTATCACGTTAAGCCTCGAGAAGCGTGATTATTTATTTTTATTATTTTTATGACTTCAAGTGCAAAAATGGCTCCCGACAGTCTTGGATTGGAACTAAGAAAGAAAATTATTGGCGATTACGTAAGTGGAATGTCACAAAAAAGTATTTGTGATAAATATCGCGTGAAAAAATGGACCGTATTGAGACTATGTTCCAAATATCGTTCTACGGGGAAGTTGGCAGCAGATAACAAAGGTGGAAGACCGCGTTCCACCAATTCTAGAGAGGATTCTATGATCGTCAAATCCGTCAAGAAGGATCCCTGGATATCATCAGTTGAGATACAAAAGCAATTAGAGCTGCCTGTATCGTACCGAACAATCAGACGACGTGCTGTTGAAGCCGGATTGTTTTATCGACGCCCTGCGAAGAAACCGCTGATTTCACTAAAAAACCAGAAAAAAAAGACTCCTGTTTGCTACATCTCATATTGACTGGAATGTGCAGAAATGGCGAACTGTCCTGTTCAGTGATGAATCGAAGTTCAACATCATTGGGAGCGATGGCATTTGCCGTGTACGTCGACCGGCCGGAAAACGCCTCGATTTACGTTACTGCCATAAGACCGTGAAGCATGGTGGAGGCAATGTAATGGTCTGGGGGTGTTTTTCTGCTAACGGTCTAGATCTAATACATCGTAATGATATCCAATACATCGAAAATATCCTGAAAGATGTTATGTTACCTCATGCTGAATGGAATATGCCAATAAAATGGGATTTTCAGCAAGACAACGATCAGAAACACACTGCAAAAGTAGTCAAGCAGTGGTTTCAAGACAACCACCTATCGGTGATGGATTGGCCGCCTCAATCTCCGCATCTCAACCCTATCGAGAACCTGTGGGAGATTGTTAACCGCAGAATTAATCGTGAAGGTGTTCGTAATAAGGATCAACTGTTTGAAAAAATCCAAAAGGCCTGGGCAACTATTCCACAAAGTTTCATTGATCACCTGATCGAATCTATGCCTCGAAGATGCAAGGCTGTGATCGACAACAAAGCATTCGCCACGAAATATTGATAACGAAATACAGCTTGGTCAACATTTTGTCGAGTTGCACTTGTTTTGTCCAGAAGGAAATCAACTTTTTTTAATACTTTTGATTAATTTATTAATTTTAGCGTACAAATAATGAACTTTGTGATGAATAAAACTTGAAGAACTTTGTCTCTAAACAGTTGCATAGTTATTTCTCTAAATTGAAAAAATGCAACACTTTTATATAAAGAAACTAAATTAGCATTATTGGTTGCACTCGTTTTGTTCGATACTTATTATATATATATATTTCATAACTTTCAGATTAATAATAACGGGTTGCCCAAAATAAATGGCATAGGTAGTATTTTTATTATAACTTTGTTATTTTTTAAGCTAGAAAAGTGAATTTTTTTTTAAAAGATTTATTATTAAATTCTCTACAAAATGACATGATTTATTTAACTTTTTATTTTTATTTATATATTTGTTAAACACCCACTATATATTACAAGTAAGGTAAATAAAAAGTTTCAAAAAAAATCTCTAGGATCTAGGAATTTTATTTTCAAGAACATCCTTGAAGATTGTTCTTTGTTCTTTTAAGTTCCAGTACTCAACTGCACATTTTAAAATTTTAAGATCCGTTTCAGGAATTATATTTTTTAAACCAGTAATTTTTATTTTTTCTTTGTGTTGCATTAGTTTCTCTATATTTAATTTATGACTATTGCACAGAGCATTGACGCTATCTACAAAAGGTCGTGGACCTGATTCGTTGTTCAACTGCGACTTAAGAATATCAAATGTCAATTTATTTTTCAACAGGCGAATAAATAAGTTTATCTTATTTTGTTGCGTAATTATCGATATATCTTCAATACAAAATAGGGGATGTATATAATTTTTACTATGTTTTGAAACGTTTAGTAGTGACTTCAGTGCAATTCTTCCTACTATATCAAGCTTTTGCAATAACATTTCTTTATGGTCGCAAAGCTCAAGACCATACGTTAGTGTTGGAACAGCTAAAGTTTTATATAACTGGACAATAGAGTTTGGGTGAACAAAACGAATTCCAGCTTGAATTAAAGACTGTATTACTGCCCTGAAATGGGATATTCGGTTATCAATGTTTAAACGATTAAGTGAGGCAATTGGTGAATTTTTTGTGTCCCATATAAAGCCTAGATGAGTAAGTTTATTGTCTAGTTTTATTTTTTGGTGGTTGAGTGTTATCGTGCATTTTTTAATTTAATGTTTTCCGGTGACCAAAAACTCGGTTTTGTCAGCATTCAATTTTATGCAATTTTCTTTTGTGTAAATGTTACAGATATTAATTAGCTTTTGTAGGCCAGAGAGGGTGGAACTAAGAAGTATAATGTCATCATCATATGCTACAACACCCGTGTAGTTTCCATTTATTGATGTTCCTACGACTGTAATGTAAATAGTCTCCATTATTTTTTGACATACGATATAAGCGATTGGTCCAACTAGTACAACTTTCTAAAGCTACATTTACTTTAATGTTTTTTACAGCTCGTTTAAGTTCTTGAATTAATGTTAATTTTGATTTAATTTTATTCCGTTTCATTTGGTGAACGAGTTCAACCCATATTGAGTAATCTAAAGGATTGAGATCGGGGGAATTTGGAGGCCAGTGGTTTTGTCAATAAAAACAGGAAAATTATCATGACACCATTGTTGAGTTAAATGATGCGTATGTGAGGTTGCTCCATCTTGTTGAAATGTCCAATCATCACCAAACATCTCGTTTCCATATTTTAAGGCCACTGGCAACACTTTTTTTATATACCAGTCATGATTTACTGTATCTTTGTCCAAAATAACCAGTGGTGTAACACCTTTTGAACAACCAAACCATTACCTTTTGAGGGAATTTTTGTTTCTGTTTAATACCACCATCTTTATCAGCTTCATTACGATTAGTGGACCATATGCGATCATTTTGGGCATTGCACATACCATTTAAATCAAAAAAATTTTCATCTGAAAACAGAATTTTCAGTGTTTGTTCTTTTCGAAAATGGTTTCTTATCCAAATTTTGCTAGCTAAATTCTCTTAACTTTTTGACCATTAGTAAGCAGTGGTTCAACTCTGTGTTTGTATGCCTGCAAATTGAGATCCTTTTGAAGTATTCTTTGAACACTGGTTCTGGAGATATTGAGTTCATTAGCTAATTTTCGAGATGAAATCCTCTTTTTACGTTTCAGACGACTTCTGATTTTTTGAATTATTGCATTTGTTCGAACTGATCTTGGACCACCTGATGGACATTTCAACTCGATAGAGCCTGTCTCTCTTATCATTTGACTCCACCAATTTATTGTACGAAACCCAATGACACCCTTAATATCAGCAAATATTTTTGATGGACATTCACCATATTGGTTATTTAGAAAGTACAAGCTTTTGCAAATCTTTAGATTTCATTATCTACAAATAAAATTAAAAACCATAAAACAAAGCCATCAAGACAGATTTATAGAGAATTTAATAATAAATCTTTTAAAAAACTTAACTGTTCTAGCTAAAAAAAATAACAAAGTTATAATAAAAATACTACCTATGCCATTTATCTTGGGCCACCTGTTATTTTTTTTTTTTTAGTTTGCAATTATTAATCGAAATAAAACAACTTAAAAATATAAACTTATTTTGTTAAAAAAGAACTAGAAGATCTTATCAACAATTTAGTTTTTGATTTGTGTTTTAAATTTAGTTACGATTTCTTTATTATAGAATGAATTTCGGAAAACATCAAGGAATACTGTCCTCCATCAAAGTTTTAATGTTTCTCTTTGTTCTTTTAAATTCCATAACTGGAACGATGTTTTTATTTTTGACATAATATCAACTTGCATTTCTTCGATAAGTTGAGTGAATTCAATTTTTTTTACCTTCTATCATGCACTGAAAGAAGTTTAAACCAATAGTGTTGCATGTAGTAATCACTTTTACTCCTATTCAATTTTTGTTCAGAGCAAGCCTTTGTAATTTTAAATGGTTATATATATTTAAAAAGTGTTTATAAGTTAAAAGTGGAATTAAGTTTTTTTTCCAAGCATTTTACTTTTAAACACTTTTTCTTGAAGTTGTAAACTACTACTACAACTACAATTTAAAAATGTTTAATTTTTTTTCATTATTTTTTTATTTTACATAAAAAAGAGGGGGAGGGGGGAAATAATTGTCGACGTAGTTTTATAGGGGGTCTCTGAAAGTTTGACTAGTTGTTGACAGGGGGAGGAGGAGGTAAAAAACGCCAAAAAATTGTTGACGTAATTAATGGACAGCTTCCTACTTCGAAGATTTTTTAAAATTTTTTTATTTAGTAGTAATCTTTGACCGAGGTGAATGCTATGCCGCTTTTCCTTAAACTTTAAATTGTTTTTTTATTTGCTTATTTTATTTGTTGTTGCGTTTATTTCTATTTTAACATATTTTCGACCCACTACTTCTCATTTATGAGTACCTACCTTTCATTTAATGTGTTTTTTTTTTAAATCTCGCACAGAGATAGAACTTAGATGAATGTGCTAAGTCAAAATTAAAACTTTTGGGCGTGTCAAATAGTTAGACCTACTAAGTTGTTCTACAAAAAGAACATCTACTAAAAAGTGGACCTAATTTTCAGATAACCTACTGATGCCTAAATTGTTTTCAATCGATTATAGTCTTTTTATTTTCAACCGATTTATTACGTTTCGTTTTCAACCGATTTATTTTTCGACTTATTTTATAGATTTTCATTTTCAACCGATTACCTGGCCTGTATTTTTAACGTTGTTTTTTTAAAACTACGATTTTATTTTTTGAATTAACAATCAATAAGTTTTCCAAGCATTCATCGAACCTTATACCTCCTGATTCTAGAGACAGCGCTTCAACCACTGCGCCAAGGCTGATCAAATTTGGCTCGTATTCAAATCATCAATAAAATATACAAAATACATACCGGAAAGGCTTAGTGATGAAATTGAAAAAACAGTAGGTTGAAAATTCAGCAAGTCAACGATTTCGTAAGTTGGAAAATTAGTAGTACATGTTTTAATTAGATGTAAATATAAAAATCAAAAATTGTCGGTTGAGAATCAAAAACGTCATAATATACGATTTATGAAAATATTTTTTTTCTAGGCATTATATTATATTGAGAGTTCTTGAATATTAAAATAAATTATCATATTTACTTTTGACTCTGTTCAAGTTCAAACAAACAGCGTTTCTGAAAACTTTGATTTAGTATAAAAAATTTGGCAGCCATTTATTTCGTTTAAAATACCCAACTTTATCTATAAAGTTCTATAAGTAAAAACAAAAACAAGAAAATTGATAAAGTAGGCAACCAAAGATAAAGTATATATATATAAACAATTAAATAAATTATCAAACGTAACTTACAACAATATGATAAATGACATCTAAAAATAAAAATAAAATCGATTTAAAAACTATAAACTGTTTTTAACGACGTAACTTCGTGACCATAACTTTCCAAACTGAAAAGCAACTTTCTTACTACTTCTTTCTGCTTAATGTTTAAAAAGCGAAGAGCTATATTAAAACCTCGGCTTGCAGAAAAGATAGACAGTACCTTTATAATATGAGCACTGTTCTCTTTTGTTAACATAATAGAAAATTGTTCAAGACATGTTTCTAGTACATTTGACGGAAGATCACAGCGAAAGATAGTTTTCAAATTGGATTCTTCCATGCTAATAATGATATCACACATAGTTCGAGGACATTTTATACACCTCCAAGCTTTGTTAAATTCGTCAAAATTATTTATGTGGTGGCATATCTCAGGAGGTTTGGATTGAAAATTTTCGTTTTCGTTATCTATACTTGGAGAGTAAAACGAGTTCCATGGTTTTACTTTAATATTTCCGTTCGTTTTATTTGCGTAAAAGGTATCGTGTTTTTCCAAAGGTTGCAAATGAGAACTCGCAACAATATCTCGAAATTCTTCGTATGATGATACCTTTTGATGAACAGCTCTAAACTTTGCATTATTTTCGAGATTATATCGTTCTTCAGCTAGTTTAGCATTTTGAAATTCTTTTTGTAGTTTAACAAAGTTAATAGTTTCTGTTGTGTCCATTAAAAATGATTACTAAACAAACAAAACAATAACAAGTTATAATCATTTAATGCGAGCGACAAATAATTTAATGCAAATAGCTTCAAGTAAAGGTATTAATTAATAAATAATATAATTTATTAATAATATTATATATATTTATTAAACTATAAATACTAAACACAGTATAAAATACTAAACACAGCTCAAATTTTTAATAGTTTTTAGATCCGGATTTTAAGATTAAATGTTTAATTTTATATAATTTTAAATAAAATGCTGATTGCATGTACAATAATATAATAGTATATATAATATTAAATAATTAATTATAAAGTATATGCCGTAATACAAAACTAAGACACAGATATTTTATTTTTGAAAATACGCAACATCATGCGAGGTTTAAATTTTTTTATCATTTTTTTTCTCACAAAAACCACATCAATAAGAGTAACAAAATTTCTATATAAAAACATTCGCAAGATATAGTAGACCAGGGGCCGTATTCTCATCACTCCGTTAGACTTAATAGAGCATTTATATAAACTAAATTCTTTAACTACATTAATAAAAAAATTCTTTAAATATATATATTTTTAAACATTGTTTTATTTAGACAAGTTAAAATAAAGTTTTTGTCATACCTTAACTTTGAAATATTGTAATGAAATTTCAGATAAAATCTCCGTTGAGCTTAATGGAGAGAAGTGGATACGGCTGCTGGAGTAGGGTAACTAATCCACCCTTACTTTTCTTTATCTTGTAATAACTACCTATGTAATTATTTAATCTGAATAATCCTATTGAGACTTTAATTTTTATTTAAAATATATTTTGCAGTCCTTAAATATATTTTAAATAAAAATCCAAAATTGGAATTGCAAATTAATACTAAAGCAACTTAACGCCACCGCATTAAATAACGCCACAAACAAATACGCAATGATTGTTATCATTGCGTATTTGTGAATTGACTAAGTGAATTGGATAAAAAATTGAAACAAAGAAGTAAACAAAACAGTGGTACTTTAGTTAATATAAAAAAAAAAAACTTTAAACATCCAATAGAATAACGATTATAACTCTAAGTAACCAATAAATTACAAAACAAACAACTTTAAATAACCAATAGAATAACGATTAAAACTTTAAGAAACCATTAAGTTGCAAAATAAATAACTTTAAATAACTTTCAGAACAACTAAGTAAACAATAAATATTACTGGGTAAAATGCGAGCTAAGCTTTTAGTCAAAAATCCTGCCCCAACCAAGCTTAAAGTCTATATATGCACATTTAATTATGCCTACCCGTTTATTCAATTGATGTATTTACGCTTGGTAGTATGTAAAATATTAAGTTTTATAAAATTATTTAGATTTAAATTAATTATTGCGGTTCTTAAAATGCTTTGGTTTACAAAATAGCTCGCACCTAACCGTATCTTTTAACCATTTGGTTTTTTATCAACAACTACAATGAAATGCGAAGCATTTTTAAGTAATCAATATATTGACCACTTTTTCAGGGCGGTTACTTAAACAAAAAAATTTAAACCAGAGAATTTTTATATTGGAAAAGAAAATAAAACCTAACTAATTACTCTAGTTAAATTAAATTTGTCATTAACAAAAAAAAAATTCAAAATGTGGAAAGTTAAAAAGGCGGAATAAAAAATAAGCGTCACATAATTTGCTTATGCAAGATTTTGTAAAACATTTGAAATTCTGGTATTAGTAGAAACCCTATATTCAACAGTCAATATAAATCAATCACAAATCCCTAAACTAAAAAATATACATTTAAGTCAAAATCAACTGTGTCGTACAAAAAATACAAAAAAAGAGAACGTTTTACAAACGTGTAACTATAAATAGTTTATATTAAAAATATAATAAAACTAAATAACTAAAACCATTAAATATCTTGTAGATAAATATTAACTTATTTATAACATATTAACTTGTGTAACTTAAGTTGTGTAAATAACGCGTAAATTAAAGAACGAAAACTGGATAAAAAATGCTTTATTTGATAAAACACTACTTGGTATAAACCTAAAGGTAAGTTAAAAGAAGTATCATAAAAAAATCATTAAAAATTTTTCTTATTCGTCACTAATATATCTCTTAAATACTCTAAAAGCGAATTTTTCAATGAACAATATAAAAAACTATAATCACTCTTTTTCACTGTCACCATCAGTTGAATATTCGTTACTTTCCAAAAGACTTTTTAAGGCGTCTTTCTGACCACCAAAAAGATCTTTTACTCGACGATTGTATACCGACGATGAATTGGAAATAAATACCATTGCTAACAGACATACAGCTATAACACTTGATAATACTACCACCAAAACATAGTTACGACTAAAAAATTTGATTGCAAAAATAAATTTAATAAAAACGATAGTATATCGTCGGTATACAAAGGAAATGCACGAAGTCCATTTTGGCAGTATTGAGTTATTTATACCAATATTTAGTATTTTAAATTCTCTGTCGTTTTACATACTACACAAATTTAATAAATCAATTATTAATGAGTTAATAAGATTTTTTATTTCAATTATTACAAAAAAACTTATTATTTTAACTATTACGCAATAATTATTTGTTTATTATCTCAAAATGATGATTTTGGACTTTAGTGCATTTCCCTTGTATACCGACCATATATTAGTGTCGTTATCGACATAAACTAAATCGACATACAGTCGAAAGTACTTTGAAAAATCAAATAGTCGATTTAATCGACTATGGATTTCCTACTAATCGACAAAAAGTCGATTTAGTCGAAAATTATTTAAAAATCCTTATATCTTTATATTCAATTTAATTCAATTTTTGCTTGTTCAAAAAGCATGTACTATTATAACTTTTACACGCTACCTGGTTTTTTATTTACTATATTAAAGTTTTATCTAATTCATAGCATGTTAGCAATATTTATACCTAATTACACTTTCGATAATGCATTTTTTTTTTTTGAATAGCCTATACTTGTGATTTTCATAAATACTTTTACACAGCGTCATTCCAAGCTGACTGGGACAAAATCAAAGCAAAATCAATCAAAGCTGACTGGGGCCCTGGGACAAAATCAAATTGTAAAGCTCCAATATCTAAATGTCAGCTATATGTTATGTTAATAACTATTTGATATTTAACAAGTATTTAAAACGGTCCCTAAATCATTGGGACTTGGGAATAAATTGTCCACTCGTCAGAGTGGTCCTGCTCTCATATTGTTTTGTTTCATTAATATTCAAATGATATAATGGTAAAAAAATTAAAAGCGCATAAAAACAAATTTATTATCTTTATTACTATTTATTTCGAAAAAAGAACATACATGTATGCATGTATGTATTTATCCATACATGCATACATACATACATAAATACATACATACATACATAAATACATACATACACATACAAATATTTTTAGTTTTACTTGCTATTTAGTAAAATAACAATTTTTTTTTATAAAATGATTATTATTTTTAAAACTTTTATATAATTTCAATTCATTTGAGATCCAAGACATACTTTTGAAAATCTTTTATAAAAATTAAGGACCCCATATATGTTAAAGGGTCTTGAGGCACCCCTAAAACACATTAAGTGCATGCTGCGGATATTATTCAAAAATGTTGTTTTTTAAACCACCCTAATATATATTTGCCCATCCCATTTTGATCCGAATGACCAAATTTTAATACGCGGAGTGTCATAAAATATTGCCAATGTAATATTTTCTTCATGAAATTTTTATTTTATTTTGGATGACTATTTATACTTTTTTTGCGCCACTCTTTTATAGTTTAACATTTTTTGAGCTTTTAAAGGCATTTTCAAAGAATTGGCGCGAATAGAAATTTACAAATCATTAACTATATAATAACGTCATTACAAATAATGGAAGGTTTTTTACTTATACCGACTTTGCGCATTTTTATTACTATTATTTTTGTTAACTGGTGGCATTTTAAAACCGCTCAAATTTGTTATGAAATTAAAAAAAACGTGGTTTTTAAACACGATAGCGTTGAGGCCCAATACACAGCAATTAGAAATTTGTTAGATGCTTTTGATCTCATACAGTTCACCCACTTCATGGCCGACCATTTTTCAAGTAAACCTCCTGCCATCATGTCGGAGAGCTTCATATAACAGTAGACGTAAATAAATCTGTTAAGCTGGAGAATAAACTATTTATATTGTAAAACTATAAAAGGTTAAATAGAAAGGTAAAGATAAAACAACTTCACTTTAAAATACCTTTTTGTAAAAACAAAATGTATAAGTTTCTAATATTAAAATTATTTACATTTAGACTTTTGAGAAGTGCAAAGATTATTGTGAACTTCCGGGACGAATGTGTTGTTGATGTTGAATGTCAAGATGCGGCTGATGTTGACTTTGATCCAGATATTGACAGCGAAGAGCCCAAAGTTTTCGCACAAGGTGAACTGAATGATTTGGTTAGAGACTTGTCCCTTTCCAGGGAAAAAGCTGAACTTTTGGCGTCAAGACTAAAAGAAAAGAATTTGTTAGAAGTTGGTGTCAAAGTGTCCCACTTTCAAAAGCGCAACAACGATTTATCTAGGTTTTTCACCATTGATGGACCCTTGTGCTACTGCAATAATGTCAATGGTCTTTTCGAAAATTTATCCCAAGTGCATTCGCCTCGTGATTGGCTCCTTTTCATTGATTCATCCAAGAGGAGTTTGAAGGCAGTGTTGTTGCATATTGGCAATCAGAAGCCATGTATTCCAATCTCTCATTCCATACACTTGAATGAAACTCACGAAAATATAAAAATATTACTAGATGCTATTGATTACAAAACTCATAAGTGGAACATTTGTGGTGATTTGAAAGTGATTGGTATGTTAATGGGTATGCAAACAGGGTTTACCAAGTTCTGCTGCTTTTTTTGTTTATGGGATAGTCGTGCTGTGAACGAACGAATTTTGAGCGAAACTCAAAGAAGGCGTTTTTGTTGGACCCCAAATTCGAGAGGTTTTGAAAGACCATGGATTTGAAGAGTCACTTACTTCTGACAAAAAAGAAGCATGGAAAGCGTTTGTATGGGTTTGTAAGAACTTCTTGGGAAATCACAAATCGTGTAAATATAAAAATTGTATTCAAAAGCTACTCGATTCGTTCCAAAAAGTGGGCTGTCGTATGTCATTGAAAATGCATTTTCTGCATTCGCATTTGGCGTTTTTTCCTAAAATTTGGGCGCTGTGAGTGATGAACAAAGTGAACGATTCCACCAAGATATTCAGGTTATGGAAAAGCGTTACCAAGGATTCTGGAATGAAAGCATGTTAGCTGACTACTATTGGATGATTTATCGTCATATTCACAGAGATTTTAAGTGATTTATATGCTTTAGTCAACAGTCTTTAAACTAATAAATGTGTATAAATGTTTACGAATAAACCAAGTCACAGACACTTTGACTTATTTGTATAGAAACATAAGTGGTGCTTGAAATATTGAATGTTTATCAATGTTTATGTATAGAGATAAAGTACAGAATGTCCGAAAATTAAAATTTTTGTTGACCAGTGTTATAATAAAAAAGAAACCAATAGAAATATCCTTTGATTTTATCTTTTTAAAATTTAATAAGTTTTTAGCAGTGTTATTTTAAACCTTATTTTATCTACATTGCATTATTTTTAGTTTACATTTTTAAGATCAACAAGACTTTTGGCAGATGTATAATGAGCCTGCTGCAGAGGTGAAATTCAAATCATTGTAAAACCATAGAGGTGTTTGGTGCTGGCATAAGCATCTTTTGACCGAGATCACAATATAAAAATGGTAAAATTCTGTATTTAAAAACAAAGGGAGGTCCAAAAAGATGTAAAAATGGAAAGTATCATAGCTGAAATCCTTCTAAAAGCAGTTTTTGTTGATAAAGCCACTAGCCACTAGAGCTTGAGTTATATATTTTACCAGACTACTGGTTAATTTTTGATATTCTAGGTCATAGTTTGAAAAATCGCCTACGGATGAGACTTTTTGGATACAATGAATTCCAAAACTTTTAAAATCTTTTAAAGTTGCTAACAACTTGTGAGAACTCACAGCAAAATTGTAAACCTATTGACCATAGTTTAAGAAATTTATTTCTCAAAACAAGAAATAAATTTCTTGTTTTTAAAAATAAATTGCAGGGTAGGATATTTATTTCTTAAAACAAGAAACAATTTTTTGTTTTAAGAAAAATATTTTGTAATAAGAAAAATTAAATTTTGCTGTGCTTACAGTAAAATTTATTTAAGATAATGTAGAGCGTGTGATGAGCATGGAGAAGCTTCAGAAGCTACTTCAAATAAAGATTTCTTGTAAAAAACCATTAAAAAAGAGTAGCTTTAAAGAACTAGCGACTGCTTTCTCGCTTTCTATTTATTGAATGGTTCTAATAATTTGAATTTTGATCTGATACATAACTGCAAACGCTGAACCTTAAAAACACTTTAAAAAAATATTTTTTTACATATTTTCTTGAGATATTTGTCTTAAGCTAAAACTTTATGTTTCAGCTTAATATTTACTATAAAAAATTTATTGTATGGTTTTAAGCATTTAAACTCTGAATTCTGAAGCAAATTTGCTTCAGAAACAAGAGATGTGGCAGTGACGGATCCAGCATCTTTTAGTGTTTGAGATAGCTAACATGGAGCAAAATCCGAAAATTTCTATGTTTATATTTATGTCAAATAATGATTCTTTTTAAAAAGTTACAATGATTGGAGGCAGTGCTCTGTGATGTGACCATAAGGTCTTGTTGGAGCGCCTAAAATACCCACAGAAAAAATGTGTATATATATTTTTGAATCACATTGTTTTGATCTAGTTTAGTTTACAACAAAAGATCAAAAGTCCTTTACCCAATCTTTTAAGGAAACCATTTTAGATTTGGATTTGTTTGATCCAAGGCTCCAGTATAAGTAATTAAAAAAAAAATCATTTAATATCAAAATGAAGTAAAAACCAAAAACTCTCTTTATAATAGCCAAAGTTATAATTTATCCCGGGCTCAATTTAGTAGTCGGACATTGGACATTGTCTGGCTAAAACCTTAGATTGTCAGATCAATTTACAATTAATCGGACATTTTGATCGACGGAATTTAAATTCTACAAAATGAAGCTTAAACAGGAACGGCGTACGATTGAACACAATTGCTGACAACGCAAACGATTTTTTTTGTTTTACAATTTGACCGCGACTGTTTCGATGTTTTGATGATTTTGATGACATTTCAGAAATGCGCTGAAAAAAGAAACGTTAAGCTAAATTTTATTAGGAAAATAGTTAAAAAAACTAAAGTATAAGCAAAGCTTATTCTTTAGTTTTTTATTTTTAGTTTTATTTTTTTTTTTTTCCTTAGTAAAAAGAAAAAAGATTAGCTTTATAATAAAATTAAAAAAATTAATTTTTGTTACGTTTTTAATTGCATTTGAAAAAAATTAATCTTTTAAAACATTTAAGTACACAAAACGCTTTTACAAATTACTTCTATTTATTGTTTAATAAATAAACAAACTTTATTTAAATTATTAAAAAGTGAAATTAAATTATTGAAAAGAAAGTTGTGTAAACATTTTTCCCAAAAAGTTGCAAAAAGAATTATTTAAAAAAATAATGTAGTCTTTTTAAAACCATTAATTTTTAGAATTTTGAAATTTTTAAAAACTTTTTAAAATCGTAATTTTTAATCATTTCGTGCTTTAATTAGTAAGTCAAGTTAAAAAAACAAAAACTTTTGAACAATTCTTTGTAAAAATAGAAACAAAAAAAAAAATAAAGCAATTAAATCATGGGAAGATTCAATTTAACTTATTCATAATTTAAAGTAACATAAAAAAATAATCTTTTAGAAGATTTTTAGAAAGACATTAAAAACTATTTTCAAACGTTTAAAAATTATCATAAAAAATACATACCTACTAATGAAAGTTTAAATATAACGAATAATGCATTTTTTTTAAACAATCGTTATAATTAAGTTTTGATTTTATTTAAAGCCTTCGTGTAAAATAAAAACTTCAAAAAAGATCAATTATTAAAAGTTACTCGTAAATGTCTTTTTTATTGCATTTAAATTATTAAAACATCTGAACAACCGTTGTCAAATTGTAAAGAAAAAAATAAAATAAGCGTTAGCAGTTACAGCGTGAAAATTTAGGCTCATCTAAAAAAATATACATTGTTAAATTGAAACCATTTTATTAAAAAAAAAATCTGCGATAAAATATTCTAAATGATACGGAAAGAAAATACAAACTTCACTAGACTAACGTTAAATAAATTGAACAACGTGACAAAGATGTCTCATGACTCGGTTCCGTAAAACCGTAAAAACTTGACTGGACACTGCCCGTTTTATGTAGTCAAAAATCATAAAAAGCGTAACTTCGAACAATCAGCGTAAATACTTTTATCAAGAAAAAAGAAATTTTTCATATAAATATGACTTCTATGTCACTCATTAGCCGCTCCGCATAAAACACTCGATTTATTTAATTGTCGAAATTAAATAAATCGAGTGTTATACTTATTTAGTTTTTTTTACTATATATTGCTCTACTTTGGTATTGAGCACTCTTTAACAAGAAATATTTACACTATTACTGCAAAATATATATATATATATATATATATATATATATATATATATATATATATATATATATATATATATATATATGTATATATATATATATATGTACGTATATATATATATATATATATATATATATATATATATATATTGTAGCAAAAATGTTAATATTTCCAATATGATTAATAAGCTTAAATGTTATATAATGATTATTAAAATATATTTAACTACTGAAATTTTAAAAGTTTACAACAAAAAAGTAACGACAAAAATTATATACAAAAAAAGCTATGGAGTGTCCTCTTTGATAACATTAAAGTTTTTAATTAGAAATTTATTTCATGGCGGCACTTTGATACAAGCTCGATTTGTTTATTGAGCAAATTTAATGGTGATTTAATAATGTGGTATTTCCCTGTCAAGCATAAATTGTAAAATTTACCTTGACAGGGATAAGTTCTAAACCCTTATTTTTCATTCCTATACAAATTTCAAAAGTTCAGTAGAGTTGCTTATCATAAAAACTCAGGTGGTATAAAAAAACTCTTGTTTATTACCATAAAAGAGTTTTTATGTCTATACCACCTGTCTTTGAAAGTTGCTCCTTCTTGGTGAGTTTTTACATGGTAAATATAAATGAGGTTTTTTGTAAGGCATTTTCCATTAGGCCTAAGGTGGTTGGTCGGCAACTGCATAATTGATTGTATTATTCATGAAAATATATATAAGTATTATTCATATATATATATATAAGTATATTTATGTATATAAGTATATATAAGTATATTCATATATATATATATATAAGTATATTCATATATATATAAATATATATAAGTATATTCATATATATATATATATATATAAGTATATTCATATATATATATATAAGTATATTTATATATATATATAAGTATATTCATAAATATATATATAAGTATATTCATGAAAATTAAATAGCATAATTTTATTATGAGAAGTAATAATACTCTTGATGTTATTACTTGATATTCAATTACGTGTTACGATTTCTAAATTACACGTTATGTTTAATTATATATTAAGATTTCTTAATTACAACTTTTTATGTTCTCAATTACATCTCAAAAAGGTGTAACTTTTAAAATTAAACAGTGAATTCAACATTGTTGTGCCATCTTTTTTCTATTTCATGCAATATTTCAATCTTCTTTTGTTTAATTTGACAGAATTTATTTTTTTCACTAGACTCTTTTCTGCATTTGTGGCTAGCATATCATACTCGTAAATTAAAGACATTATTTCAATATACAAGATTCTGCACTTTTCTCTTAACTTCTTGCTTGTTTTTACACATTGCAACATTTTTTTACTGATTTTGATAGTATCAGGGGATTCTTTAAAGGAAGACAAATGATCTTTAAAAAGACATAACACAGATAAAGCAATAAGAGATTTTTATTTTAGATTTCAACAAGAAGTTGTTTATTAATACAAAAGACACAATGAAAGATTAAACATGTGAAAGCACAAAAACTATTTTAAAAACATTCCAAATATCTTAATAAACTTTGTCCACCCCAATAAAGTTAGAAAAGAGTTTATCAAGACTATTGCTATTAATCTCAAAATCTTGAATTTCCAATTCAAGTCAACTATTTCTCAAAACTTTTGAGATTTATTGCTAGTTCAGAAAATTTTCCCAACAAATGACCATATTTAACTAATTTTTGCAATTGGATTGCAAAATTATTAATGCTTATTAATAAATAATTACTAAGTACATTTGTTTCCTGGATTTGAAATAAAAATTGAGTTAATGGATAATGCAGCTCGTATTATGACAAACTTCAAAAGGGACTTTTCATGAAGGTGTGTCCTGATCAGCTAAAAACTCTACTGGCTCTTTGAATATAACTACTCTTTTGTCAGGTTAATTTGTATTTACTTGGTTTTTAATTTATATTTACTTTTAATTTCATTTTAAATATGAACCACATGATATATTACAAAAATAATTTGATCAAAACTATTTTCTAAAAAAAAATGCTTTTTTGTAATATCAATATAAAATTATTATAAAATGCTATTTTTATATATTTAGAAAACTTTAAATGACATTTTTAATGTCATTTAAAGTTTTCTTTTTTTTTCATGATAAAAATTTTCATGAAAAAAAAAACAAAAAAAAACTTTATAGTACTTTATAGGAATCCTTAACAAAAAATACTCATACTTTGATATTTCAAAATATATAATATATAAAATATAAAGAGTGAAGCTAGCTTAAAGCCATTTCCGCTCCATATTTCAGCTCCAGTTCTGGCTCAGCTCCTTGTAAAAACATCAGCTCTAGATAGCTTCCGCTCCAGCTCGAAGCAGCTCTAAAGTCCTAATCATTGGTTTTTCAGATTGGAAGTGTCTCAAAAAACCATTCATCTTTTCAGAAACCATCTCAAAAAATTTTAGTTTAACAGGCAAAAACAGGGTTGTGGTCCATGGTTTTTAGTCTCAGCAGTTTTTATTTTTGCATGATTGTTTTTCTAAAGACTACTGAAATATGCAATAAACTTTTTGTATCCATCAAGGAGTAAGTCAGCACTCTTAGCAGAGTTTTCACATCACCAAAGAGAACCACCTATGCAAACAAAACTGCATTGCATAATGAAGTGTTCCAGTGATGTTTTCATAGGTTGCTCGTCTACTAGCAGAGTCATGTAAATTGCAACATTGCTTTTAATATACTATTTTGTTCCCACCCACTTGCTTTTGCCTCTATTTTAAAACTGCCATGAATGATGTGGAGAACAAATATCTATAAGAAAATCAAGTTCTTTATCTGTTCTCTGTTTCATCAAGAAAAAATAAATTTATATATGGTTCATCTGATGACACCTATAAAATCTTTGATTTATCTATACCAGAAATACAGTTTAGGAATGTTTGCATAACATCAGATGCAGTTGAGCGCCCCATGAACTCTGATAACCAGTTTCAATCATGGCAACTTTGTCATCTCAAAATCGAACTAAAAGGTCCATCAGACCCTTCTGAAAAATTGGTTTTGGGTTACTAAATGAAACAGTGTAATATGGTGCATTAGATAAAGTAGAGCAAGCAAGTCCAAATGTTGTAATAAAACTGGCTTTGGTGGGTACACCTTAAGAAAACTTAGCAGTTTCACTATCTGGAAAAACTTTACGAAATAATTTTCAAGAATTCATTGAACATTTAAAATGCACCAAAGAATTTCAGTTTCAAGTGTGGATGGGTTTATCAGCTCTGGAAATTAAACACCTTTTTATAATTGCAAGAAATAAATCCAAAAACATGTAACTCTTACATAAATAAATCTCATATTTTATATTAGAAATTAGGTTCTAGAGGCTTTTAGAAAATTTTCAACATTGTCATTAACAAAGCCAAATCTAACATTCTCTCATACATGGTCTAACATTCTATCATACATGGTTTAACATTCTCTCATACATGGTCTAACATTCTCTCAGACATGGTCTAACATTCTGTCAAATATGGTCCAACATTCTTTCATACATGGTCTAACATTCTCACATACATGGTCTAACACTCTCATACATCTCATATATGGTTTATATATAGTCATACATCTCTCATACATGGACTGATCTTATTACATTTACCAAAACTACTAGCAAAAAATATTTCCTATAATTCTAAAACAAGCACATGGTCTTGCGATCACTTCGTCTTGCCAACGATCACACAATTTTGCCATGGTCCCATTTTTTAAAAACTCTAAAGATTGCTCTGATTTAATTTTAAAATTAACAAGATTTCAATCCTTCTACAGTTAACCTGTTAATTATTACAATAGAATGATTTTATTGGTTATTAGATGGAAGTGGAGAGACAAGGGCTATTGGTCTTGACATATTAAAGGCTTTTGGTAAAAAAGTGTTAATGTCTTCCTTGACGGACAACAATCTTTTTGATTTCCAGTAATTTCTGGAGTATTACAAGATTCCATCCTTAGTCTTGTGTTATTTCTTATCTATATTATTTATATCTCTTATAATCTTACTCTAAAGTGAAAAGATGACAAAACTACATACAACAAGAAAAATATTCATCATTTTTGTTTGCTTAGAAACATTCAATCTTGAGTATCAACTCTATTCTGTGACAGCTTAGGGCTTGTGGGGCAGAGGCTGGTGAATTTTAATAAATTGAACAGTTGTTTACTGCTAATAATTATTTCAAAATTGTTTGAAATGTTTAAAATGGTCAAACAGTTTAAAATAAATTGTTATTTCTATATATGATGAATGGTAACACTTTTACTGAGTCTTCTATTTTACATTGTTTGGAATTATCCTTCACTACTGAACTCTTATGGAGACCATAAATAAAATTCATTTCAAAGATGATGACCTTAGCAGATGATTTCATCTGCTAAGGTTCCCTCTCTTTATCTTGCTTGACTTTTTTTACACTTCTGATCCCATTCTCTACCTCTATAAATCTCATAATTTTTCCTTGTATGGAATACTGTTGTCGTATTTAGGCTGGTTCCTCTAATGCGACTAATTTAATCTCTGTAAATGTCTAATGCGACTCTCTGTAAATGTTGCATCTGTTCTAGCTGCCAAGCTTGAGTCTCCTTCCCATCAACTAAAACTTGATCCCATGTAACTTGTCATTCACCCAAGATGCAACTTCTATTGTAACTGCTCCTTCAGGATCATAAAAAAATTTATTTTCTCTCTAAACAACAGCTAAAACAACTATCTAAAACACAGGCCTATTAATCGTGTAAAAATAACTGGAGGCCGATTAACTCAGAAAAATTTGCCGAAGGTTAATATAGTTGCTTAAAATTACAAGAAAAAATATTTCTTGAGACTTATTATGTCTTGAGACATAAAGTTTTTTTAAAGTGTTGCGAACTGCTCTATTAACTATTTAACAGATAAAAAAAAATTTACCATCATATTATCGTTGATTATCACCATTAATTCAACTCTTTTACAAATTTTGAGTTTTTTGATATCTTCAGGATTCCATCCAACAACATCATCAACATGAACAATTGGTATTGATTTATCAGATAAACAACAAATTAAAACATATTTTTGACTGATGTACTCCATCAGATATTTAAATTATTTCTAAATTAAAATAAAAATCAGTGTGCTGTTTACAGATTACCAAAAGATCCAGAAGAACGTAGAAAGTAGCTATCAGCTATTCCAAGAAGCAACATTCCTGATAGCAAATACACTGTTGTATGTTCTGAACATTGGTTTATAAATTTTAAAAAAAATTAATATCTATGGTAAGGAAAGACCCTCTTCTCCGCCTTCTATTTTTAATTGTATTAGGTTCAACCTTGTATCAATCGCATCTCCAAAATCAAGGGTTGCAACTTCATCAAATGGTGCAAAAAATGTACAAGCTGATCAACTTGAGACGTTCAAAGCCATAGACTCTTTGAATTTTAATGGTTTGATTATTCATTACCAAAAAAAAATACTAAAAGATTTATTAAAGTGTATAGTTGTCTACAAATGTGATGAAAAGATTTGTTTTCAATCTACTGAATTTTACTGTGATTTACCAAAGTAAGATGCTTATCTTCTTTAAATTGTTATGTATATATAAAAAAATTAATTGTTACAGATTTTTCTTATCTGAATTTTTTATTTTATAAATTTATAAGTTCATACTAAATCTTTAAATTTAAAATATGAGATGTATCATTGTGGATGCTTATGCTATGTAACAAGTTTGTCTAAAAATCATGTAACTATTGTAGACAAATAATCGAATTAGGATGAAGCTATAAGATATTTGACTAATATTGAATTATTGATAAAAAAACAAGTTAATATAAAAAGTATTTTAAAGTATTGGAAAATTTTAAGTATTGGTGATGCTCTATTGTTCAAGCTTTTGAATATTTTTCTGTTTCAAGAGCACTTTATAAGCAAATTCTAAATGATTATCAGCTTTCCAGTGTTTCTACTCTACAACAATTGACATCAAAAGATTCAAAATTTAACAATGATGAATTTATTTTGCATGTTTTTTTGCAATCTTACTAACTGACAACGACAGTGCATTTTAATAGTTGATGAAGTATATGTTAAAGCTTCATTAATTTATCATGGTGGAGACCTTTTTTGAACATCTGTTAATCAACCAGACAAATTAGCAAAAACAATATTAGCAATATTAGATCAATTTCAAATGCAAATAGAAGCTGTGTTGCGATTATATGTGACAATAGTAAAGTCAATGTAAAGTTTTTCTCTCTCTTTGTAACTTTTGAAGAGAAACCATGGCTGACTAAAAATAACATTTTTTTACTTTAAGATTATATTTATATATGGAAAAACATAAGAAATAACTGGATTACTGAACAAACTTAAGAAATTAAGTTTGAGGACAATGATGATAATTTAATTGCAAGGTAGGATGATCTTAAGAACCTTTACAATTTAGAAAGTAAGACACTTGTGACTCTTTCACATTTAAATACAGCTTCAATCTTTTCAAAACCTGTTAAGTGACAAAATGTTTCTTTGTGTTTGAGAGTTATTTGTGACGAAATACTTTCTGTTTTATCAACACATCTTAAATAGACCAAACCAATATTAAAGGAACTGTTGTATTTCTAAAAAAGTTTATAGATGCATGGAAAATTATTCACTGGGTGATGATAAAAGGTTATGAGACCCATTGCGCTCTGTCATTTAATCACCAGACCAGATCTTCATCTGCAAAAGATACTTTTATTATCACAAATCTGTGAGGATATGGAAAAAAAAAAGAATTAAAACACTGACTGTTGAAACATCTAAAGCAAAAGTCCATACCTTAAAAGGAATAGTTGAGTTAGCAAAATATTTGTTAAGTACATCTCACGAATTTGTAAAACTTGGTGATTTTGCATCTGACCTTATTGAAAAAGCATTTAGTAAGTTGCGTCAAGGTGCTGATGGTGCTTATTTTATTTCGGGTCAACAAGTTTTAGAAAAAACTAAAATTGAGCACTCAAAACTACTTTTACAATATGATTCAGACTTTCGTGAGCTTTATGTTGGTCATACTTGCATGAACTGTCAGAGGCTACTAACATAAAATGAAAGTGATATATTTGATTCTTTAAAAATATTAGAGTCTAGTTTAACTGATGCTGTTAAAATGGCTTTAGTATACATTGCTGGTTACCTTCAATTTAAGATTAGTTATAAAGATCTTGACAGATATGTATTCATATTGTAATGAGTATGGTGCTTATCTCAAAGACTTAGAGGTGGTTTGACGAAGCCAACTGACATTTTAAGTTGATTTACTTTCTTTTGCTATGTACTTTTTATTGCACTAGATCTGACTTAGTCAGTTAGTTTGCATTCTTTATCTTACTACTTTGAATCAATTGACAATTTATACTTTTTGGGTTATATTAAGAATAATATTTGTATGAAAAGTTTTAAAATTTTGTCAAATATTTTTTAAAATAATTATTCAAAACTAAACACTCCATGTTCTTACAAGGAGCCAGCTCAAAAAATTTTAAATATGAGTGTTTAAATTTAAATTTTTGTTATTTTTGTTGTTTGACTTATATAAAACTCTTTTAAATAAATTATGTTTCATTGATATTTTGTAATATTTTCTCTTCAATAAATATAAAATTTAGTAAGTTAGATAACAATTGTAATTTGTTAAAATTTTTTTATAAATCAAAATTAAGTCTAAATTAAGTTTTTACTAACCGGCCTCCAGTTTTCAAGTTTTGCAGCTCGTGTAATAGGCCTGTGTTTTAGATAGCCGTGCTTTAAACTAAAGATGATCATATTCTTTTGGCTCATGCAATTATTAGTTTTTGTGAACCATTTTCATTCTCATTAACTCTCTTCATTGCTTTCAACTTGTGGTTACTCGGTTGGTTGGTAGTTGTGGTTACTTGATTAACTTGGATGTTGTGGTTACTTGATTAACTTGGTTGTTGTGGTTACTTACACATTGGGAGTGAATTTTGAGAATAAAATCCCATTACCATGGAAGAAGCAAAATTTAATAAAATAAAGAAACCGATCAGTGTTTTAGCCAGTGTTTTTTATGATTTAGCCTGTATACCATCTGGATATTATGAAAAATACATTTTTTGTCAGCAATTGAAACAACAATATACACTATAATATGTTAGTATGGAGCATAGAACTGTTGATATTTAGTGTGTCACTAAAACTGACTAAAGGAGTAGGAAAATGGTGAAAAACTTAAAAATATTTTTAAGCAAGCTTCTGTTGCGCTTTTTTTTTGATAAAAAATTTTTTTTGATTTGATAAAAAAAATTAATGAAAAAAAAACTGAGGAATAACAAAAACAAAATCAAAATTTGAATATTAAACTTGATAATATCAGCAAATATAACATGCAATAAATAATATATAAATTTATTTAACTCAAATTCTATTATTCATACTATTCTTTTAAAAAACTGATAACATTCATAAAGTCTATAAACACCTATAAGTTCATTTTACTGTAGCACTATCTTCTTTATACAAGACTTGTTAGTGAGTTAAGTTTTAAAAAGTCTTCAACAAATTTATGTTCTGGCTTCCTCAAGCCTTTAATATTTTACTAATATGTATATGTATGTATGTGTGTGTGTGTATATATATATATATATATATATATATATATATATATATATACATACATATATATACATATACATATGGTTGTATGTTGTTCAGCATATGCACAATGACCTCTCATTATTGTATTTTTTGCTGCAGCAATAACTCTTTCCAAATATTGCATTTGTTGCTTCACAATCTCAGCACCAAATACAGGTGGAATGCGAATCGCAATTTCAACGTTACATTTAATTTTGGACCAGATTGTTTCCACCGGGTTTAACATTGGACTGTAGGGTCCTAAATGTAACAACTGAACTGGTGAATTTTCAAACGAGCATGACATAGAACATTGACTGTTATGACTACCAAATTCTTTAAAACCATTACTGGATGTAACCCACTGGTGAAACATACTCAACATCCACTTGTTAAAAGAATCTGCATTAAACGATCCTCTATGAGTTTCTCGTATGGCAACCTTTTATTGTTTATACAGCTGCAATCAAATGTCTGCACCTTTAGAAGCAGGTATTTTCTTTATTGCTCTTCTTCCCTGTTTGGCACATCCTTATGTTTTCTTCAAAAAAGGTTAAAAATTGTTTCATCCAACCGAAATATCTGATGACCATTTGTGATATGTTACTTGATGTTCCTAAGATATTTAGCTCTTTTTTGCTTGTTTTCATTACTATTCATAGTAGAAAGCTTCTTGTGCAATTTTTTTTTGATGAAAACAATTTCAAGGAAACTGGCGATTGTTGTTGTGCTGCACTAATATTATGTTTTCTATATATACGTTTTCTTTCAACTTGTTCGATTGTATGTATTTCTGACAAATTGGGCAAGTTGGTTCTGGTTGTTCCAGAAATAGATGAAAGCAAGTTTGTTGAAATAAATGCTGACACTGATTCAATTTAATAACAGACTTTTGAATCATAGTGTACTTTCAATTCCATTATTATTGGTTGTGCATACAAATGCTTAAATTGATATTATTAACTTATTCAAATTCATGTTCTAGCAGACCTTTTATAATGACCTACAAGCTTACATTGTGAATTCCCAATTAAAAATTATGTTAAAAATTATTTCATTTACATATTAAAACTTCTTAATAACAATTTACTTATTCTTAATTACATATTGTGATTTCTTATATACATGTTGTGTTTCTCAATTACATATTGTGATTTCTTATATACATGTTGTGTTTCTCAATTACATATTGTGATTTCTTATATACATGTTGTGTTTCTCAATTACATATTGTGATTTCTTATATACATGTTGTGTTTCTCAATTACATATTGTGATTTCTTATATACATGTTGTGTTTCTCAATTACATATTGTGATTTCTTATATACATGTTGTGTTTCTCAATTACATATTGTGATTTCTTAATTATAACTTTCATATTCTTAATTACACCTTGAAAAGGTGTAATTAAGAAAATGTGTAGATTAAAATTAAATTAATCAAGGAGCTTTAAAAAAATCCTTTTTTATGGATTTACAGAGAATGAATTTTTTCATTGGAGTATTTTATCACTGTATTTTCTTCAGACATTTAGATAACTCAATTTTTCTTTATATGGTATGGTTATTAAAACAAATTTCTAGCAGGGATGCAAAATTGAAGTATAAAGTTCAAGGTCTTGGAAGTATATAATAATTTTGGAACTCTGACTTTATTGGTTTTAATTTCCTTAGACAATATTTTGCTTTACACTTTTATGTTAATTTCAGGAAGTCACATAACTAAAAAAAAAACAAAAAATATGATAAAATATTTTTTAATATCTAAAAAAATAAATTTAAATGTATTCTATTTCAAACAGAGTGCTTGATCTTCTTAAAAGAATAAAATAATAATACATTTATAGAAATTACTTATTAATTTTTTTTAATTTAAAATTTTTGTTTATATTATATGTTTCATTAATAAAGACTTTTCAAACATTTCAGAGAAGTTTTATTAGCAAAAAATTGTGTAAAATTGAAAATATGAAAAGTGATTACTACTATATTTTTTAATATGCCATTATTTACTTTAAAAGATATTCTTTTTGATCGCAAAAATCTTTTTTAATATTTTAAAAATTATTACTAATGTACATTACTTTTTAATTAAACTTTAGTCCTGCATTTTAAACTTTAGTCCTGGATTTTCTTAATTGTAATTGTAAGGCAAATAATGACATGCCGAACCTCACTAAAAAATTTTTTTTAAAGTAAAACAATTTTTGTAATAACAAGCTTGCAAAGTGTGCTATCTCAATTCAAAATTAAACTTCCTTTCTCAAAAGTTTCCATGGATTGCCATCTAACTCTTGTTGAGAAATCAGCAAAAAAATTTTCAAATACAGAAAACCTTACAACAATGGGATAGAGGCTCAAGCTAGCCAGTTAGAACAAATTCAACAACATTTACAAACTGAAACAGATACCTGAACCTGTTCCATTCATGTGGATCCTTATCCACATGAATGGAACAGCATTAAAACAAAACAGAATAAAATTACAAACTCATTAACTGTATTATCAGGTGTGTCAAAAATACTCCAGTAACTACTGCTATGTTCATTAACACATCAAAAAAATTTTTTTTTTAATGTATGGTGATAAAACAAAAGGATAGTTTGCAACATGATTCAACTTCATCAAGTTATTCTTTTATTTATCAATTATTGAAATTTTTGCTGTAAACTAATGAGTTTGATATACTTATCTAGCTCGTATCTTACTAGTAGTAAATAATATATACTTTTTTTCACCTACTAAAAGTCACAGTGGCAGTCAAACAAGCTTTTTTCTTTTTTGCTCACAAAAAACGGCTATAAAAATATCACATATAAAAAAAAACAAAAAACAAGAAACAAAAACAAAGAAACATTCTTTTGACAAGTAATTTTTCGGACTTTTTTTTGAAAAAAAATATTTTTATCTTATAGACATTTACGTATTTAGCAAGTGCAGCAAGTGACATGTAATAATAAAAGTGATATGTACCATGTCACTTGCTGACAAAGTAAGAATAAGTGACATCTACTTAATGTACAATGAACACAATAAAATTTCTTTATTCGTTTTAATTCAACTTACTAGTAATAATAAACGAAAATACATTTCAACATTTTGTTTTAACAACACATTCAATTTATAAACAATCAGGATTTCCTTATGTTTTTTGTAGGTTAATATACAAATCACATATTTTGGAAAGCATGCAAATGTTCACAACTGCTTGCAACAGAAATCTTTAGTCTTATATTTTATTTGTCGTTAACTTATCTACTCACGCCACCATCCACCATTCTTCACTAAAATGACTGCAAACCATGCATTAGGCACAATCTATAAACATTTTGATTGTATATATAAAATCAAAAATGGCTCTAAATGTATGTGACAAAAGTAAAAGTAACAAATCAAGCAGTCAAGAATTCTTGCTTGCCACAAAAGCTTAAGCAACGTTATACAAAACATATTTAGAAAGCATGCAGAATTTCAAGCAACCTTATACAACATGTATTCCGAAAGCGTGCAGAACTTCGAGCATACAACACATATTCAGAAATGCTTCAAGGAACTTTATACAATGCATATTCAGAAAGAAATTTACAAATGCAGAACTTCTTTTATCTTTGAAACTATGTTTTGAGAAAAAAAGAACAAATGGAAAAAAAGAAGAAAATGAATAAAATTAAAAAGGCTACTACTAGCAGTTCATCTCGCCAGAAGAATCTAGTTGCAAAGCAGAGCCCAATCTTGTTTATACTGTGTCAAAAGAAGATTCAAGAAAATTCTTGTTACTGAAGTTGTAAAAAAGTTGTACTTTATCTTATTTGTACTTTAGATTAACAAAACTAAGAAATTTGTTTACAAAAACACTTATCACATAGTATGAAATAAATTTGGTTTATATCTAGTTTGAAAGTATTTTGTTTTTTTTTTAATAATATTTATAACAGCCTCATTTTAATACTACTTAACAGCCACTTTTTAATACCTAAGTAAAAAAAAAAAATTTAAAGCTTTTTTAAATAAAAAAATTCAAATAAATTAGTGTTAAATAATGTGTTTACTTTTCGAAGAATTTTAACAATTTATTATCTACCAACTTAATTTTTTAAAAGAAAGTATTTTAAATCTAATTTTAAAAAATTAGTAAAAAAAATTTAGAATACCACTAAACATTTGAGATCAAAAATAATTTTTTTAATTTTATTATAAATAATTTACTTGAACAATAGCTCAATAAAATAACAATATTGTCTTACTTGCAACAATGGCTCATTGAAGTTGAAGCATCATATGACTCTAAAAAAAACAACAGAGAAATCTGTAAAATAAACAAATAATAAATTTGTGAAGTATTGGGAAAAAAATAATGAACAAAACTTAAAATAATACAAACTGATTAAAGTTAGATAATCATAAATTAGTGACTTATTCGTTCAGGTATTTTGACACTGGCATACTGGTTTAGGCACTTAAACTCCAGCTTGCCATTAGTTAAAAAAAATACTTGCTATATTGATTAACTTGAAAGACTGATAATAAATTTTCTTTAAACAATTATAATATAATTACAATATTTATAAATACAAAGTAAGGTATAGCCACAACCAGTTAAACACTAATAAAAGAAAGCAATTTTGATATATAAAAAAAAAACAATTTTGATATAAGACAATTGTATTATGTATTTTTATTGCATTGTTTTATAATTATAATTTATTATTGCATTGTTTTATTGTTTATTTATAGATATTAACTTTAATTTGAATTGATACATTTTTTTGTAATTTTTTGTAAATGTAAATTCACCTCCCCAAGGCTGAGAAGGCCACTACAGATGAGGAGACTACTTAATAGTGGTTTTAACCCTCTCTTAACTCTATAACTCTGTCACACAAACCTTGACGAACAAGGCCGCTGCACGGAGAAACAAGTTGAGCGCGGTACTATCAGGGGCGTGATGGGGATAGAACTCGGAACCTCTTGCTTATGAAGCAATTGCTCTACCACTACACCACTACCGCACATTCTCTCTGACTGTTAAGACCTTGAAATTTTTGTAGCACAACATCAGTGCAATGCAACTATAAAATTAACTGCTTTCATATTTTTAGTTGTTTAAACAAATGACATTTAAAAGAAATTTTAATTTAAAAGTTAGTTGAATCTAAAATTTAAAAGTAAACTTAATATTTGATGTGTTATTATTTAATAACTATTATTTCAAATATTTAATGTATTTTTCCTCCACAAATAAACATAGGTTATAAAAATGCAAGAAATCAAATAGCTTTCATAACTAATTTATCTTCAGTAATGTAGCAGTAAAATAGGAATAACTAAACAAATAAAAATCATTTTGAAACTTAATAAAATAATTAAACTACCCTAAGCAAGAAAAAATTTGAAACAAATGTTTTTTATTTTTGAATTACTATGCTTAAGATTGTGTTTTTTTTTTTCACTTTATGTAAATTATTATCAATAAACTTTATTAAACTATAAATTTGTTCTTTTGCTGTTGTTGTCTGTTGTTCAATTTTAATTTAAAAAATGATTATTAAAGTTAGTATTTTATAAATTTTATATGTAATTATTACATTAAAATATATATTTTATATGTAACTATTACATTTAAATATATATTTTATACGTAATTATTACTTTTAAATATATATTTTATCATCAAATTGAAAACATTTATCATTTTTATTTAAATATGAAAATGATCAGAACAATAGTTAATCAAAAATGGTTAAAGTTTTATTGAAAAATAATTTTGATTTTTAGCGTCAATGTGTTAACAAATCAAGAAAGTCGACTTCCTAAATAAATTAATATAGATTTAAAAATTTAATATTATATTTATTTTATAGGTTATTGTTATTTGATAAAACTCATTTAAACTTTTTATTATTATTTATAATCTTCTTATGCAAAAACCAAATATGAATTTATAGAATAAAAGAAAGTTTTTGTCTTTGCTGTTAGCAAAGCCCTTACCATTGCCACCACACCCCCATCCTGCCTTATTAAAATAAATAAGTATAAATCATCAAAACAGGTGTCACCAAATAACTGCTGGATATTTCACTGTAAATAAGTTTTTTATAAATATTTCAAACCTGCTATCTGTTCATCATGAACACAAATAATTGTGCTCACAGGTTTAGGACAAATATTAAACTGTTGGAATGAAGGAGCACCATTCATAGCGCTAAAAAGAAAAAAACAAACATTTTATATATATGTGCATATATGCATATATATGTGTGTGTGTATATATATATATATTTTATATATATATATATTCTATATATATATATATATATATATATATATATATATATATATATATATATATATATATATATATATATATATATATATATATATATATATATATAATATATATATATATATGCACACACACATATATATATGTACATATATATATGTGTGTGTGCATACACATATATATATGTACATATATTTACATATACTTTTTACAGTATGGTTTTTAATAAAAATTGTATTTATTTCATTAACATTATTTTATTGATCTACTTTATAAAAATATATAAATATTTATCTTAATCTGACAAGAGCTGTATTTCTTTATTATACCATTGCGGTACCTAAGAAGTTATTGAAAATAAAAGGAGAGTGTTGTCCATCAAGAACAACTTCAATACTGCGGGTTAGCAAGTAATGATCAAATAATTTTAAAAACTTTACCAGATAAACCATGTAGCGAGCTTAAGGAGAATACTAACACACCAGACTTTATCGAAACCTTTTAATATGTAAAGCGGTATAGTCCTTACCTCACCATTTCCATCTTTTGCACAGTAGCACTTTTTTGTTATTAGGGTTATCAAGCCAGCAGTAGAACAAGAATAACTGAAACCTGTATTGATTGTCAGAGAGTAAGTTGCTAGACTCAAGATAAGATATAGAAGTTTGTTGCTTAAAGATTCAAAGACATTGCAAGTATTTATAAATCTATTTTAGTTTTAAACTTTTTTCATGTTTTCTCCTTAGATTGATTTTTTGTAAAATTGCTCTATATCTGCGCTGATCAAGAAATTATGATTGGGATTGCACCTTGTTCTTCTGCTAGGCAAGAAAATTGATTTCTTTATCTTAAGTCCTTAAGAGAGTTGTTCTTGTGAAAAAGACTTAAAAAATAATTACGATTGCATATACAGTTGTACAAGAAGGTAAAAAACATAGAGTAGAATAAACTTGACTTGAAATCGACAAGAAGGGATAAAAGCTTTCTTGCCTACCTGGATCTAGGAGGTTATACAGGAGGAGCATTTATCAGCAAAGAGAGAAAAGACATCACCTTACACAGTGGCCTTCAACAAATTCAAGACCGATAAAAATGTCTACGAAAACTGTTTCCGCATCATCTAGGAACTTTGTTTGTACATCACAAATTTGTTGAGATTAAAATCATAGCTACTGATCCAAGATTTTAAAATGATTTTCAAATTGATCATTTTATCTAAAAAACGTCAATGTCTGGTTTATATACTGGATAGCATTACTAGATCATTTGTGTATATTTCTGTTTTTAATTAAAATATTTTTAAAATAATGATATGATTAATGCATTTAAAATAAATTCTTTATCTTGATATCTTTATTTTAGGCAAACTATGAACTAAGTTTTTATTGCGTAAGTATTGATTGTTATACTTTGAAAGATATGCCAAACAAATCACTAAATCATGATGAATCTAGATTAAAAGTGTGTGCACCATGTGGAAACAAAATTATTTCGAAAAAAAGTCACAACAATTTGCAATCACGGAAAAGATAGCTGAACAAATTAAAATATTTATAAATTCAGATTTTGACAAAGTAAACAGCAAATATCCCCTCAGTATATGTGGTACCTTCAGAATAACACTAAATGAGCAAAAAAAGATATTAAAAATAGAAAATTGCCTAAAATGCCAAACTATGAAGACATATTACTGATAAAAGAAACTAGAACTAGAGGAGATAGGCAATGCAATTGCTATATATGCATAACAACAAGATATATTGGTCATCAACCCCTTGTTAAAGGAAGGGGTTATAAAAGAAGCTTGACTTCTAATATTACTGAAGACAATGGTTTACTTGCTGCTGCAGGAGTTAGGAAGGTTTCTTTAAAATCTTGTTCAGGTAATTATTACAATCTTTGTCATAATTTATATATATATATACAGGGCTTGAATTAATGCAAAAATATCTAATCACGAAAAAAAAAAATTAACCCCCTTGTCCCTAGCGTAGCTTGGCGGTAAGTTAGTATAAAATATTATTTTTTCTACATTAGTTCATAATTGTTATTTTTTAACATAATCATATTCAAATATTAACTTATAGTTTTCTCATTTGACGAGTTTAAAATAGCTTTTTATAAGATATATACTGTTATAATTTAAAACATATACTCTTATAATTTATAGCTTAAGTTGCAAAGTTGCAGTTATAGTGTAAAACAAGTTATGATGTATTGAGCAAGTTATGATGTAATGAGCAAGTTATGATGTAATGAGCAAGTTATGATGTAATGAGCAAGTTATGATGTAATGAGCAAGTTATGATGTAATGAGCAAGTTATGATGTAATGAGCAAGTTATGATGTAATGAGCAAGTAAAGTATTTAATACTATTAGGATATTACTTTTGGTAATTGTTTCTACTTAATTAGCTAAATCATGGATTAAATGAGGAAATTGAGGAGCTCAAAAGGATGGAAGACCTGAGCCAGCCTAGCAGGAGTTCACAGAGGTACTATACAATGCTTTGTATAGTACTTCAAATTAAAGAATCCTATGAAAACATGAAACTGCTGTTTAACCTAATAAGGTTAGAAAGGATTCTTTTTGTTTTTGTAGCTGATTTTAAATTAATTTTGGTAGTAAATGGTCTGCAGACAGCCACTTCAACAAATCCAAAAGTTCAAAAATCAAAAAGTTATTTTCTGTTATTTTATATATGTATAGCAATGTATTATCACATTGTTTTAATTTTATATATGCTGCAGTTTTTTTATTGATATTTTTTGTTATGAGGTTTGATAACGTTTTTATATACAATTTTATGTTTCAGTATGCCATCCAATAAGCAAGATTTGTTTAAAAAAGATTTTTCCCGCAAATAAACTAAACATTGGTTCAATATCTTCTTTAGTTTTTATTTTATGGTAGTTTAAGTATGCTTTAAACAACAAAATTTTACTGCCATTCTACATTACTATCCATTTTTATTTCCGGATAAGGAAGATTTCCTTGTCCAGAAATAAAAATGCATTGTGTTTAACTAAGAATATCTCATGTTTTTGGAAAGAAATTCACTATTTGTATGCACAAATTTTTATATTATTTAATTTTTCATTATAAACTAATTATTAATAAAAAACATAATATTAACATTATGCATATGATATTAACATTATTTGCACACAAAAAAAGTTTGAAATATTTAAATTTTTTAAAGTTGTAAAATAGCGGTGTAGTGCTGCTGATGTTACAATGATGGCAATATGTGGCATGGCAGGCAAGATTGTGAGTTCTAATCTTCTATAAAGAAGTTAGTTTTTTTTTCGAATCCTTTATAGAGAGGTGTTTTTTCTAATTTTATTTCGAAGTAGTTTTATGTTTTTAACTACTATTATTGTTTATCTTTTTTTTTTAAGTTTCACAGAATATGTGCAACAATACGTACATAAATTGACTGTTGAAACCATAGTCACAGCTGAATTTACATACATCAATAGACTTAAATAAAGATAGGCGCAGTGGAGTGTACATTAATTGACTGAGGGTTTGGGTTTAGGTTTTGGCAGGCATTCTTTTATATAAAAGAAAAGTATTTCAATACTTATTTAAATAGTTTATAAATTAATATAATTATATATTTAAAAAATTATTAAATTAAATTAAACTAAACTTTTAGGCGAAACAGTCAAAATAATTAATAATGAATATATGCAAAATTCCTTAATAAGAAAAAATTAGTTGTACACCTGCAAATAATGTCAAACCTAATAGATTGGCGGAAAGGTTCTTGCATATTGGCCTGTAACTTTTTTCTTGACATACTTTTTGATTTTTTTAACCATCTGATAGCCCTATTTCTTGCACATCTATTGATATATAATTTGTCTTTAGATCTCTCGAAATAGAACTTAGTTGAGAAGAAAAACATTTCCTGCTCAATTTTCAATTCAAGTTGAATTTAAACGCTTCTGAAGCTCCCTAAAACATTTGTCAGGCCTATGGAGACGGTACAATGCCAATTCGTACAGCACAAGACTGGTTCAAGATATTCTGTGAAGAAGGAGACCAATTAACCGACATGCTGAGGTCTGGGCATCAAAACGAAGTCAATAGCCAAGTAGTCATCAACAGAATTGAAGATCCCTCAATGAGTTGCTGAATTTTGGCCAACGAGTTTGATTGTCACCACTCAACAATTGAGGACATTTTGCACAAGGCCGGAAAGAAATGCTTGAAGTCCAAGTGGGTTCTGTATAAGTTGACCGATGCTCAAAAGAAGAAACGCTTCAATGCTTGCAATCGGTTGTTTGAATGTTACAGCAATGACCAGCTGGACTTGGAACAAATTGTGACTTGTGACAAGAAATGGGTGACCTTTAACAATCCACACCAGGGCAATCAATGGTGATCACCGGGTCAGGGATTTTCGAAAAGAGAAGCGAATGCTGATCACTTTTTGGCATCGCCGAGGCATTGTTCACTGGGAGTTGCTTGAGAAAGGGCAATCAATGACAGTTGCTCTCTATTGCCAGATCTTGGATCAAGTCAAGCAGAAGTTGCAAAATCGTCGAATTCCAGTCATTTTTTTGCACAACAATGCAAAGCCTCACACAGTACAGATCATAAAGAATTGGTTGGAAGACGTTGGTTGGGAGATTTTGGAGCATCCGCCGCACAATCCAGACTTGGAACAGAGCCACTATCACTTATTCCGATCAATGGAGCATTTTTTGAGAGGCAAGAAGTTCCAAAATGTTGATGAAATTGAGGAAAATCTACAAAATTTCTTTGATTCCAAGCGCCGAGAGTTTTACTGTTCTGAAATCTATATGTTGCCGGATATGTGGTTGAATTGCATCGATTCGGAAGGCGACTACTTCGACTACTAGTTGCTTTTTATTTTTTGTTTGAATAAATTTTATGCATAAATTAATAAGTTAGCCTTATGAACAAAAATGCGCGAGAACTTTTCTGCCGTCCTATTAACTAAAAATTGTGTAGATAGATGAATGATACCTTTACTGTCTTAATTATTTGGTGACAAAAAAATATTTCAAACATGTATTTCGAGAAAACTATTTAGATATCCAGAAAAAATAAAATTTTAAAGAAACATCCAGAATTTCAAAAATATCCGGAAAAAGATAATCTCTGTATATTTAATTTACCTACTTGTGTATCGAATGTATTATTCATTATTAAAGAAGTATAGCTAAATATATAACTAAATTATTTATAAACATTATTTATTATAATATCAATTAGCTTTAACTTCCTTCTAATTAAAACATTTAAATTGATAAATTGAAGTTATATTAATATAATTAGTAATATTTATTTACTTATATTTAATTTAATTTATTTTATCATTTTATTTGCATAGCATTATTTTTTTAGTTTTTTCATATTTATTTGATTTATTTCTAATACTTTATATTAAAATTAGTTTAGCATTTGATTCTTTTATATAGCTTTTGTAATACATCAGCTTTAACACTTAATTCATTCAAAAAACTTTTTTATGGAAAGTTTTCTTCGTATTGTATGCAAAAAAAAAATCTTGCTAAAAATCACAAATCTATTCAGTATGACAAATTTAATTGTTGAGTACACATCGAATGCAATAACATCAGTAGCAAACAGTATTCTGATTTAATTTGTGAACCACAGACTTGGTGTTCTGTATTGTTTGTGATTCTCAGCCTAGTTCAATTAAAACATATAATTTAAATATTTCAATTAATCCCCTCAATTATTTTCTCAATTATTTGTTTAAACAAAGTAAACAATTGTGCATTAGATTGTAAGCAGTACAATGTTGACGATTTCTTAAATCCTAATCTAAACCCATTTCTTACATTTAAATATCTTCTCACTTTCTTTTCATAAAGTTTAGCAAAAAATAAATACTAAATTTCTTAAAATTTCCTTCCTGTGTTATGGCTATATCTGAAACAAAGGTGAAAAAACATGTATCACCTATAAATAATGTAAAAATTATGTAATAAAAAATACACCTACTTACAAAATAAAATAAAAATGTTATGCTAATGAGTGACTTCAACATTAATCTTTTTAATTATGAAAACTCACCAGAAATATCATTTTTTATTAATACGTGTTCAAATGCTTTTTTTCCTTACATTTCATTGCCAACAAGAGTCAATATACTGCCATTATAAGTTCATTATAAGAAATAAGTTATTGATAACATTTTAATTAATCTTTAATCTAACAACATTATATGAGGTAACCTAATAATTTTGATCATTTAGTACAATTAGTATAAATCTCTATTTTTCTCTCCAAATATATAAAAGAAAAGATATAAAGAGCTGTTGTCAAAGGTTCAACCATGAAGAGGTGTTGTCAAAGGTTCAACCATGAAGAGGTGTTGTCAAAGGTTCAACCATGAAGAGATGTTGTCAAAGGTTCAACCATGATGCTTTTCTAGGTGATCTTAAAAGTATTCCTTGGTTTCATTTAATAAAAGACAAAGATAATCCTAATCAATCAGTTAAACTATTCATGTAAAATTTTGAAAATATTCTAAATTTACATGCTCCATAAAAACCACAAACAAAAAGCTAAACTAAATCTAAAAAAAATCTCTGGATAATTCAAGGCATTTTAAAGTCATCTAAAATAAAAGATAAACTACTATTGTGTATGTGGAATTCCACTTAAATGGTTTAAATCTCACTGAAATAATAGGTTTAAATTCATAACAATTAAGGAAACACCTTCATTAACCAAATCTGTAACTTCTAACTTCTTTATAACCTCTACTTTTCCTTGTATACATCAATGAACTAAACATAATGTTTTAACATACCATTTTGCCAATGACTCTAACTTGTTAATAGTTGAAGATTTACTTGAAAATAAAAGCAGTTAAAAACTAATGAGGAAAAATATGGCCATATTTTCTGTTTGATTTGACTTATAGCAAATAAAATTTCAATAAACGCTACAAAAACTAAAATAGTTGTCTTTAAAACACCAAAAAACAAAGAGCATAAAAACAAGGAACACAAAAATAAGGAACAATTCACTTTTAACTTAAATAAATATTGACTTTGTCAAAAACTATGAAGTACTTAGGAGTTTTGCTTGATGAGAACCTTTCTTTCTTATCAAGTCTCATTAAACTTACTTAAGACTTACTTACAGACTAAGCTAAGGCAAATTTTTTAGGTTTATATATTTTTAGGTTTAAATATTTTTAAAATTTTTTCAAATAGTGTAATACATATTTTTTTATATATATATGAAAATAATGTGCTTTAATTGAACTTCTGCTTTTTTTTGTTAAGGTATCACTTAAAAATGATGAACAATTCATTTCAAGTTTTTTCCAAATATAAAAAAGAATTAAATAATAAAAACAATATTTCAAAATTAAAGTTAGCTGCTAAATTAACAATAAAAATTGTTAAAGTATTTTGGGATAAAGCTGATATTCCTTGCAAGCAGGAAAAATACATTGTTAAAAGTATTCTAAACCATCATGATAAATGGAGAAAGCTCGCAAAGTCTAAACGTAAAAAATTTTCAAAGAAAGATTTACTTGTTCAAAATTTCAAAAAAATAATGGATGATATTTTTGATATCAGTTCTCCAAATTGGAAAGATTATATTAAAAAAACCAGATCATGTAAAGATCCAGGAGATATTGCCTTGCTTTTAAATTGCTTTTATTTTTGATAAGCATGAGAAACTATAAAATATGTTTTTAGGTGGTGTTAAAGCTAAAGAAGCAGACATTTCAATAAATACAATTAGAAGAGCACGTAAGCATAATAGGGAAATTAAGTCAAGAAGTATAACTTCAGAGTTTAAAACAAAAGTTAAATCAGATTATTTAACTCTTCACTGCGATGGGAAACTCATGAAGCAATTATCTGGTAAAAAGTTTGACTATTTAACTGTTTTAGTAAGTGGTTTTCCAAATCGCCCGGAAGGTAAAATTTTATCTATTAAACCTATTCAGTCTGGTACAGGAATTTTGATCTATAGAGGAACTATAGAAGATTTAGAAGAATGGGATATTAAGAAAAATATTGTTGCCCAAGTTTTTAATACAACGGTTTGTAATACTGGAGTGAGAAACGGAGCGGCAACTCTTCTCGAGGAAACCAAATCTATGAAAACGCTTCTGTGGCTTGCATGCCGCCATCATGTTTTAGAACTGATTCTTGGGTCATTTTGGAATGCTTTATTTCAAATGGAGACAACATCTGATGATAATATAGTTTAAAATTTTTAAAAAGAAATAGCTTAACTCTGAAAAAACTCCTATCAAAATTTCTAATAGGACCCTTAATCTTAAAAATCTTTTCTTGAAAAAAAATATGTGGTGCTAGCCATCATGCCAGATGGATGGCGCATTTACTGTACGTACCAAAGATGTTAATCTTTAAAGATGAATTAATGGAATCTGATTTAGGCAACTTAAAAATATTTTTGACTTTCAGCTCAGCCATTTACATTAAAGCTTGGTTAAAAGCATTAAAAGCTAGTGATGCACCGATTAATGATATAGAGTTATTTAACGACCTAGAAACTCTTAAAAGTATACCAAACTTCTGTATGGCTGCTGAAAAAGCTCAACAAGTTTTAAACAGACACTCTTAGTATCTAACCGAACAGGTGTCTGTACTAAGTTTATTTTCAAATAAACTTTCTCTAAATGATAAAGTAAGAATTGCAAAAAAAAAGTTAGATTATGGAAAACCACTTAGTATCAATTGCAGAAACCAACTCTTCCATTAATTAAAAAAAATTCTGAAATATTTTCTTATATTGGGAAAAAGTCTTGGTTGATTTTTCACAACTTAAGTGATGATGGAAAATGGCTCAAAACCCCTTCATCAGAATTGGACGAGAATACTAACTATTTGAAGATGAAGCTATTTGTTAAAACTTTAAAGGTAACTAACGGTACGGCTGAGAGAGGAATCAAGTTGTGTTCCGATTACCTTCAAATACTTACAAAGGTATACCAGAAAATTAAATAATAATTTAGAAAAAAAATCAACCAAAACAAAACAAAACATTTAAAAAAAGATTGATATTATGTTTTTAATGATTGAAATATTTCTATTCTTTAGGATGAAGCTGTACGAAATGATGTTTTTAACATGGTCAAAAATCACAGAAAAATTGTTGGCAATTTAAATAAGAAGCCGTCATTTGCTGATTTAGCGCAGTACAAATAACTGCTTTTATAACACTTTTTTTATAGGATAAAATATCCTGCATA